>NW_027362891.1:1955000-2070000 GCF_046119375.1 Phyllobates terribilis
TATACAGAAACGGAAAATAGTTTGGAGGACTTGCATGTCCCTTTTTATTTATTATGAGAAAATCATAAAAGATCCCGTTTTTTAACCATGCTGTGACTTTCTGCTGAGGGAGAGGGAGAGAGCTGCCCTATTCAGAGTCTGTAATAAGACCTGCTGACAAAAGTGTTGAAGATACAGTCTAATGTGAATTAACAATGAAAAAAAGTTAATTTAACAAATGGCTTGTATTTTTTAATACAAACTTTTTTTGTGTTTACAGCTCCTTTAGAGGGAATCTGTCATCAGGTTTTTGCCACCTAATCTGAGAGCAGCATAATGTAGGGTTAGAGGCACTGATTCCAGTAATGTGTCACTTACTGGGCTGCTTAGTGTTGTTTTGATAAAATCATTGATTTGTCAGAAGGTAATTATTACTAGATGACTAGTAAGTTCTGTAGGACCCCACCCCCATCACTGATCAGTAGATTTCTGTGTACACTGAGCATGGGCAGAAAGCTGCCAATCAGTGGTGTGGGCGGGGCTATACAGAGCGCAGCATTCAGAGAGCTGCTAGATCTGCAGCAGATAAAACGGTGATTTTCTCAAAATGACAACAAGCAGCTGAAAAAGTGACACATCGCTGGAATCAGGGTATCTGCCCCAATATTGTGCTGCTCTCAGATGGGGCAGCACAATTAATATTATGCCAAATTAATTTCCCGTGAACTATCACATGATCTATCACGGGGATCATGTGACATGTCACGTGATAAATCAGGTGTGTGGAGGGGGCCCTTGCTACTCTTAATCCACCCCTGAGTGAGACTAATACTGTACAACCAAATTGGCTCAGCACAAAAGGTTTCTTCAGATGTGGAGCCAATCGGTGCAAAGCGTGTCTACATGCGGTTAAAACAGATAGTTTTATGTCCTTAAGTAATGATAGAGAATATAAAATTCATGATTTCCTCAATTGTAATTCATCAGGGGAGTCCCTGTGGATTTTCACATTGGATACCACAGGGGTTAAATTCAAGACAGGATCTGATACTGCAGTATTAAGAAATATAATTCTGCATTTATTTCCATGCATGTACACTGGGTACGGAAAGTATTCAGACCCCTTTACATTTTTCACTCTTTGTTTCATTGCAGCCATTTGGTAAATTCTAAAAAGTTCATTTTTTTCTCATTAAAGTCCACTCTGCACCCCATCTTGTCTGAAAGAAAACAGAAATGAAGAAATTTTTGCAAAATTTAATAAAAAAGAAAAACTGAAATATCACACGGGCATAAGTATTCAGACCCTTTGCTCAGTATTGAGTAGAAGCACCCTTTTGGGCTAGTACAGCCATGAGTCTTCTTGGAAATGATGCAACAAGTTTTTCACACCAGCATTTTGGGATCCTCTGCCATTCTTCCTTGCAGATCCTCTCCAGTTCCGTCAGGATGAATGGGAAACGTTGGTGGACAGCCATTTTCAGGTCTCTCCAAAGATGCTCAATTGGGTTTAGGTCAGGGCTCTGGCTGGGCCAGTCAAGAATGGTCACATAGTTGTTCTGAAGCCACTCCTTTGTTATTTTAGCTGTGTGCTTAGGGTCATTGTCTTGTTGGAAGGTGAACCTTTGGCCAAGTCTGAGGTGCAGAGCACTCTGGAAGAGGTTTTCATCCAGGATATCTCTGTACTTGGCCGCATTCATGTTTCCTTCAATTGCAACCAGTCGTCCTGTCCCTGCAGCTGAAAAACACACCCATAGCATGATACTGCTGTTATGATCTGCTACAAGAACTAAGGAAAGAGAGGAAATCTGTCCATACAATAGGACTAAGCTGATTCCTTACGATGCAGCGGGCAACCTGTTCCTTGCAAACAGACCCGCCTATGTCCGCGGCTAATCTGAACACAGACCTATAGATTAAAGGGAGGGGTCCCTAAAAGAACTAAGGACTGGGACAAAACTGGACACCTCCTGGCAGAAGTAGTAGCAGAAGAAGACAAACAGACAAAAGTACTTAGTGGTCCAAGGACCAAACAAACTAGAGAGATACAGTAGGTACAAAGCACCTGGCTAGATTAAGAGTCAAAGTAACACTGAAGTCCAGCAAAGCCTGAAGGGCGGAGCTGGAATAAATAGGCAGAAGGTCACATGACCACAAAATAGAAAAAACTAACAGGAGGGTTCTAACAACTGCCACCACCATGTTTCACTGTTGGGATTGTATTAGGCAGGTGATGAGCAGTGCCTGGTTTTCTCCACACATACCACTTAGAATTATCACCAAAAAGTTCTATCTTCGTCTCATCAGACCAGAGAATCTTATTTCTCATAGTCTGGGAGTCCTTCATGTGTTTTTGAGCAAACTCTATGCGGGCTTTCATATGAGGAGAGGCTTCCATCTGGCCACTCTGCCATAAAGGCCCAACTGGGGAAGGGCTGCAGTGATAGTTGACTATGTGGAACTTTCTCCCATCTCCCTACTGCATCTCTGGAGCTCAGCCACAGTGATCTTGGGGTTCTTCTTTACCTCTCTCACCAAGGCTCTTCTCCCACGATTGCTCAGTTTGGCTGGACGGCCAGGTCTAGGAAGACTTCTGGTGGTCCCAAACTTCTGGCTGTGTCCAGAGGCTGGAGGCGCTACCAGGAGACAGGCCAGTACACCAGGAGATGTGGAGGGGGCCGTAGGAGGGCAACAACCCAGCAGCAGGACCGCTACCTCCGCCTTTGTGAAAGGAGGAACAGGAGGAGCACTGCCAGAGCCCTGCAAAATGACCTCCAGCAGGCCACAAATGTGCATGTGTTTGCACAAACGGTTAGATACCGACTCCATGAGGGTGGTATGAGGGCCCGACGTCCACAGATAGGGGTTGTGCTCACAGCCCAACACCATGCAGGACGCTTGGCATTTGCCACAGAACACCAGGATTGGCAAAGTTGCCACTCGCGCCCTGTGCTCTTCGTAGATGAAAGCAGGTTCACACTGAGCACATGTGACAGACGTGACAGAGTCTGGAGACGCCGTGGAGAGTGACATCCTTCAGCATGACCGGTTTGGCAGTGGGTGAGTAATGGTGTGGGGTGGCATTTCTTTGGAGAGCCGCACAGCCCTCCATGTGCTCGCCAGAGGTAGCCTGACTTCCATTAGGTACCGAGATGAGATCCTCAGACCCCTTGTGAGACCATATGCTGGTGCGGTTGGCCCTGGGTTCCTCATAATGCTGGACAATGGCAGACCTCATGTGGCTGGAGTGTGTCAGCAGTTCCTGCAAGATGGAGGCATTGAAGCTATGGACTGGCCCGCCCGTTCCCCAGACCTGAATCCGATTGAGCACATCTGGGACATCATGTCTCGCTCCATCCGCCAACGCCACGTTGCACCACAGACTGTCCAGGAGTTGGCGGATGCTTTAGTTCAGGTCTGGGAGGAGATCCCACAGGAGACCATCTGCAACCTCATCAGGAGCATGCCCAGGCGTTGTAGGGAGGTCATATAGGCACGTGGATATATATATATATATATATATATATATATATATATATATGCCTTTTTGTCATTCTAGTAGTAGGGCCATAATTAAGACATGATTTGTTGAAACGTGTAGGTCTGTAAGCTATGATAGTTGCACATTTGCTGTATTCTTTGTGGAGCAGTGTTTTATATGGCTAATAAAAGCTAAGTTTTAACATTTTTTCTACTAAACAAACCTTTACGCTGGATCATTTGCACTTTTCCCTTGTCTGACTGCACTTACGTTTCGCCCTGGTACCACTTATCTGCATCTCCAGAAGTTTCCCATTTCTCTATTATACTCTTCAAATTACATTTTGAGACTTTCTCCTCCTGCTGTTGCACATATTTTTTTCCCTTCATCTGCACAGGTATCATTAATCTATCAACTATAATGGCCGTACCAGGTCCTGCAGGTCCTGTATCCCGTACACATGACGTGGGCAGTGCACGGCATGCCGCTAGTTTTTATTCTGAGTGCTCTTATATACGGTGGTAGTTTTACACAATGTTGAGCCTGTGATTTGCAGAGTGAAATGTCTGACTGCTAGAACAGAAGTATACGGCAGATTCTACAGCATGGATACATAAAGGACGTCCTGGGGGAATATACCTCCCTCCAACACTCGTCCAGTCCCTGCCTCACACTAGAGACATTTATAATAACTCCAGGACTATGGAGCTGGTCATTTTCTCATAATCTGTGGCCATTATTAGTGATCTCACATTGTACGGTAATATCACCCTGGAGGTTGTGATGTATTTAGTGTAATAGCGCCATCTAGAATATACAGTATATATCAGGCGATACCATGCTTACTATAGTTAGTCGTCTTCTGTGCCCTCTATAGCTATCTATTATACTTTATATTTCTTTATAATAATTTATAATAAATTACTCGATAGTTTTACAGCTTTATGATGTTTATTAATCTGCTGAAATGATAAAAGAAAGTCGAACCTTACAGTGGACACAGGTGGAAGTGTCCTCCATGATGGTGTAGGCTGAGGTGGAGCAAGTATTTAGTCAGTGGGGGATCAAGATGACGAGTATTCCCCAGGGTTCCCTGTTATCAGGGAGGGACACGGTGTATGCAATCAAAAGATCTTATCCTCTGACCGGCTTTGTGCCATCAACAGGTAATGATCCTCTGTCCGGCTGTGTGCCATCAACAGGTAATGACCATCCGGCAGTCCGACATCAACTGGTCATCACCCTCCAGCTGTGTGCAATCAACAGGTAATGACCATCCGGCAGTGCGCCATCAACAGGTAATGACCCTCTGGCTATGGCCATCAATAGGTCATCACCCTCCGGCTGTGTTCCATCAACAGGTAATGACCATCCGGCAGTGTGCCATGAACAGGTAATGACCATCCGGCTGTGTGCCATCAACAGGTAATGACCATCCGGCAGTGCACCATCAACAGGTAATGACCCTCTGGCTATGGCCATCAATTGGTCATCACCCTCCGGCTGTGTGCCATCAATAGGTAATGACCATCCGGCAGTGTGCCATCAACAGGTAATTATCCTCTGTCCGGCTGTGTGCCATCAACAGGTAATGACCCTCTGGCTATGGCCATCAATAGGTCATCATCCTCCAGCTGTGTGCCATCAACAGGTAATGACCCTCTGGCTATGGCCATCAATAGATCATCACCCTCCGGCTGTGTGCCATCAACAGGTAATGACCCTCTGGCTATGGCCATCAATAGGTCATCACCCTCCGGCTGTGTGCCATCAAATGTTTTTATCTTCTGTCCAGTTTTGTGCCATCAAGAGGTAATGACCCTCCAGCTGTGGGCCATCAACAGGTCATCACCCTTCGGCATTTAGGCTTCTTGTCTTCTGTAAGATGCGATTCTTGAGTCTCCTGATGCTAAAAAATATTTAAAAAATCACCGATTAAACTAATAATCTATCTTGTACATAAGCATCACAATTTATAATCTATCTAGTGCATAAGTATGACAATTTAGCTCACAGAACATACACTATGGTAAAACATTAGACCCTACAAGCAGAAATTTGCTAAACTAACATAAATATAACTGACAAATCAGTAGAAAAATCGCTACCAATGGCACAGCTCTCTTCACATCAACCTGTAACCATAGTAGATAAGAAATAGAGGACAATGCTCATAGTCAGTTATCAACAATTCGGCATGGGGCATCCCACCAGAGACATTATAATATCTAGTAGATTATAGATGGCAATAGAATTTACCAACAAGCACATAGTACGCCAAACTCAAGTACATAGTATGCCAAACCTCGACACGTTTTCCTAAAATAGGTTCATCAGAAGCACATACTAGACAGTGATACTTAGCAAAGCGTTCATAGATATATGCGCCATATGATAAGGTGCTAAAGTGCAAGTGTGTGACAAAATATCCATGCGATTTCAGGTGCAATGCTGCATTGTATGTAGTAAGATGGTGCCCATCAGACAGCATGTATAGGACTAACCTGTGATGAAAACACGAGCAATGGGAAAGTTCAAGCAGTTGCCTTCTCAATCTTCCTCGCCTCTAAGACATCTAAGGAAACATCTTCTCCTCTTGATTTTGGGTTGAGGTGTTGTAGGCATTTCAGGCTCTGGCATTCTAGGTTCTGACATACTAGGTTCTGACATGGTAGGTTCTGGTGTTCTAGGTTCTGGTGCTCTTGGCTCTGGAATTCTGGGTTGTTGGCTTCTCTGAAAAATCAGTAACCTCTCTTTAAGCTCCGTTGAACTTCGAGCTCTTCTTCCTATATTGTTGTGAGGGATCATTCTGACCCAGACAATATCACTGAACGCCACTTTATAGTTGCAACTAGGAACCTTTTTCGCATCCTGCGGTGCAGGAGCCATGGATGGAGTAGAACATTTGCCATTGGGCAGGACAGGTGTTCTCCTGGAGTCTTGCTTCTGAATCTGAGGGATGCAAATCGGCTCCTTACAAGCACTTTGTTCCTTCAGAATGGTTTTGTTCTCAGGAGTTTTCTGATTGTTTCACCAGGTTCAGACATTGCCCACTTGCTCAGGACAAGACTTAAGGCCAAATACTCTAGTATTGTCAGTAGTGTCATCACCGCAACAAAAACTGCGTCACGGAAGAGCCAAAGAGGAAGATTGATGGAAGCTTGATAGGTGCTTCTTCTGAGATCCACGGGTAGTGGGTCATCCTATAATAAAGAAAAAAAACATAATAAAGTCCTGTATATTTATACCCAATCCAGTCAAACAGAGAGCCCTTGTTATTATACAGTGATGGATACATTATCAAGCAACTTTCAGAAATATCCCATTGAGAAGATCAGGAAGAAGTTTGGGATTCACCTCCAGGGTCCATGGAATATTATTTACAGTTGGACTTTCATATGACGGACGGTCACGTGTCCAGTATGAGAAGTCCTGCAAGAGGCGATATTCTCATTAGCTGATCCTTGTGACCTCCATATTGATGAGAACATACTCGCCCTCAGTGTACTGTAATGTGGGGGGTAGAGCAACGTAAAGCACAGAAATGATAGGATGATACTCATCATCTCCAGAGGTCTCTCAGCACCAAGGTATGGTCAATGAGATACAAGCTGCAGATGGGCCGAGGCTTCTAATATACCCAGGGGTGACATCACAAAGCCCTCTGTGACATCATTGCACAGTTCTATCCATCATGTCACTGATACTTTGGACCTAACTAAATGTCTAAAAGAGAACCCTTCCACATGATTTCCAATCACGGAGCAGCTTCAGTTTTTCAAGAAAAGTTTAAAAAATATAATCTGTGCTGTGATTGGTCACAATGGCACATGAAGCAGAACGTCTTTAGATCTTTTAAAGGGAAAGTGTCAGCAATTTTTTTACAATTGTAAAATTGTAAAGTATTTATATTTATATATAAATACACATATATATTTAAAAAGGTTTTAATGGTATAAAATCTGAAAAAAATATTTTAACTCTTTTGATGTTTTCATCTTGTAAACACTAGGGGGAGCAGCTGCTGATATTTCCATGAAAACAGAATACAGCTAGCTCGCATTACGACTGCAGTAAAAGTGGGCGGGATCTGCTCACATGGGTGTGATGTCACTCCTCCCCTTCTGGGCGTTTGCAAAAAGGTAAATGAGACTGTAGTTTAGGATCACAGTGCGGAGCGATCACTGGTGACTGCAAAGTGATATATAAGGGACAACACCAAAGTCATTAATCACTACAAGGACAAGGCAGGAATGTGGGAGTCAGAGGGGTCACCCCACACTTATATCCCCTCTGACTGTCACTTCCTAAGCTCCTTTCCCTGCCATAACCTCTTATTCCCGCAGGTAAATTCTTACAGGACCCCCCTCCCCATCCCCTTCCCCTGCCGCAGCTGATTCTAAACGTCCTCCATATGTAATAATAGACAGGTACTCACCGGCAGCCTATGGTAATTCACAGGGTAGAACAGGGTACAGCACAGAAACAATATGGCGATCCTCATTGTCTCCAGGGGGTATCTCAGCACCAAGATATGGCCAATGAGATATGAGCTCCAGGTGGATGGAGCCCCCTTATATACCCCAAGGGTGACATCACAACGCCCTCTGTGACATCATCACCCACAACATTCCGTCACATGACATCACCCAGCACCAGCATCATGTGACCCAGCATCAATAGAAAGTCCTTGTTAGCTATAGCAACTATTCAAAACTAAGTTTAAACTTTTCCAACAGCTAAAGGCGGCTCTGTGATGGCAGTTTCTTCTTGTGGACGGTTGTGATAAATCTGCAGAACATCTACATAACGCGACATGTAGAAAATCCTGTCTTTTCCCCTCTGTTCTTCCTCTGGTGCTACAGAGACGGATAGAAGGAGCTTTTCCAGACCTTACAGTGCACAATATGGGACCTAATCACTGATATCCCAGATCTCCTCAGTACAAGCATACCGCCAACCTATGAGGACTAGAAAGAGGGCGAAACCATGCGGCACGCGTAGTCTGGCCACGCCCCTATCCACACCCCAAGCCACGCCCTTTTTATGCCTTGGCAGGAGGAGATGTCTGTACAAAGCGCAAGTTATCAAAAGGCTGAAGGAACACTTTATCAACATGAATGAAGGTTTTGAAGGGCATCCACTGTCCCGGCACTACCGGAAGTTCCACAACCAATCTTATAAGGACACTAAGTTTTGTGGGATCCGATTAGTCCCCAGAAAATGGAGGGGAGGTGATTACCTGAGATTAATGTCGCGGATGGAATCCAAATGGATCTTCACATTAAATAGCTTGGCTCTGAAGGGCCTTAATCACGAGAGTCAGCTGTATGCCTTCAACTCGCAGCGGTATATACTGTATGTATTTTTTATCCCAGTACCAATTGAACATTTACATTGCACTTTTATGAACCTCCTTATATTTTATCAATATAATATGTCTTTTGGATATATTCCTTTGAATCCACCTATTTTATATATGTATTTGTTTCTATACATTGATACCCCTATTGGAGATACTATATAATGTTTTTATTTTTCTCCTTCATTTTTTCCTTTTTATCTCTGGATGGTACTAAGTGCCGAATTTATACTATCCTGGTAATATACACTGATTAACAGACTGTTTTTTATAGCCATCAGAAATATAAGTATATAATTTTTATTCATTTTTAACTAATTGTGAAAGTTTGAACAAAGTCTTTTTTATTATTATTTTTTTCACACACAGTCTATTCTTATTGGAATTCTATCTTAGTTCTATTGCACCTCCATATGTCCTTTTGCACCGTCTTGTTAGTATTGGATCTTCCTCCATTTCTTTGGTTGTATTATCTTTGTGGGGGGCGTTTGGACTTTATTAGGTTACCAGTTTGACTACCAGCGAGAAGCTGACGAAGAGGAACTGTGAGTCCTCGAAACGCGTAGTTTTTTTTGGCCTATACAGGACATCGAAGGAGAAGGAGAGAGTCAAGGCACAGGGATAAGCCCTCCTGATATCCAGAAGATATATATAACCATATCATATTATTGATACAAAATATAAATGCACAGAGTCAATAAAATCATTTAAAAACACCAAACCCCATCCTTACTTTGCAGGATACCTATTCCAAAGGTGTATCTAGGTTTTCTGGCACCCGGTGCAGCAGGGGCTGGCTGGCACATTTTAGCCTGGGGGGCAAGCACACAGCAGTGGCCCATGAGTAGCGGCCCATCCTTAACATGTTTATTACCAGATGCATCATAAGCCTATATTCACACGACCGTATTGTCTAAGTGCTGCCCGTGAAAAAACCTGACAGCACTTGGACCAGTTCAGATGAGTGTTTGTAGTGGTCAGACATAGTACATATTATTCTTATGTATTACTTAATGTTGAGCGATACCTTCCGATATCGGGAAATATCGGATCGGATTGGATCGGACCGATACCCAAAAAGTATCGGATATCGCCGATTCCGATACCGGAAACCAATGCAAGTCAATGGGACGCTAATATCGGAATGCCATCCCAGCGTGAGAGAATTCTCCTGATTGTTTAAAAGCCGGCAGGCGGTAAAAAGCCGCCGGCTTTTAAACAATCACACAGCCCCATACTGCTTCCCCGCAGCCTCCCACCCCGATCCTGCGCTCCCCCCGCCACCTCACATCCCGATCGTAAGTTAGGACCGGGCGGGGAGCGCAGCACCAAGGAGCAGGGAGCGAAGGACCCAGGCGGGGAAGCCGGCAGGGAAAAGACTTCACCGCCGGCTTTCCCGTTTTGTGCTGCGCTCTCCCGCCGGTTATTTCAAATGAACAGCTAAGGTATCAGGTGATGCTGATCAGCTGTTCATTTGAAGTAGCTGCGGTGCCCTCAGAGGGTTCATGTGAGTTCATGCTTCACTGCATGAACTCACATGAACTTTCCCACGGCCGCACAGGTCAGACTCACCTCCCAGACCATCAGACCCATCATGATTGGAGTGTGCGCGGGTGTCTGTGCGATGTGTGCGGGTGTGTGCGCGATGTCTGCGGGTGTCTGCGTGCAGGCAGACATAGGCCGATGTGACACTACTACTCACATCGGCCTTTGTCTGTCCCCCGTCCACTCGTGCCAGCAGGATCAGCTCGATGGGAGCAGTAGTTCCCATCAGCCTGATCCTGCTATTTAAACTGCCCCATATGTTATTTTTGCCCCTATACATCTTTTATGTTTTTAGGCCCCCCATATATTTTTTTTGTTTTTGGTCCCCAATAAATTTTAAATACATTTTTCATTGGTGGCCAGTGGTTACCTAAAATAAATTAGTTCATACATTACCTGATCGCCACCTAAAATAAAGTAAAAAATAAAAAACTACACCTATACTCACCTAGACACCGGTTTATGCAATGATGGGGCTGCTTTACGGCCCCGTCATTCTAGCGGCGGCAGTGGTTTAGAGCGGTCACATTTTATGTGGCTGCTCTAAACTGGAGATCTTCGTGGGACACTCGTGGACTACTACGGAGGGGTAAGGATAAGGTTGTGGTTTATTATTTTATATTTTATTACAGGAGATCGATGGCTTCGGGGAATTAGGTGTCTAGGTGAGTATAGGTGTAGTTTTTTATTTTTTACTTTATTTTAGGTGGCGATCGGCGGGGACAGGTAATGTATGAACTAATTTATTTTAGGTAACCACTGGCCACCAATGAAAAATGTATTTAAAATTTATTGGGGACCAAAAACAAAAAAAATATATGGGGGGCCTAAAAACATAAAAGATGTATAGGGGCAAAAATAACATATGGGGCAGCTAAAATAGCTACTGCTCCCATCGAGCTGATCCTTCTGGCACAAGTGGACGGGGGACAGACATAGGCCGATGGGAGTAGTAGTGTCACATTAGCCTATGTCTGCCTGCACGCAGACACCCGCAGACATCGCGCACACACCCGCACACATCGCACAGACACCTGCGCACACACCAATCATGATGGGTCTGATGGTCTGGGAGGTGAGGCTGACCTGTGCGGCCGTGGGAAAGTTCATGTGAGTTCATGCAGTGAAGCATGAACTCACATGAACCCTCTGAGGGCACCGCGGCTACTTCAAATGAACAGCTGATCAGCATCACCTGATACCTCAGCTGTTCATTTGAAATAACCGGCGGGAGAGCGCAGCACAGAACGGGAAAGCCGGCGGTGTAGTCTTTTCACTGCCGGCTTCCCCGCCCGGGTCCTTCGCTCCCTGCTCCTTGGTGCTGCGCTCCCCGCCCGGTCCTAACTTACGATCGGGATGGGAGGTGGCGGGGGGAGCGCAGGATCGGGGTGGGAGGCTGCGGGGAAGCAGTATGGGGCTGTGTGATTGTTTAAAAGCCGGCGGCTTTTTACCGCCCGCCGGCTTTTAAACAATCAGGAGAATTCTCTCACGCTGGGATGGCTTTCCGATATTAGTGTCCCATTGACTTGCATTGGTTTCCGGTATCGGAATCGGCGATATCCGATACTTTTGGGTATCGGTCCTATCCAATCTGATACGATATTTCCCGATATCGGAAGGTATCGCTCAACACTACTCCTGACCCCACACATAAACTTCAGCTCATCCAGCACCATGACAACCAGCACAGCAGAGTCCTGCATCTGACGCGCCCCTGGGCCTGCTGTGTCGCGCAGCGTCTCGCGCACGTGGCTTACCCGGAACCGGATCAGATGAGGGTTGTAGTCTCCGAGTGGCGGGGACCCGGTCCGTGCCCAGGGAGTCAACTCAGTGTGTGGCAGTCTTGATAGATGTTATTTGAGTGTCGACTACGCCACCCGTTGATTTGCAGCTATGGAGCTGCCGCTGCAGGGCAGACCGCTGAGGCCGGTGTAGAATTGTGCAGCGTGATAGTATAACCCCCAACGGGAGGGGTATGGCCTCAGGGCAGCCGACGTGGAAAATGGGGGTAGCAGGAACCACTCAGAGACGGTGCGGTGTAATTCAGGGTCTTTACTGGTAACAACGATAGACCCTCCCGGAGTACTTGCTAGCGAACGGGGCCTGGTCAGTCCTTGAGCAGATGGGATCTCCCCTGGCCAGGCGGAGTTGTAGGCCTCCCAAACTGACTGTACTCTTCTGGCTACCTTGCTAGAAGCGGATATAAGTAGCCCACGTCCCTGAGTGTACCGTGTGGTGCTCACCCGTATGGCCGGTGACTCGGGGCCTTCTAATGGCTTCCGCTCCACGATGGCGGTGCTGGTCCCACGCGTGTGACCGTGCCTTCGGGTTTCTGGGCCTGAGGACCTGAAATCCCCTGCCGGTCGGCTTCTGCTGCTGGGTAAGAGTTAGTCCCCACAGCCTCGGACGCCGGGTCCGGTAAGAAAGCTTCTCAGTCAGGGCGAGCTCTGCAGCTGCCAGCCCCTGACTCGTATTAGTATTGCTCCCACTGAGCTTCTGCTGTTTCTTCATATGACTGTTTCTTGTCTCTACTCTCCTTGACTCCAGGCTCAGGCCCCTGGACAGGGCCTGCCTGTGGAGCAGAGCCCATAGAGCAGCTCTGCTCCCTGTCTTCTCCTCTCAGAACTCCCTACCCTGCCTCAGCCCCAGGTTTATATAGGGGAAGTCCTTCCCCTCCCAAGACTGGGCAGGAGGTGTGGCATGCACAGGATCCCTGACCAAAGGACCTCCCACCTGCTCTCAGACATAATATCTCTATCACTGTGGCAACCAGACCCCTGGGGTGTCACACATCCACTGAGGCCCCTGATCATGTGACCCCTGACTCTTCCCCTCCTGTGACCTCATCACAGCTCCTGTGCGCACAGAGCAGCCATATATGTGGTGGCGGCTCTGCAGGTGGAGGTATGTGGGGATCCCCGATTACTGGGCGCAGGGGGCATTAACCCCTTGAGCACAGAGACTCTTTTGGGGTCTTGTGTTGCCCCTTTATAAGAATCATAAGGTTTTTGTTCTGTTTCCTGTAATAGATACATACGACCCAACTATGGAGACAGGAAGGGAGGAAACGTATTGTTCTCATAGTAAAGGGCCCCTTTACTGGCCCCACAGTGTAATGCCCCCATTATGCCCCTTATACAGAATGTACAATGCCCCCACACAGTGTAATGCCCCCATTATGCCCCTTATGTAGGATGCATGATGCCCCCCACAGTGTAATGCCCCCATTATACCCCTTATGCAGTATGTATGATGCCCCCACACAGTGTAATGCCCCCATTATGCCCCTTATGTAGGATGCATGATGCCCCCCACAGTGTAATGCCCCCATTATACCCCTTATGCAGTATGTATGATGCCCCCACACAGTGTAATGCCCCCATTATGCCCCTTATGCAGGATGCATGATGCCCCCACACAGTGTAATGCCCCCATTATGCCCCTTATGCAGGATGTATGATGCCCCCACACAGTGTAATGCCCCCATTATGCCCCTTATGCAGTATGTATGATGCCCCCCACACAGTGTAATGCCCCTGACGCGCCCCCTGGGCCATATTCTTTAGGGGGAATATCCGGAGCCGGATCAGATGGGAGTTGTAGTCTTCCGAGTGGCTGTGACCCGGTCCGTGCCCAGGGTGTCAAACTGAGTTGTATGTGGCAGTCCTACAGATGTTGCTAAGTTCTTAATGTCGACTACGCCACCCGTTGTGTTGCGGTCACTGTGGCCGCCGCTGCAGCAGGGTCCGCTGAGGCTGATGGTGTAGGTGCAGCTTTGATGATATAACCCCCAACGGGTGGGGTATAGCCTCAGGGGGATCAGGTGCAGAGGATGGGGGTTGTGGTGATGCAGTGTAGACGGCAATCAGAGACAGAGTCGGGTTATGCAGTTTAGGATGTTTACTCACTGCTGATGTTCTGGTCACTCCAGCTTCGAGTGACCTCCCGAGCCGTGCTGCGTCCACCAGGTTCTGGATCCAGCCAACCCCCAAATAAGTCCGGAGCGTGACCCTGAGCTCTCCTTCTGTCCGTTCTCTGGCCATCCCCACTATTGATCCACCCAGGTCCAGCTCCCTCGGGCCTTCAGTTGGGAGACCCTTGGCCTCGGGTTCCCTGACCCTCCACGTGGTATGCCTTCGTGGTGGATGTGGTGGGTGACCGTGACAAACGCTGCCCACGGTCTCCGGTCTCTGGCTGGGGTGTGTTTTTGCCCCCACCAGCTTGGGTTCCGGTACCCTGTGCCGACTCTTCACCCGGGGATTTAAGTTGGGTTCTTGGAGTCCTTTTCTGCTGTTTCCCCCTCTGGGTCTCTCTCTCTCTTCTCCTCTCTCACTCTGGGTCTTTCTTCTCCTCTGTTCACTGACTTCCTCTCTGCAACTGACCCTGTTCTTAGTTGGTGCCCACCTTATATACACCCTCTATGTGTGAGCTCAGGTGACCAGCACCCAATGAGCTCCTATCTTTACCCAGGCTGCTCCCCCTATCTGCCCCTACACTACTTGGGATGTACCACCCCCCTCCCACTCCAGCCAGGAACAGACTCGGTCGTACCTGCACATTTCTAAGTGGGAGTACCGTCGGTCTGCTCCTCGGAAATGGGATGTATGTAGTGCATGCAGCCTACCGAGCTCAGTTCCACACTCCATCCTTACCCGGGAGTGGAATACCACACCTCTGGGTTGAGGTGCAATACCCCTGTAGCAGCCGAATCCTCAGGGTGCTACATTCCCCCCTGGTAAATCACAGCACGTCCTCGGGCTGTAAGACATAACACCAAAACATACAAATTTTTCATAAACATATAAAATATATAAAACATTATATATATAAAACTTTCTCGTCGCCTCTGGCTCCTCCTCCGGTCACTGTGCAACGTGTGACCGGGTACAGTGCGACAGTCTTTCTAGAAAACATGGTTTTCCTATAAAACCGGTAGGGGGCGCTTTAGGAAGCGCAACTATGTACAAGGGTATGGCCGCTCTCAGTCCTCGGCCAGTTAAGGAGGGAAAGGGAATGGCTGCTCACAGTCCTCAGCCTGTGGGATTAAGGGTAAACGGGTAAACAGCTCACTCAGCTGGTCCCAACGGGGACTATATTTGCAGTAACAGTTTCTTTATACCCCGATCGGGTAACTATTTACAGCACCTACTCCGCTGTACCCAACAACGTCTTCCTCCTGCTCCTTCTTTGGGGATCTCAGCTTCAGACCCGTCCGGATCCTCTTGCTCTTCCTCCTCACATCGCAGCTCCTCCTCTGTCAGGCGATGCACATGGAGGGCGTAATGTCCTTTGGCACACTTGTGCCGGGTAAAGGTGACCTCGTCCCCGATGTAAAGGTCACGACCTCTGTGCCCCTCCGGCAGATGGGACTCCACGTCTCTGCGCGTGACAAAGACGTCGCCGGGGGTGTTGTTGTCTCTGATGAAGCCCCACCCATGCTGCAGGTTAAACTTTATTACAGTCCCGGTGGTGCGGGGACTGTGCGCTGCACGGGGGTCCCTCCTGGTTCGGCTCTTCTGCTCGGCGCTCCTTATTTGGGCCTGTTGTTCCCGGACCCGCCTCTCTCTCCGCTCCCTCGCAAACTCTTCGAGCTGCTGTCGGCAACACTCAGCACGCTCCGCTGCAGCTGCCCTGGTTTCCTGAGTGAACCCCATTAGGTCTTCTCCGGTGGGGTCCCACTCAAATTGGGCCTCTTCAAGCGGGGGCGAGATCCTTATCACGGGCTTCGGAGCCGGAATCAGGGGTGCACACATGGCCCCAACTCTCCTCTGGTGCTCCAGTTCATAATACCTCTGAGGCCAGATGAAAGGCTGCCCGTCCGGCCACGTGTGCTGGGCAAACAAGTCCTCTCCCAGACGCGGCACCCTTGGTTTTACGGGTGCGGGCGCGGTGATGGTGGCGCCCGGGTTGCCCAGGCCTTGCGGCCAGGCCTGGGGCACCTGGAAGGTGAAGGGCACCGTTAGGACGGCGGCGCCCTGGGCTACCTGGCCTTGCGGCCAGGCCGGAGGCTCCGCGGAGGTAGGGGGCGCTGTTGGTGATGCGACGCCCGGGAATTCTAGGCCCTGCGACCAGGCTGGTGTTACTTCCTGTTTTGCCACGCTCGGGGTCGATGCGCATGACGTCACAGGGGTCGCGGCGGCGGCTTCCGGTTGGGGCCTAGTCTGCGTCGGTGACATGGCGTTTTCGGGCACAGCAGGGGGACTTTCGGGCTCTGCGACGGGGAGCTGGGGCAGGCAAGCGGTGTCCTGATTTGGGGTATAGACGTCCCCTTTACCTGCCTCCATGCGTTCGGCTCCCTTCTCGGCGCCGTCTCCGGCCTTGGGTCCTCCCGCGCCGTCCTCAGAGGCGGTCTGTCTCCTCATCTTGGCTGGCGTGCTCCGGGTCTTGGTTTGCTGGGCCATCTCTCGGCTCCACTCCGCCAATGTCTCTCGCTGTACCCGGGCCATCCTCCGTGCGAGGCCCTCCAGGGCAGTCTGTGCACACTCCCGGTCTTGGGGGAGCTGTGCAAGGACCTCCACTAGGCCTAGTGGGGTCGTGGTTTCTAGCAGGCTCCTGACCAACGGGTCGGTGCTGCTCTGCTCTTCTTCCAGCAGGCTCCTGGCCAGCGGGCCGGTGCTGCTCTGCTCTCTCGCCATCTCCGGGTGAGCTTCTCTGCTACTCCTTTCCAGGCTTCCTGCCTCCGGGTGCGCTCGCTCTAGACTGCTCCAGGCGGCACCCATCTTCGTTCTTTTCTTTCGTCTCCTCCCACTTCGAGGGCGGTCCCGGGGCCACTGGGTGACTGTCAGCTCCAGGGGCTGTTCTTTCACGCTGACAGACACCTCTAGCATCACAGTCTCTGTTGGTGGGGGCGGTTTCCACTTTTGGCGCCATTTTCGGTCCTGGCCCACGATGGGAGGTGGCCTCTCGCCACCCTCTGGCACGCCCATAATGGCGTCCGCTCTTCCAAGGCGGGAAACCTTTGGAAATGGCGGGAATCGCTTCCCAGTGGCGGGAAACTCTGCAGATGGCGGGAAAAAGTTGTTAATGGCGGACAACCGGCGGGAATCGATCTGTGATGGAGTCCGATGGCGGGGACCCTCCGGAACCGGCGGGAGACTTCTTTTTGAGGTAAATGCGATCTTTTCTTCAGGCACGCAGTACCCGGGTGTTGCGGGCACGTAATCCTGCCGACTACGCCAAAGTTGACGCGCCCCCTGGGCCATATTCTTTAGGGGGAATATCCGGAGCCGGATCAGATGGGAGTTGTAGTCTTCCGAGTGGCTGTGACCCGGTCCGTGCCCAGGGTGTCAAACTGAGTTGTATGTGGCAGTCCTACAGATGTTGCTAAGTTCTTAATGTCGACTACGCCACCCGTTGTGTTGCGGTCACTGTGGCCGCCGCTGCAGCAGGGTCCGCTGAGGCTGATGGTGTAGGTGCAGCTTTGATGATATAACCCCCAACGGGTGGGGTATAGCCTCAGGGGGATCAGGTGCAGAGGATGGGGGTTGTGGTGATGCAGTGTAGACGGCAATCAGAGACAGAGTCGGGTTATGCAGTTTAGGATGTTTACTCACTGCTGATGTTCTGGTCACTCCAGCTTCGAGTGACCTCCCGAGCCGTGCTGCGTCCACCAGGTTCTGGATCCAGCCAACCCCCAAATAAGTCCGGAGCGTGACCCTGAGCTCTCCTTCTGTCCGTTCTCTGGCCGTCCCCACTATTGATCCACCCAGGTCCAGCTCCCTCGGGCCTTCAGTTGGGAGACCCTTGGCCTCGGGTTCCCTGACCCTCCACGTGGTATGCCTTCGTGGTGGATGTGGTGGGTGACCGTGACAAACGCTGCCCACGGTCTCCGGTCTCTGGCTGGGGTGTGTTTTTGCCCCCACCAGCTTGGGTTCCGGTACCCTGTGCCGACTCTTCACCCGGGGATTTAAGTTGGGTTCTTGGAGTCCTTTTCTGCTGTTTCCCCCTCTGGGTCTCTCTCTCTCTTCTCCTCTCTCACTCTGGGTCTTTCTTCTCCTCTGCTCACTGACTTCCTCTCTGCAACTGACCCTGTTCTTAGTTGGTGCCCACCTTATATACACCCTCTATGTGTGAGCTCAGGTGACCAGCACCCAATGAGCTCCTATCTTTACCCAGGCTGCTCCCCCTATCTGCCCCTACACTACTTGGGATGTACCACCCCCCTCCCACTCCAGCCAGGAACAGACTCGGTCGTACCTGCACATTTCTAAGTGGGAGTACCGTCGGTCTGCTCCTCGGAAATGGGATGTATGTAGTGCATGCAGCCTACCGAGCTCAGTTCCACACTCCATCCTTACCCGGGAGTGGAATACCACACCTCTGGGTTGAGGTGCAATACCCCTGTAGCAGCCGAATCCTCAGGGTGCTACACCCCCATTATGCCCCTTATGCAGGATGTATGATGCCCCCACACAGTGTTATGCCCCTTATGCAGGATGTATGATGCCCCCCACACAGTGTAATGCCCCCATTATGCCCCTTATGTAGGATGCATGATGCCCCCCACAGTGTAATGCCCCCATTATACCCCTTATGCAGTATGTATGATGCCCCCACACAGTGTAATGCCCCCATTATGCCCCTTATGTAGGATGCATGATGCCCCCCACAGTGTAATGCCCCCATTATACCCCTTATGCAGTATGTATGATGCCCCCACACAGTGTAATGCCCCCATTATACCCCTTATGCAGTATGTATGATGCCCCCACACAGTGTAATGCCCCCATTATGCCCCTTATGTAGGATGCATGATGCCCCCCACAGTGTAATGCCCCCATTATACCCCTTATGCAGTATGTATGATGCCCCCACACAGTGTAATGCCCCCATTATGCCCCTTATGTAGGATGCATGATGCCCCCCACAGTGTAATGCCCCCATTATA
Organism: Phyllobates terribilis; assembly: GCF_046119375.1. Lineage (NCBI taxonomy): Eukaryota > Metazoa > Chordata > Amphibia > Anura > Dendrobatidae > Phyllobates > Phyllobates terribilis. The sequence continues at coordinate 1,974,255 of NW_027362891.1, forward strand.
CCCCTTATGCAGTATGCATGATGCCCCCCACAGTGTAATGCCCCCATTATACCCCTTATGCAGTATGTATGATGCCCCCACACAGTGTAATGCCCCCATTATGCCCCTTATGTAGGATGCATGTGTAGCACCCTGAGGATTCGGCTGCTACAGGGGTATTGCACCTCAACCCAGAGGTGTGATATTCCACTCCCGGGTAAGGAAGGAGTGTGGAACTGAGCTCGGTAGGCTGCATGCACTACATACATCCCATTTTCGAGGAACAGGCCGACGGTACTCCCACTTAGAAATGTGCAGGTACGACCGAGTCTGTTCCTGGCTGGAGTGGGAGGGGGGTGGTACATCCCATGTAGTGTAGGGGCAGATAGGGGGTGCAGTCTGGGTAGTGATAGGAGCTCATTGGGTGCTGGTCACCTGAGCTCACACATAGAGGGTGTATATAAGGTGGGCACCAACTAGAATCAGGGTCAGACGCAGAGGACAAGTCAGATGCAGAGGATCAGATGCAGGAAGTGAGTCAGCTGCAGAGAACAAGTCAGGAGAGGAGAGAAGAAAGACCAAGACCCAGAGTGAGAGAGGAGAAGAAAGAGAAAGACCCAGAGGGGGGAAGACTGAAGGGACCCAAGAACCCAAATTAGAGCACCGGGTGAGGAGTCAGCAAAAGGGTACCGGAACCCAAACTGGTGGGGGTAAAAACAATCCCCAGCCAGAGACCGGAGACCGTGGGCAGCGTCTGTCACGGTCACCCACCACATTCACCCCGAAGGCACACCACATGAAGGGTCAGGGAACCCAGGGCCAAGGGTGTCCCAACAGAAGGCCCGAGGGAGCTGGACCTAGGTGGATCACTGGTGGGGACGGCTGAAGAAAGGACAGAGGGAGAGCTCAGGGCCACGCTCCGGACTTGTTTGGGGGTTGGCTGGATCCAGGACCTGGTGGACGCAGCACGGCTCGGGTGGTCACTAGCAGCTGGAGTGACCAGTACAACATCTGCAGTAAGTAAACACCCTTAACTGCACAACCCGACTCTGTCTTCACTGCCGTCTGCACTACACCACCACAACCCCCATCCTCTGCGCCTGTCCCCTCTGAGGCTATACCCCTCCCGTTGGGGGTTATTTCACCAAGCTGCGCACCCACCATCAGCCTCAGCGGACCCTGCTGCAGCGGCGGCCACAGTGACCGCATCACAACGGGTGGCGTAGTCGACACAAAAGAACTTTAGTAACATCTGTAGGACTGCCACATAACACTGAGCTTGACGCCCTGGGCACGGGGCCGGGTCACAGCCGCTCGGAGACTACAACCCCCCATCTGATCCGGTGCCGGGTATTCCCCTCAAAAAGGAATATGTCCCAGGGGGCGCGTCAACTTTGGCGTAGTCGGCAGGATTACGTGCCCGCAACACCCGGGTACTGCGTGCCTGAAGAAAAGTGCAAGTTTACCTCAGAAAGAAGTCTCCCGCCGGTTCCGGAGGGTCCACGCCATCGGACTCCATCACCAGTCGTTTCCCGCCGATTGTCCGCCATTTCCAACTTGTTCCCGCCATCTGCAGAGTTTCCCGCCACTGGGCGACGCTTCCCGCCAAAACCGCAGATTTCCCGCCTTGGAAGAGCAGCGGACGCCATTATGGGCGTGCCAAAGGAGGGCAAGAGGCCACCTCCCATCGTGGGCCGGGACAGAAAATGGCGCCAAAAGTGGAAACCGCCCCCACCAACAGAGACTGTGATGCTGGAGGTGTCTGTCAGCGTGAAAGAACTACCCCTGGAGCTGACAGTCACCGAGTTGCCCCGGGACCGCCCTCGAAGTGGGAGGAGACGAAAGAGAAGAGAAAAGATGGGTGTCGCTTGGAGCAGTCTGGAGCGAGCGCACCCGGAGGCAAGAGGTCTAACGAGGAGTAGCGAAGGAGCTCACCCGGAGATGGAGAGAAAGCAGAACAGCACCGGCCCGTTGGCCAGGAGTCTGCTAGAGACCGAGGAAGGAGGGCAGAGCAGCACCGGCCCGCTGGCCAGGAGCCTGCTAGAAGAAGAGCAGAGCAGCACCGACCCGATGGTCAGGAGCCTGCTAGAGTCCACAACCCCGCTAGGTCTAGCGGAGATCTTAGCGCAGCTCCCCCGAGACCGGGAGTGTGCACAGACTGCCCTGGAGGGCCTCGCACGGAGGATGGCCCGGGTACAGCGCGAGATACTGGCGGAGTGGAGCCGGGAGATGACCCAGCAAGCTGAGACCAGTCAACGGAGCACGCTACCCTGGAAGAGGAAGCAGACCGCCTCTGAGGATGGCGCGGGAGGACCCAAGGCCGGAGACGGCGCCGAGGAGGGAGCCGAACGCATGGAGGCAGGTAAAGGGGATGCCTATACCCCAAGCCGTGACACCGCTTACCTGCCCCAGCTCCCCGTCGCAGAGCCCGAAAGTCCCCCTGCTGTGCCCGTAGCCGCCATGTCACCGCTATGGACTAGGCCCCGACCGGAAGCCGCCGCAGCGACCCCTGTGACGTCACGCGCCTCGATCCGGAGCGTGACAAAGCAGGAATTACCACCAGCCTGGTCGCAAGGCCTAGTACCCCCGGGCGCCGCACCACCAACAGCGCCCCCTACCTCCGCGGAGCCTCCGGCCTGGCCGCAAGGCCAGGTAGCCCAGGGCGCCGCCGTCCTAACGGTGCCCTTCACCTTCCAGGTGCCCCAGGCCTGGCCGCAAGGCCTGGGCAACCCGGGCGCCACCACCACCGCGCCCGTAATACCAAGGGTGCCACACCTGGGGGAGGACCTCTTCAGCCAGCTCACATGGCCGGACGGGCGGCCCTTCATCTGGCCCGAAGGATACCATGAGCTGGAGCGGCAACAAAGACTAGGGCCCTTGTGTGAGCCCCTGATCCCGGCTCCGAAGCCCGTGACTCGGGTCTCGCCTCCTTTAGAAGAAGCCCAATTCGTGTGGGACCCCACGGGAGAAGATTTGATGGGGTTCACCGGAGAAACTCGGGCAGTCGCCGCTGAGCGTACTGAGTGTTGTCGTCAGCAGCTAGCAGAGTTTGCGAGAGAACGGGAGGAGAGGCGGGTCAGAGAACAACAGGCCCAAATCCGGAGCGCGGAGCAGAAGAGCCGGACTAGGAGGAACCCCCGTGCAGCGCACTGTCCCCGCACCATCGGGACGGTGATAAAGTTCAACCCGCAGCATGGGTGGGGCTTTATTCGGGACCGTAACAACCGCGGTGACGTTTTTGTGACCCGCAGGGACGTCGAGTCCCACCTGCCGGAAGGTCACAAAGGCCGTGACCTCTACGTCGGAGACGAGGTCACTTTCACCCGGCACAAGTGTGCCAAAGGACCTTACGCCCTCCACGTACACCGCTTGACGGAGGAGGAGTTGCGGTACGGGGAGGAGGAGCCAGAGGACCCGGACGGGTCTGAAGCAACACCGTATCACTAAGAAAAAGCAGGAGGGAGCCGTCGTTGAGGACGGGAGTAGAGACTGTATATAGTTGCCTGTCGGGGCACAGTGAACCGTTGCTGCTAAAATAGTCCCCGTTGGGACCAGTGAACTGTTTACCCGTTAACCCCTTCATCCTACAGGCTGAGGACTGTGAGCAGCCATTCCCTTCCCTCTACCTGGCCGAGGACTGAGAGCGGCCAACTTCCCCTGTATATAGTTGCGCTTCCTAAAGCGCCCCCTACCGGTTTTATAGGAAAACCAGTTTTTTTTTTCTAAGAGACTGTCGCACTTTTCCCGGACACACGGTGCACAGCGTCCGGAGGAGGAACCAGAAACAAGAGACGACGAGAAAGTTTTATCTGCTAAGATATGTTATTTATATAGTGTTTTATATGTTTATTATGTTTATATGAAAATTTTGTATGTTTTTGGTGTTATTTATGTCTTACAGCCCGAGGACGTGCTGTGATTTACCAGGGGGGAATGTAGCACCCTGAGGATTCGGCTGCTACAGGGGTATTGCACCTCAACCCAGAGGTGTGATATTCCACTCCCGGGTAAGGAAGGAGTGTGGAACTGAGCTCGGTAGGCTGCATGCACTACATACATCCCATTTTCGAGGAACAGGCCGACGGTACTCCCACTTAGAAATGTGCAGGTACGACCGAGTCTGTTCCTGGCTGGAGTGGGAGGGGGGTGGTACATCCCATGTAGTGTAGGGGCAGATAGGGGGTGCAGTCTGGGTAGTGATAGGAGCTCATTGGGTGCTGGTCACCTGAGCTCACACATAGAGGGTGTATATAAGGTGGGCACCAACTAGAATCAGGGTCAGACGCAGAGGACAAGTCAGATGCAGAGGATCAGATGCAGGAAGTGAGTCAGCTGCAGAGAACAAGTCAGGAGAGGAGAGAAGAAAGACCAAGACCCAGAGTGAGAGAGGAGAAGAAAGAGAAAGACCCAGAGGGGGGAAGACTGAAGGGACCCAAGAACCCAAATTAGAGCACCGGGTGAGGAGTCAGCAAAAGGGTACCGGAACCCAAACTGGTGGGGGTAAAAACAATCCCCAGCCAGAGACCGGAGACCGTGGGCAGCGTCTGTCACGGTCACCCACCACATTCACCCCGAAGGCACACCACATGAAGGGTCAGGGAACCCAGGGCCAAGGGTGTCCCAACAGAAGGCCCGAGGGAGCTGGACCTAGGTGGATCACTGGTGGGGACGGCTGAAGAAAGGACAGAGGGAGAGCTCAGGGCCACGCTCCGGACTTGTTTGGGGGTTGGCTGGATCCAGGACCTGGTGGACGCAGCACGGCTCGGGTGGTCACTAGCAGCTGGAGTGACCAGTACAACATCTGCAGTAAGTAAACACCCTTAACTGCACAACCCGACTCTGTCTTCACTGCCGTCTGCACTACACCACCACAACCCCCATCCTCTGCGCCTGTCCCCTCTGAGGCTATACCCCTCCCGTTGGGGGTTATTTCACCAAGCTGCGCACCCACCATCAGCCTCAGCGGACCCTGCTGCAGCGGCGGCCACAGTGACCGCATCACAACGGGTGGCGTAGTCGACACAAAAGAACTTTAGTAACATCTGTAGGACTGCCACATAACACTGAGCTTGACGCCCTGGGCACGGGGCCGGGTCACAGCCGCTCGGAGACTACAACCCCCCATCTGATCCGGTGCCGGGTATTCCCCTCAAAAAGGAATATGTCCCAGGGGGCGCGTCACATGATGCCCCCCACAGTGTAATGCCCCCATTATACCCCTTATGCAGTATGTATGATGCCCCCACACAGTGTAATGCCCCCATTATGCCCCTTATGCAGGATGCATGATGCCCCCACACAGTGTAATGCCCCCATTATGCCCCTTATGCAGGATGTATGATGCCCCCACACAGTGTAATGCCCCCATTATGCCCCTTATGCAGGATGTATGATGCCCCCACACAGTGTAATGCCCCCATTATGCCCCTTATGCAGTATACATGATGCCCCCACACAGTGTAATGCCCCCATTATGCTCCTTATGCAGTATGTATGATGCCCCCACACAGTGTAATGCCCCCATTATGCCCCTTATGCAGTATGTATGATGCCCCCACACAGTGTAATGCCCCATTATGCCCCTTATACAGTATATATGATGCCCCACACAGTGTAATGCCCCCATTATGCCCCTTATACAGTATGTATGATGCACCACACAGTGTATGCCACCATTATGCCCCTCATGCAGTATGTATGATGCTCCCACACAGTGTAATGCCCCCATTATGCCCCTTATACAAGATGTATGATGCTACCACACAATGTAATGCCCCCATTATGCCCCTTATGCAGTATGTATGATGCCCCCACACAGTGTATTGACCCCATTATGCCCCTTATGCAGTATGTATGATGCCCCAAAAAGTTTAATGCCCCCATTATGCCCCTTATGTAGTATGTATTATGCCCCCACACAGTATAATGCCCCCATTATGCCCCTTATGCAGTATGCAGGACATTGCCAGACCTCATGTGGCTGGAGTGTGTCAGCAGTTTCTGCAAGGTGAAGGCATTGAAGCTATGGACTGGCCCGCCTGTTCCCCAGACCTGAATCCGATTGAGCACATCTGGGACATCATGTCTCACTCCATCTGTGTCACCCTGGCCTGGATGCCACAAAATGTATTAAAGCTGTGTCTGAGAGCAAGGGGGAGGTTCTCTAGTCAGGGGAACATTAGCATGTAATGCCTCCTGTCTCAGGCCAGTAGGGGGAGCAGGCTGCCCCTATAAAAACTGGTGCTGGGGGCAGGGTTAGAGAGAACTGGATGGCCTGTCTCAGCATTGAGACTTGTCCCAGAGCAGAACAGGGACAGACAGTTGCACTGCACCTAAGAGGAAGTGTGGCAGGAGGAGAGCCACAAGCCAGAGACAAGAGGCGAAGAGAGCCTGTCTTGGCAGAAAGAGGACTTAATTTACCAGACTTTGGTGTCTGAGGCTGAGAGGATTCCACATCCCCCAGCAGAGAACCAGTCCGCAGGGGACTGTATATTCCTTGGCCTAAGAAGCCTGGAGGCCCTGCCACAACAGAAGGGACCAGTAAAGCCGTACAAGGCTGGGAGCAGAAAGGAACCCACGTCGCAGGCCATACAGGCGAGAATACACAGAAAGCTTGGAAACGTGGGCTGTTACCCTATCAGGAGGAGATAGCCAGAAGGAGCGCAGAAAGCACGGTAGGCCTACACCCTTACCCTGACCAGGGCCAATTTCCCCGTTGCTCTCAGACATCCAGGTCCCCCTCCTAGCCGGGACTGTTTATGGGTCAATTTACCTGTTCTAGTAAAGACCCTGGACTGCAACCTGTTGTCTGTGTGCTCCTTGCTTCTCCAGCACTATCAGCACTGGGACTCTCACCACCATCACTCCCACCATCCACTATACTGCCCTGGGGCCGCACTCTTCCCGTGGGGAGTCACACTACCCTAGCTGCACAACTCATCAGCCCCAGCGGTCGGCATGCAGCGGCGGTTCCTAATAACCGCAATCCACGGGTGGCGTAGTCGGACATAATCAATAGCACATAACGGACTACCACTGGCCTGACCACCCTGAGCCACAGAACCGGGTTGCCACTACTACTCCCATCGTTCCCAGACTGCCCGGATCCGAGTGCCCCACGGCCCAAGGGGCGAGTCAGCTTTGGCGTAGTCGGTAGGATTTCATGCCCGCAACCACCGGGTACTGCGTGCCTGAAAAAGACTTTTGTAACTTACCTGTGGCGAAGTTTCCCGCCGTCCGGAGTCGTTTCCCGCCATCCGGAGCCGATTCCCGCCATCAGACGCCATCTTGGACTGTTTCCCGCCGTCTTCTGCCGTCTTCCCGCCATCCGCAGCTGTTTCTCGCCATCGGACGCCATCTTCAGGACGCCGCGCGGGAAGAAGAGGGGCGTGGACTTCAAAACCGCGCGAGATCCGAAGCTCCGCCCCACGCACCGACGCTGCGCAAGGTCCTGGAAGGGAGAGAGAGCGACGCTGACGTCATCAGGACGCGACGCAAGGTCCTCGTCCAGAGCAGCAGCAGCGGAGCCGCGGCCTACAGAAGAGGATCGTCGGAAGGTAAGCCACGCTTAACTAGGGGGGAGGAAGATGTCGGACACAGAGGCGCCCACTACCACCAACGCAGCTGCAGCAGCGGTGATGCCCTTTTCCCTGCCCTACATCCCTGGAGCGGCCTGGCTGCCCAAATACTCAGGGGAGCCCCATGCCCTAACTGACTTCAAGGAAAGGCTATACAGTTTGTTCCACGTTTACCCCCTGACAGAGGAACAGAAGGTCAGCATATTGACAGGGCAGTTAACTGGCGCAGCCCAAAGGGAGGTAAAATCATGGCCCACTGAGGATAAAAGGACTGTGAAGGGTATTCTGGCCCGGCTGCGGGGTACCTTTGACACACGTACCTCCGCTGAGATTAAAATGAGGTTCTATGGATGTAAGCAGCGGGCACAGGACAGCATCAGAGACTATGCCCTAAATCTGCAGGAAGCCTTGAGGGCTATTCAACAAACTGACCCTGGCAGTGTGCAGGAAACGGATAAGCTGCTAACAGAACAATTCATAGAAGGTCTGCTGTCTAGCGCCCACAGGGCCCAACTGCGTCTCATGTTCTTTCAGAACCCCGACCTAACCTTTGCCCAATTTAAGGACAGGGCCATAAGGGTGCTCCGTGAATCTGCAACCAGTGGCGCTATAAACCCCCGGCGCCCTGCTCTCACCAACCACCAGGAGGCGGCGCCCTCCTCTATGGATCCCGTGGGGGCTGATGCACAGGCCCTGAACCAAGCCCCGTCGAAAGACCTGCACCACCAAGTCCAGGAGCTGACCAGGAGCGTCGCGGCGTTGACCAGGACCGTCCAGGCGTTGCAAGTGGACCCGTCAAGACCCATCGAGCTGGCTTCAAGTCCGGAGGATGTCCCGTGGCGTCGACAGAGGAGGATCCCGTCGTTCCGAGGGAGGCCCACAGACCGCTACGCAGAGGATGGACAGCCCATTTGCCGTCGATGCAACCAGCCCGGACACATTTCCAGGTACTGTAATTTAAAAGGGTCCAACCTGGGGCAAAGGGCCAACCCCCAGGCATAAGATCACCAGGCCCTTACAATTGGCGTAATAAGTACGTTGGGGGGCGCCCGGTTTTACCCATGGTGCTGGACGGTATCCCCATGAGCGCCTTGCTGGATAATAGGTCACAAGTAACCACTATCCCTTATGTACTTTTTAAGCAGTATTGGACTGATGCTGATATCACACGGTATCCAGACAATAACTTGAGCATCATCGCCAGTAATGGCTTACCCGTGCCGCAGATGGGGTTCAAGGAGATGACCATTAAAATTGGTAAAGTTGAACTGCCGGCACAGGGGGTGATTATTGTGGACATTGACCGTCGTGAAAGTCACCCTAAAATAACTGTGGGTACTAACGTAATTGAAAATTGTCTTTCAGAGGTAATTGTAATTCTACAACAGGTGGCGGTGAATGCTAGTTCCAGCCAACAGAGAGTCCTCAACAAGGAGATAAAAGCCCTGATGAGACGGCAGCAGGTAGAACTGTCTGGTGGTGAGATCGGTAGCGTAAGACTGAGTGACCCATTCCCCATTTCCATGCCTCCCAAAAGTGAAATGATGATCTGGTGTCGGACTGCAATCGGGTTGAGAGGTAGAGACTACCAAGCCATGGTAGAACCCGTGTACTCAGACAGCAGGCCCACCATTTTGACAGCCCGGGGGGTGGTTGATGTCCGTCATGGGAGGGTGCCCGTCCGCATCCTCAACATTGGGGAGAGGGAAGTACACTTACCCAGGTACGCTACACTCGCCAAACTGTTTGTTGTCGAACACAAAGCTATCAGGGCCGTGGAACCCTTGCCTCCATCTCCTCAGGCGGAGGGTAATGGCTCCCAGAAACAAAAGGAGGACTGGTGCCAGAAACTCCATGTGGGTGCTGACTCCACTCCCCTGCACCAAAAACAAGGAGTCTACCGGGTGGTACAGGAGTACGAGAGAGTCTTTAGTAAGCACCCGCTAGACTTCGGCAGAGTAAAAGGGATAGAACACCACATCCCCACAGGGAGCCACCCACCAATAAAAGAGAGGCACAGACCTGTACCCCCTGCACATTATCAGAACGCAAAGGGCATGCTAAGAGAGATGAAAGAAGCTGGGGTTATTAGAGACAGCTGTAGCCCCTGGGCAGCCCCCTTGGTTCTGGTCAAAAAGAAAGACGGCACCATGAGAATGTGCGTGGACTATAGACAAATCAACCGTATCACCCACAAAGACGCATATCCGCTGCCTAGAATAGAGGAGTCTTTAGCCGCACTAAAATCTGCTAACTTCTTTTCTACTTTGGACCTTACTAGCGGGTACTGGCAGGTTCCTGTGGCAGAGGCTGACAAGGAGAAGACTGCCTTCACCACCCCGATGGGACTGAGTGAGTTCAACTGTATGCCCTTCGGGCTCTGCAACGCACCAGGGACCTTCCAGAGGCTGATGGAATGATGTCTAGGGCACCGAAACTTCGAGACGGTCCTCCTTTACCTGGACGACGTGATCGTCTATTCGAAGACCTACGAGGACCACCTAAAGCACCTGGCCGAGGTGTTCGAAGCCCTGGCAGGCTATGGCCTGAAGGTGAAACCATCGAAGTGTCACCTGCTGAAACCAAAGGACCAGTACCTAGGGCACGTGGTAAGCGCGGAAGGAGTGGCCCCCGACCCTGACAAGGTCACGGCAATCAAGAGCTGGCCAAGCCCCTCGAACATCAAAGAGGTGAGACAGTTTCTCGGGTTGGTAGGCTACTACCGAAGGTTCATCCCCGGGTTCACTAAGATGGCAGCTCCTATGCAGGACCTCCTGATCGGACAGTCTAAGTCCAGGAGCCAAAAGCCGCCCTTCAAGTGGGATAAACCGGAAGATGAGTCCTTCCGCCAGCTAAAGATGGCCCTCACAGAGGACGAGATCCTGGCCTACCCTGATTATGGCCAGCCTTTCATTCTCCACACAGATGCCAGTAATGTGGGACTGGGAGCCGTACTGTTCCAAAACCAACAGGGCAGAGAAAGGGTGATCGCGTACGCCAGCCGGAAGCTGAGACCCACCAAGAGGAACCCGGAGAATTACAGCTCCTTCAAGCTAGAATTCTTGGCGGTGGTGTGGGCCGTGACGGAACGCTTCAAGCATTACCTGGCCTCCGCAAAGTTCACCGTGTACACGGACAACAACCCGTTGACACACCTGGACAATGCAAGACTGGGTGCCCTAGAACAGCGGTGGATGGCCCGTCTCTCCAACTATGACTGATCAAGTACCGGGCCGGCAAAACCAATGCCAACGCTGACGCCCTATCGAGGATGCCTCACTTATCTGAAGGTGACGAAGACCCAGAAGAGCTGGAGGAGGTAGAACTCCCCGCGTTTCACCGGTATGGAGCTGCTCAATACTCCCACCGCGTGAAGGAGGAGGATCTAACAACCGTGATGATAAATCCCCTACCTCAACACAGCTGGGCCGAGACCCAAGATAGTGACCCTGCCATCCGCCTGGTGAAAGATCTGCTGACCCAGGAAGATGCCCGCATAGATCCGGATGCTCCAGAGGAAGCCAAGCAGCTATGGAAAGAGAAGAGCAAGCTGTTCCTCTACGAAGGCAAGTTGTGCAGAAGGATTGTCAACGACCGGACGCACGAGCTGACCTGGCAAGTCGTAGTCCCAAGGCGGGATGCAGCTATGGTCCTGGGGGCTTACCATGACAGAGCGGGACACATCGGTTCGGTTGGAAGAAACTGGAGTTCCTACTAAGAGGAAGGTTCTTTTGGGTCGGCATGAGAGGAGCTGTAGAAAAATGGTGCAGAGACTGTGGCCCTTGTCACCTAAGGAGGAAGGACCGCACCAGCCAGAAGACACCCTTGAGGCCCATCGTCACCACGCAGCCTCTTGAGCTGGTAGCTCTGGACCATGTCAAATTGGCTCCCAGCCGGTCAGGATACATCTATGTCCTGACAATCGTGGACCACTATTCCCGTTTTCTAGTGGTGGTCCCAGTAAAAGACTTGACAGCCCAAACAGCGGCCAGAGCCTTCCAGCAATATTTCTGCCGTCCACACGGGTATCCGGAACAGGTCCTGACAGACCAGGGTCCAGCGTTCGAGGCTGAAATCTTCCAGGAGTTCGGCAACCTCTATGGCTGTAAGAAGATTCGGACAACGCCTTACCACCCACAAACCAACGGGATGTGTGAGAAGATGAACAATATAGTCATTGATCTCCTGAAGACGTTGCCCCTGGAGGAGCGCAGCCTGTGGCCAGAAAAACTGCCGGACCTGATAGACTTATACAATCATATCCCGGTGAATGCTACCAACTGCACCCCGGCTTACCTGATGCGACCCAGACCGGGTAAGCTGCCTATAGACCTGGAGATGGGAGTCCTAACGCCTGAGGACACCTCCCCGGATGCGGACTGGGATACGGAAAGGCAACTGCAGTACAAGAAGGTGCAGTAGACTGTGGAGAAGAGCCTGGCCCAGGTGAGAGAGAGGCAAGAAAAACTCTTCAACCAACACGCCCCTGCTGGTCCCCTAGAACCTGGTGAGCAAGTCCTAAAGCGAAAAAGAAGGCTTCACAAGTTGGACGACCAGTGGGAAAGGGAACCCTACACCGTACTGCAGTCTGATCACGACAACCCGAAGGTGTGCGTGATCACCAAGGACGGAGGAGAAACCACTAGTACCGTCTCCAGAGACCATCTCAAAAGATGCCCCGAGCAACTCCGTAGTGCAGAAGAGGATCAGAGTGACCTTGAACCCGCAGAGGACAAGGAAGAAATGATCAGCACCGTTCTCGGAGATTTCCCTCAGTCCTGGACTCGCATAAATGATGCCATAGTGGTACCCGTCCTGCATTTCCTGCAACCGGCACAGCAACAACCAACACCAGAGCCGGAAGGTGAAGAGGAGCAAGCGGTTCCAGAGGCAGAAGAGCCTGTACCAGCAGCCCAGGAGAGTCAACCCTCTGCTGACAGTGAGCCTGCCATGCCTGCGGTAAGCCAAAGGACCCACAGACAGCTGCCTTCCCTACCTGTACACCCAGCTGGTAGCTGTACCCCTAACGCTAGTGGGGAAAGCCAGGTTGGTCCACCACCAGACAGTGGGCTACGTAGGTCAACCAGGAGCACAAAGGGGCTGATACCCGCTCGCTGGAGAATATAGAGCGCACTAAAATTGTAAATAACCTTGTTGCCAAATGTTGAATTGTTTGCAAAGTTACATGCATGTTTGGTAATTCCGTGTTTCAGTTTCTTGCAGTTACTGTAAGGACTCACAGGTTATGGACTTTTTATAACCGGGACCTGGTATGGACTGCGTTCGGAGCCTAACCAAGGAATGAACTAAGACTGTGAAGGACTTGGGGTAGGACAGACCCCCACCTGGTTAAGGCTCCCCGTTGTATTGGTGATATGGACACCCGGTCACAGGCCACACTGTGACCTTAAGAACTCAATTTGTGCATCGTCTGTCTATTAATGTCTATTAATGTTTTATTGTCTTTGTTTATTGTTTAGTCCCGGAGTACTAAATTTCACTAGGGGGGAATGTGTCACCCTGGCCTGGATGCCACAAAATGTATTAAAGCTGTGTCTGAGAGCAAGGGGGAGGTTCTCTAGTCAGGGGAACATTAGCATGCAATGCCTCCTGTCTCAGGCCAGTAGGGGGAGCAGGCTGCCCCTATAAAAGCTGGTGCTGGGGGCAGGGTTAGAGAGAACTGGATGGCCTGTCTCAGCATTGAGACTTGTCCCAGAGCAGAACAGGGACAGACAGTTGCACTGCACCTAAGAGGAAGCGTGGCAGGAGGAGAGCCACAAGCCAGAGACAAGAGGCGAAGAGAGCCTGTCTTGGCAGAAAGAGGACTTAATTTACCAGACTTTGGTGTCTGAGGCTGAGAGGATTCCACATCCCCCAGCAGAGAACCAGTCCGCAGGGGACTGTATATTCCTTGGCCTAAGAAGCCTGGAGGCCCTGCCACAACAGAAGGTACCAGTAAAGCCGTACAAGGCTGGGAGCAGAAAGGAACCCACGTCGCAGGCCATACAGGCGAGAATACACGGAAAGCTTGGAAACGTGGGCTGTTACCCTATCAGGAGGAGATAGCCAGAAGGAGCGCAGAAAGCACGGTAGGCCTACACCCTCACCCTGACCAGGGCCAATTTCCCCGTTGCTCTCAGACATCCAGGTCCCCCTCCTAGCCGGGACTGTTTATGGGTCAATTTACCTGTTCTAGTAAAGACCCTGGACTGCAACCTGTTGTCTGTGTGCTCCTTGCTTCTCCAGCACTATCAGCACTGGGACTCTCACCACCATCACTCCCACCATCCACTATACTGCCCTGGGGCCGCACTCTTCCCGTGGGGAGTCACACTACCCTAGCTGCACACCTCATCAGCCCCAGCGGTCGGCATGCAGCGGCGGTTCCTAATAACCGCAAATCCACGGGTGGCGTAGTCGGACATAAACATCAGCACATAACGGACTACCACTGGCCTGACCACCCTGAGCCACGAAACCGGGTTGCCACTACTACTCCCATCGTTCCCCTACTGCCCGGATCCGAGTACCCCATGGCCCAGGGGGCGAGTCACATCCACCAACGTCGCGTTGCACCACTGACTGTTCAGGAGTTGGCTGATGCTTTAGTCTAGGTCTGGGAGGAGATCCCACAGGAGACCATCCGCAACCTCATCAGGAGCATGCCCAGGCGTTGTAGGGAGGTCATACAGGCACGTGGAGGCCACACACAATACTGAGCTTTCATCTGTGAAGAGCAGAGGGCACCAGTGGCGACTTTGCCAATCCTGGTGTTCTGTGGCAAATGTCAAGCGTCCTGCTCGGTGTTGGGCTGTGAGCACAACCCCCATCTGTGGACATCGGGCCCTCATACCACCCTCATGGAGTCGGTTTCTAACCGTTTGTGCAGACACATGCACATTTGTGGCCAGCTGGAGGTCATTTTGCAGGGCTCTGGCAGTGCTCCTCCTGTTCCTCCTTGCACAAAGGAGGAGGTAACGGTCCTGTTGCTGGGTTGTTGCCCTCCTATGGCTCCCTGCACATCTCCTGGTATCTGCTCCATGCTCTGGACACTGTGCTGACAGACACAGCTACACTTCTTGCCACAGCTCGCACTGATGTGCCATCTTGGATGAACGGCACTACCTGAGCAACTTCTATGGGTTGTACTGTAGACACTGCCTAATGCTAATGTACCTCTAGGCGTGAGAGCAATGGCAAAATGAAAAAGTGACCAAAACATCAGCCAAAAAGAATGAGAACAGAGAAATGGTCTGTGGTCACCACCTGCAGAACCACTCCTTTATAGGGGGTATCTGGCTAATTGCCTATCATTTCTACCAGTTGTCTGCTCCATTTGCACAACAGCAGGAGAAATTGATTCACAATCCGTGTTGCTTCATAACTGGACAGGTAGATTTCACAGAAGTGTTATTGACTTGGAGTTGTGATGTTTAAGTGTTCCCTTTATTTTTTGAGCAGTGTGTGTATATATATAATATATTTACATATTTCTATTGATCATATTAAAATTGTACATATACACTGTGTTCCAAATTATTATGCAAATAATATTTTCTCAGATTTTCCCAAATTACCTATATGAATTGCAGTCATTGTAATTTTCCAGTCAATAACTATTAGAGTACAATTGAACGGTTTTTGTACAAACTGCCTATGATAACAGTATATTTTTTAAAAAATAAAAAACTCAAACTGCACTCAAAATGCATGTTCCAAATTATTATGCACAGCAGAGTTTTCAACCTTTTCATTTTAATAAAGAACAAAAAAATGGTCATTTTTGAAATTCTAAGCATTAGCAGGTTATTACAAACTGAAATCAAACAGTTTTCAACTCAAAACTTTATTCTAGGTGATGTTACATTTGCACATAGGACCCCTTGTTCGAAAGGAGCTTCTGAACTCTCTCGTCCATTGAATTTGTCAGGTTTTGGATGGTTTCTGCTTTAATTGTTGTGCATGAGGACAGAATACCCTCCCAGAGCTGTTGCTTAGATGTGAACTGCCTCCCGCCATCATAGACACTCCTTTTGATGATGCTCCAGAGGTTCTGAATGGGGTTGAGGTCAGGGGAGCATGGGGGCCACACCATAAGTTTGTCCCCTTTTATGCCCATAGCAGCCAGAGATGCAGATGTGTTATGTGCATCATGAGACGGTGCATTATCATGCATGAAATGATCTTGATGGTCCAGATGGATGGAGTGGAGGATGGCTGGTTGATGGACACCCCATGCAAACACGGCTACAGCGCCAACAAGGAGGAGGTGGAGTAATGTTTTGGGCTGGAATCATGGGGAGAGAGATTGTCGGCCCTTTTAGGATCCCTGAAGGGGTAAAGATGAACTCCATAATGTATGTTGAGTTTCTCAAACAGCACTTGCTTCCATGGTTCAAGAAGAAGAACCGTGCATTCCGCAGCAAGATCATTTTCATGCATGATAATGCCCCGTCTCATGCTGCACATAACACATCTGCATCTCTGGCTGCTATGGGCATAAAAGGGGACAAACTTATGGTGTGGCCCCCATGCTCCCCTGACCTCAACCCCATTGAGAACCTCTGGAGCATCATCAAAAGGAGTGTCTATGATGGCGGGAGGCAGTTCACATCTAAGCAACAGCTCTGGGAGGGTATTCTGTCCTCATGCAAAACAATTGAAGCAGAAACCATCCAAAACCTGACAAATTCAATGGACGAGAGAGTTCAGAAGCTCCTTTCGAACAAGCGGTCCTATGTGCAAATGTAACATCACCTAGAATAAAGTTTTGACTTGAAAACTGTTTGATTTCAGTGTGTAATAACCTGCTAATGCTTATAATTTCAAAAAAGACCATTTTTTTGTTCTTTATTAAAATTAAAAGGTTGAAAACTCTGCTGTGCATAATAATTTGGAACATGCATTTTGAGTGCAGTTTGAGTGTTTTATTTTTTTAAATATACTGTTATCATAGGCAGTTTGTACAAAAACCTTTCAATTGTACTCTAATAGTTATTTGACTGGAAAATTACAATGACTGCAATTCATATAGGTAATTTGGGAAAATCTGAGAAAATAATATTTGCATAATAATTTGGAACACAGTGTATACAGACCACAAAGTATGGCAGTATCAGCGATCAAGCAGACAAGGGCTGGAGAGAGCAGGAGAGACGCTAGAAAGACGCTCGAGAGAGAGAGAGCAGGAGAGACGCTAGAAAGACGCTCGAGAGAGAGAGCAGGAGAGATGCTCGAGATCAGGAGAGACGCTCGAGAGAGAGAGAGAGCAGGAGAGACGCTCAAGAGAGAGAGCAGGAGAGACGCTCAAGAGAGAGAGCAGGAGAGACGCTCGAGAGAGAGAGAGCAGGAGAGACGCTCGAGAGAGAGAGCAGGAGAGACGCTAGAAAGACGCTCGAGAGAGAGAGAGCAGGAGAGACGCTCGAGAGAGAGAGAGAGAGCAGGAGAGACGCTCAAGATCAGGAGAGACGCTCGAGAGAGAGAGCAGGAGAGACGCTCGAGAGAGAGAGCAGGAGAGACGCTCGAGAGAGAGCAGGAGGGACGCTAGAGAGAGAGAGCAGGAGAGACGCTCGAGAGAGAGAGAGCAGGAGAGACGCTTGAGAGAGAGAGCAGGAGAGACGCTCGAGAGAGAGCAGGAGAGACGCTCGAGAGAGAGAGAGCAGGAGAGACGCTAGAAAGACGCTCGAGAGAGAGAGAGCAGGAGAGACGCTCGAGAGAGAGAGCAGGAGAGACGCTCGAGAGAGAGCAGGAGAGACGCTCGAGAGAGAGAGCAGGAGAGACGCTCGAGAGAGAGAGAGCAGGAGAGACGCTAGAGAGAGAGAGAGCAGGAGAGACGCTTGAGAGAGAGAGCGCAGGAGAGACGCTCGAGAGAGAGAGCAGGAGAGACGCTCGAGAGAGAGAGAGCAGGAGAGACGCTCGAGAGAGAGAGAGCAGGAGAGACGCTCGAGAGAGAGAGCAGGAGAAACGTTCGAGAGAGAGAGCAGGAGAGACGCTCGAGAGAGAGAGCAGGAGAGACGCTCGAGAGAGAGAGCAGGAGAGGCGCTCGAGAGAGAGAGAGAGCAGGAGAGACGCTCGAGAGAGAGAGCAGGAGAGACGCTTGAGAGAGAGAGAGAGCAGGAGAGACGCTCGAGAGAGAGAGCAGGAGAGACGCTCGAGAGAGAGAGAGCAGGAGAGATGCTCGAGAGAGAGAGAGCAGGAGAGACGCTAGAGAGAGAGAGACGCTCGAGAGAGAGAGAGCAGGAGAGACGCTCAAGAGAGAGAGAGCAGGAGAGACGCTCGAGAGAGAGAGAGACGCTCGAGAGATTGAGCCGGAGAGAAGCTCGAGAGAGAGAGCAGGAGAGACGCTCGAGAGAGAGCAGGAGAGACGCTCGAGAGAGAGCAGGAGAGACGCTCGAGAGAGAGAGCAGGAGAGACGCTCGAGAGAGAGAGAGCAGGAGAGACGCTCGAGAGAGAGCAGGAGAGACGCTCGAGAGAGAGAGCAGGAGAGACGCTCGAGAGAGAGAGCAGGAGAGACACTCGAGAGAGAGCAGGAGAGACGCTCGAGAGAGAGAGAGCAGGAGAGATGCTCGAGAGAGAGAGCAGGAGAGACGCTCGAGAGAGAGAGCAGGAGAGACGCTCGAGAGAGAGAGCAGGAGAGACGCTCGAGAGAGAGAGAGCAGGAGAGACGCTCGAGAGAAAGAGCAGGAGAGAAGCTAGAGAGAGAGAGCAGGAGAGACGCTCGAGAGAGAGCAGGAGAGATGCTCGAGAGAGAGAGCAGGAGAGACGCTCGAGAGAGAGAGCAGGAGAGACGCTCGATAGAAAGCAGGAGCAACTGTCAATCACTTCATCACTATATGACTCAGTAATGATACCTATAGCATATTACTCAGGGTGACAACATGGCAGGTCACAGAGTTACTTTCATGATCTAGATTTGCTAAATTGGAGACATATCATGATACAGAGCCCATGTCCATGACTTATGTCAGCTCCAAAGTGAAATATGTATTGAAAAAAATTAAAAAAAATTATATATATACACACACATATACATACACTGCTCAAAAAAATAAAGGGAACACTCAAATAACACATCCTAGATCTGAATGAATGAAATATTCTCATTGAATACTTTGTTCTGTACAAAGCTGAAAGTGCTGACAACAAAATCACATAAAAATCATCAATGGTAATCAAATTTATTAACTAATGGAGGCCTGGATTTGGAGCCACCCCCAAAATTAAAGTGGAAAAACACACTACAGGCTGATCCAACTTTGATGTAATGTCCTTAAAACAAGTCAAAATGAGGTTCAGTATTGTGTGCGGCCTCCACGTGCCTGTATGACCTCCCTACAACGCCTGGGCATGCTCCTGATGAGGTGGTCTCCTGTGGGATCTCCTCCCAGACCTGGACTAAATCATCCGCCAACTTCTGGAAAGTCTATGGTGCAACGTGACGTTGGTGGATGGAGCGAGACATGATGTCCCAGATGTGCTCAATCGGATTCAGGTCTGGGGAACGGGTGGGACAGTCCATAGCTCAATGCCTTCATCTTGCAGGAACTGCTGACACACTCCAGCCACATGAGGTCTGGCATTGTCCTGCATTAGGAGGAACCCAGGGCCAACCGCACCAGCATATGGTCTCACAAGGGGTCTGAGGATCTCATCTCGGTACCTAATGGCAGTCAGGCTACGTCTGGCGAGCACATGGAGGGCTGTGCGGCCCTCCAAAGAAATGCCACTCCACACCATTACTGACCCACTGCCAAACCGGTCATGCTGAAGGATGTTGCAGGCAGCAGATCGCTCTCCGCGGCGTCTCCAGACTCTGTCATGTCTGTCACATGTGCTCAGTGTGAACCTGCTTTCATCTGTGAAGAGCACAGGGCGCCAGTGGCGACTTTGCCAATCCTGGTGTTCTGTGGCAAATGCCAAGCGTCCTGCACAATGTTGGGATGTGATCACAACCCCCATCTGTGGACGTCGGGCCTTCATACCACCCTCATGGAGTCGGTTTCTAACCGTTTGTGCAGACACATGAACATTTGTGGCCTGCTGGAGGTCATTTTGCAGGGCTCTGTCAGTGCTCCCCCTGTTCCTCCTTGCACAAAGGCGGAGGTAGCGGTACTGCTGCTGGGTTGTTGCCCTCCTACGGCCCCCTCCTTGTCTCCTGGTGTACTGGCCTGTCTCCTGGTAGCACCTCCAGCCTCTGGACACTACGCTGACAGACACAGCAAACCTTCTTGCCACAGCTCACACTGATGTGCCATCCTGGATGAGCTGCACTACCTGAGCAACTTCTGTGGGTTGTAGAGTCCGTCTCATGCTACTGTAGCACCCTGAGGATTCGGCTGCTACAGGGGTATTGCACCTCAACCCAGAGGTGTGATATTCCACTCCCGGGTAAGGAAGGAGTGTGGAACTGAGCTCAGATAGACTGCATGCACTACATACATCCCATTCCAGAGGAGCAGGCCGACGGTACTCCCACTTAGAAATGTGCAGGTACAACCGAGCCTGTTCCTGGCTGGAGTGGGAGGGGGGTGGTACATCCCATGTAGTGTAGGGGCAGATAGGGGGAGCAGTCTGGGTAGTGATAGGAGCTCATTGGGTGCTGGTCACCTGAGCTCACACATAGAGGGATATATAAGGAGGGCACCAACTTAGATCAGGGTCAGACGCTGAGAACAAGTCAGTTGGAGAGAGAAAAGGAAACAGCAGCCCTGGAGAGAGAGAGAGGAGAAAGAAAGAGAAAGACCCAGAGGGGGAAGACTGAAGGGACCCAAGAACCCAAATTAGAGCACCGGGTGAGGAGTCAGCAAGAGGGTACCGGAACCCAAGCTGGTGGGGGTAAAGACATTCCCCAGCCAGAGACCGGAGACCGTGGGCAGTGTCTGTCACGGTCACCCACCACATTCACTCCGAAGGCACACCACATGAAGGGTCAGGGAACCCAGGGCCAAGGGTGTCCCAAAAGAAGGCCCGAGGGAGCTGGACCTAGGTGAATCACTGGTGGGGACGGCTGAAGAAAGGACAGAGGGAGAGCTCAGGGCCACGCTCTGGACTTGTTTGGGGGTTGGCCGGATCCAGGACCTGGTGGACGCAGCACGGCTCGGGTGGTCACTAGCAGCTGGAGTGACCAGTACAACATCAGCAGTAAGTAAACACCCTTAACTGCACAACCCGACTCTGTCTTCATTGCCGGCTGCACCGAACCACCACAACCCCCATCCTCTGCGCCTGTCCCCTCTGAGGCTATACCCCTCCCGTTGGGGGTTATCTCACCAAGCTGCGCACCCACCATCAGCCTCAGCGGACCCTGCAGCAGCGGCGGCCACAGTGACCGCATCACAACGGGTGGCGTAGTCGACACAAAAGAACTTTAGTAACATCTGTAAAGCTGCCACATAACACTTAGCTTGACGCCCTGGGCACGGGACCGGGTCACAGCCGCTCGGAGACTACAACCCCCCATCTGATCCGGTGCCGGGTATTCCCCTCAAAAAGGAATATGTCCCAGGGGGCGCGTCAACTTTGGCGTAGTCGGCAGGATTACGTGCCCGCAACACCCGGGTACTGCGTGCCTGAAGAAAAGTGCAAGTTTACCTCAGAAAGAAGTCTCCCGCCGGTTCCGGAGGGTCCACGCCATCGGACTCCATCACCAGTTGTTTCCCGCCGATTGTCCGCCATTTCCAGCTTGTTCCCGCCATCTGCAGAGTTTCCCGCCACTGGGAAGCGATTCCCGCCAAAACCGCAGATTTCCCGCCTTGGAAGAGCAGCGGACGCCATTATGGGCGTGCCAAAGGAGGGCAGGAGGCCACCTCCCATCGTGGGCCAGGACAGAAAATGGCGCCAAAAGTGGAAACCGCCCCCACCAACAGAGACTGTGATGCTGGAGGTGTCTGTCAGCGTGAAAGAACTCCCCCTGGAGCTGACAGTCACCGAGTTGCCCCGGGACCGCCCTCTAAGTGGGAGGAGACGAAAGAGAAGAGAAAAGATGGGTGTCGCTTGGAGCAGTCTGGAGCGAGCGCACCCGGAGGCAAGAGGTCTAACAAGGAGTAGCGGAGAAGCTCACCTGGAGATGGAAAGAAAGCAGAACAGCACCGGCCCGCTGGCCAGGAGTCTGCTAGAGACCGAGGAAGGAGGGCAGAGCAGCACCGGCCCGCTGGCCAGGAGCCTGCCGGAAGCCGAGCAGAGCAGCACCGACCCGATGGTCAGGAGCCTGCTAGAGTCCACAACCCCGCTAGGTCTAGCGGAGATCCTAGCGCAGCTCCCCCGAGACCGGGAGTGTGCACAAACTGCCCTGGAGGGCCTCGCAAGGAGGATGGCCCGGGTACAGCGCGAGATACTGGCGGAGTGGGGCCGGGAGATGACCCAGCAAGCAGAGACCAGTCAACGGAGCACGCTACCCTGGAAGAGGAAGCAGACCGCCTCTGAGGATGGCGCAGGAGGACCCAAGGCCGAAGACGGCGCCGAGGAGGGAGCCGAACGCATGGAGGCAGGTAAAGGGGACGCCTATACCCCAAGCCGTGACACCGCTTACCTGCCCCAGCTCCCCGTCGCAGAGCCCGAAAGTCCCCCTGCTGTGCCCGTAACCGCCAGGTCACCGCCATGGACTAGGCCCCGACCGGAAGCCGCCGCAGCGACCCCTGTGACGTCACGCGCCCCGATCCGGAGCGTGACAAAGCAGGAAGTACCACCAGCCTGGTCGCAAGGCCTAGTACCTCCGGGCGCCGCACCACCAACAGCGCCCCCTACCTCCGCGGAGCCTCCGGCCTGGCCGCAAGGCCAGGTAGCCCAGGGCGCCGCCGTCCTAACGGTGCCCTTTACCTTCCAGGTGCCCCAGGCCTGGCCGCAAGGCCTGGGCAACCCGGGCGCCACCACCACTGCGCCCGCGCCCGCAATACCTAGGGTGCCACACCTGGGGGAGGACCTCTTCGGCCAGCTCACATGGCCGGACGGGCGGCCCTTCATCTGGCCCGAAGGGTACCCTGAGCTGGAGCGGCAGCAAAGACTAGGGCCCTTGTGTGAGCCCCTAATCCCGACTCCGAAGCCCGTGGCTCGGGTCTCGCCTCCTCTAGCAGAAGCCCAATTCGTGTGGGACCCCACGGGAGAAGATTTGATGGGGTTCACCGGAGAAACTCAGGCAGCCGCAGCTGAACGTACAGAGTGTTGCCGTCAACAGCTGGCAGAGTTTAAGAGAGAACGGGAGGAGAGGCGGGTCAGAGAACAACAGGCCCAAATCCAGAGCGCGGAGCAGAAGAGCCGGACTAGGAGGAACCCCCGTGCAGCGCATTGTCCCCGCACCATCGGGACAGTGATAAAGTTCAACCCGCAGCATGGGTGGGGCTTTATTCGGGACCGTAACAACCGCGGTGACGTTTTTGTGACCCACAGAGACGTCGAGTCCCACCTGCCGGAAGGTCACAAAGGCCGTGACCTCTACGTCGGAGACGAGGTCACTTTCACCCGGCACAAGTGTGCCAAAGGACCTTACGCCCTCCACGTACACCGCCTGACGGAGGAGGAGTTGCGGTGCGAGGAGGAGGAGCCAGAGGACCCGGACGGGTCTGAAGAAACATCATATCAAGAAAGAGCAGGAGGAAGACGCCGTTGAGTGCGGCAGAGCAGGTGTTGTAAATAGTTACCCAATCAGGGTATAAAGGAACTGGAACTGTTGTTGCTGCTAAAATAAGTCCCCGTTGGGACCAGGGAACTGTTTACCCGTTAACCCCTTCATCCTACAGGCTGAGGACTGTGAGCAGCCATTCCCTTTCCTCTAACTGGCCGAGGACTGAGAGCGGCCAACTTCCAACTTCCCTGTATATAGTTGCGCGTCCTAAAGCGCCCCCTACCGGTTTTATAAGAAAACCAGATTTTCTAAGAGACTGTCGCACTTTTCCCGGACACACGTTGCACAGTGTCCGGAGGAGGAACCAGAGACAAGAGAAGTCTACGAGAATGTTTATATAAAAAGTTTTATATATATATAATGTTTATATGTTTTATATGTTCATATAAAATTTTGTATGTTTTGGTGTTTTATGTCTTACAGCCCGAGGACGTGCTGTGATTTACCAGGGGGGAATGTAGCACCCTGAGGATTCGGCTGCTACAGGGGTATTGCACCTCAACCCAGAGGTGTGATATTCCACTCCCGGGTAAGGAAGGAGTGTGGAACTGAGCTCAGATAGACTGCATGCACTACATACATCCCATTCCAGAGGAGCAGGCCGACGGTACTCCCACTTAGAAATGTGCAGGTACAACCGAGCCTGTTCCTGGCTGGAGTGGGAGGGGGGTGGTACATCCCATGTAGTGTAGGGGCAGATAGGGGGAGCAGTCTGGGTAGTGATAGGAGCTCATTGGGTGCTGGTCACCTGAGCTCACACATAGAGGGATATATAAGGAGGGCACCAACTTAGATCAGGGTCAGACGCTGAGAACAAGTCAGTTGGAGAGAGAAAAGGAAACAGCAGCCCTGGAGAGAGAGAGAGGAGAAAGAAAGAGAAAGACCCAGAGGGGGAAGACTGAAGGGACCCAAGAACCCAAATTAGAGCACCGGGTGAGGAGTCAGCAAGAGGGTACCGGAACCCAAGCTGGTGGGGGTAAAGACATTCCCCAGCCAGAGACCGGAGACCGTGGGCAGTGTCTGTCACGGTCACCCACCACATTCACTCCGAAGGCACACCACATGAAGGGTCAGGGAACCCAGGGCCAAGGGTGTCCCAAAAGAAGGCCCGAGGGAGCTGGACCTAGGTGAATCACTGGTGGGGACGGCTGAAGAAAGGACAGAGGGAGAGCTCAGGGCCACGCTCTGGACTTGTTTGGGGGTTGGCCGGATCCAGGACCTGGTGGACGCAGCACGGCTCGGGTGGTCACTAGCAGCTGGAGTGACCAGTACAACATCAGCAGTAAGTAAACACCCTTAACTGCACAACCCGAGTCTGTCTTCATTGCCGGCTGCACCGAACCACCACAACCCCCATCCTCTGCGCCTGTCCCCTCTGAGGCTATACCCCTCCCGTTGGGGGTTATCTCACCAAGCTGCGCACCCACCATCAGCCTCAGCGGACCCTGCAGCAGCGGCGGCCACAGTGACCGCATCACAACGGGTGGCGTAGTCGACACAAAAGAACTTTAGTAACATCTGTAAAGCTGCCACATAACACTTAGCTTGACGCCCTGGGCACGGGACCGGGTCACAGCCGCTCGGAGACTACAACCCCCCATCTGATCCGGTGCCGGGTATTCCCCTCAAAAAGGAATATGTCCCAGGGGGCGCGTCACTACCACGAGTGTGAAAGCATAACCAACATTCAAAAGTGACCAAAACATCTGCCAGAAAGCATTGGTACTGAGATGTGGTCTGTGGTCCCCACCTGCAGAATCAATCCTTTGAGGGTGTCTTGATAATTGCCAATAATTTCCATCTATTGTCTATTCCATTTGCACAACAGCATGTGAAATTGATTGTCAATCAGTGTCATTTCCTAAGTGGACAGTTTGATGCACTTGGAGTTATATTCTGTTGTTTAAGTGTTCCCTTTATTTTTTTGAGCAGTGTATATATACAGTACAGACCAAAAGGTGGACACACCTTCTCATTTAAAGATTTATCTGTATTTTCATGACTAAGAAAATTGTACATTCACACTGAAGGCATCAAAACTATGAATTAACACATGTGGAATTATATACTTAACAAAAACGTGTGAAACAACTGAAAATATGTCTTATATTCTAGGTTCTTCAAAGTAGCCACCTTTTGCTTTGATGGCTGCTTTGCACACTCTTGGCATTCTCTTGATGAGCTTCAAGAGGTAGTCACCGGAAATGGTTTTCACTTCACAGGTGTGCCCAGTCAGGTTTAATAAGTGGGATTTCTTGCCTTATAAATGGGGTTGGGACCATCACTTGTGTTGTGCAGAAGTCTGGTGGATACACAGCTGATAGTCCTACTGAATAGACTGTTAGATGCTTTTTTCTTGCCATCATACAAATTCTAAGTAAAGAAAAACGAGTGGCCATCATTACTTTAAGAAATGAAGGTCAGTCAGTCCGAAAAATTGTGAAAACTTTGAAAGCGTCCCCAAGTGCAGTTGCAAAAACCATCAAGCGCTACAAAGAAACTGTCTCACATGAGGACTGCCCCAGGAAAGGAAGACCAAGAGTCACCTCTGCTTCTGAGGATAAGTTTATCCGAGTCACCAGCCTCAGAAATCGCAGGTTAACAGCAGCTCAGATTAGAGACCAGGTCAATGCCACACAGAGTTCTAGCAGCAGAAACATCTCTTCAACAACTGTTAAGAGGAGACTTTGTGCAGCAGGCCTTCATGGTAAAATAGCTGCTAGGAAACCACTGCTAAGGACAGGCAACAAGCAGAAGAGACTTGTTTGGGCTAAAGAACACAAGGAATGGACATTAGACCAGTGGAAATCTGTGCTTTGGTCTGATGAGTCCAAATTTGAGATCTTTGGTTCCAACCACCGTGTCTTTGTGCGATGCATAAAAGGTGAACGGATGGACTCTACATGCCTGGTTCACACAGTGAAGCATGGAGGAGGAGGAGTGATGGTGTGGGGGTGCTTTGCTGGTGACACTGTTGGAGATTTATTCAAAATTGAAGGCATACTGAACCAGCATGGCTACCACAGCATCTGGCAGCGGCATGCTATTCCATCCGGTTTGCGTTTAGTTGGACCATCATTTATTTTTCAAAAGAACAATGACCCCAAACACACCTCCAGGCTGTGTAAGGGCTATTTGACCAAGAAGGCGAGTGATGGGGTGCTACGCCAGATGACCTGGCCTCCACAGTCACCAGACCTGAACCCAATCGAGATGGTTTGGGGTAAGCTGGACCGCCGAGTGAAGGCAAAAGGGCCTACAAGTGCTAAGCATCTCCGGGAACTCCTTCAAGATTGTTGGAAGACCATTTCCGGTGACTACCACTTGAAGCGCATCAAGAGAATGCCAAGAGTGTGCAAAGCAGTCATCAAAGCAAAAGGTGGCTACTTTGAAGAACCTAGAATATAAGACATATTTTCAGTTGTTTCACACTTTTTTGTTAAGTATATATTTCCACATGTGTTAATTCATAGTTTTGATGCCTTCAGTGTGAATGTACAATTTTCATAGTCATGAAAATACATAAAAAATCTTTAAATGAGGTGTGTCCAAACTTTTGGTCTGTACTGTACATACACACACACACACACACACACACACACACACACACATATATATATACATACACGCCCGCAGTAGGGAAAATAAGTATTTGATACACTGCCGATTTTGCAAGCTTTCCCACCTACAAAGAATGGAGAGGTCTGTCATTTTTATCATAGGTACACTTCAACTGTGAGAGACAGAATCTAAAAATAAAATCCAAAAAAAAAATCACATTGTATGATTTTTAAATAATTAAATCGCATTTCATTGCATGAAATAAGTATTTGATCACCTACCAACCAGCAAGAAATCTCGCTCTCACAGACCTGTTAGTTTTTCTTTCAGAAGCCCTCCTACTCTGCACTCCTCACCTGTATTTATTGTACCTGTTTGAACTCGTTACCTGTATAAAAGACACCTGTCCACACACTCAATCAATCACACTCCAACCTATCCACCATGGTTAAGACCAAAGAGCTATCTAAGGACACCAGGGACAAAATTGTAGACCTGCTCCAGGCTGGGATTGGCTACAGGACAATATGCAAGCAGCTTGGTGAGAAAGCAACAACTGTTGGCACAATTATTAGAAAACAGAAGAAACACAAGATGACTGTCAATCTTCCTCGGTCTGGGGCTCCATGCAAGATCTCGACCCGTGGGATAAGGATGATTCTGAGAAAGGTCAGGAATCAGCCCAGAACTACACAGGAGGACCTGGTCAATGACCTGAAGAGAGCCGAGACTACAGTCTCAAACATTACCATTAGTAACACACTATGCCGTCATGGATTAAACTCCTGCAGGGCACGCAAGGTCCCCTGCTCACGCCAGCACATGTCCAGGCCCGTTTGAAGTTCGCCATTGACCATCTGGGTGATCCAGAGGAGGCATGGGAGAGGGTCATGTGGTCAGATGAGACCAAAATAGGACTTTTTGGTATCAACTCCACTTGACGTGTTTGGAGAAAGAAGAAGGATGAGTACAACCCCAAGAACACCGTCCCAACTGAGAAGCATGCTGGGGAAACCTTATACTTTGGGGGTGCTTTTCTGCAAAGGGGACAGGACAACTGCACCCAGCAACAGTCCCGAAACTTGAAAGATCTGGAGAAGATCTGTATGGAGGAGTGGTCCAAAATTCCTGCTGCAGTGTCTGCAAACTTGGTCAAGAACTACAGGAAACGTCTGACCTCTGTAATTGCAAACAAAGGTTTCCGTACCAAATATTAAGATCTGTTTTTCTATTGTATCAAATAATTAATTTGCATAATTGCATGAAATAAGTATGTAAAAATTATAAAATGTTATTTTCTGTTTTTTATTTTTAGATTCTGTCTCTCACAGGTGAAGTGTACCTACGATAAAAATTACAGCCCTCTCCATTCTTTGTAGGTGGGAAAACTTGCAAAATCGTCAGTGTATCCAATACTTATTTTCCCCACTGTATATACTTTGTTCCTAAAAAAGAAAAAACCCACCGGTCTTCTATGTGAACATAACAAAGACTATAACTAAAAATCTTATATATTAAAAAAAAAAACTAAAACAAGGTTGACCACATTTTCTTATGGTATTTTTATCTGAAACTTCCTTGGAAAATTCACTGGAAATATCAGAAATGTCTGAAGTGGGGACCTCAATGTAAGACCCCCACCCATTAGATGTAAGGTGGCTCCCAAACCTCACGTGTCGATGCAGCACAGCCATCTGCAGCCACATTTTACGTAGAGCACACGCAGAACTGGGTCATTAACACATACATTAATCCTTTCATTTCGTTCTCCTCTGCTGAAGATGTGTTTGACAAAGACCTCATCTACCAAAATAAAGAGGTGTATTCCCTATGAACTAACAATACCGTGGCATCTCTTCTTCCCAGGTCCTCTGCGTTGTGCCAATCTTCTGGAAATGTGTGGATACATTGACAACTGGCCACTGCCAGGCCCCTGGTCGTAGTGATTATGCCTACTGTCCAAACTGATTAGACATGTACAAGGAGTAAGGTAACACCCCATTGTCAATTAGATGTAAGGCTATGTTCACACTAGGCGTTTTTTCACTACACATTACTTTCAATGGGTGAAATACACTGAAAGAAGTGACGTGCTCTATTCAGCAAAAAACAATGCAAATCACAAAATACTGATCATACAAAAACCAGGGTGTGAGCATGAGATTTCTGAAATCTCATAGACTTTGCTTGTACTGTAAAACACAGCTGAAAATTTGCATTAAAAAAACGCTGAAAAAAACGCGATGTGTGAACATAGCCTTCAAAGGCACTGCACAGTGGTCTGAAACACAAATTCTGCACATTTGT
Organism: Phyllobates terribilis; assembly: GCF_046119375.1. Classification (NCBI taxonomy): domain Eukaryota; kingdom Metazoa; phylum Chordata; class Amphibia; order Anura; family Dendrobatidae; genus Phyllobates; species Phyllobates terribilis. The sequence continues at coordinate 2,003,295 of NW_027362891.1, forward strand.
GATTTTATAGGGTTTATAAGATTACTAAAACAGACGTGTCAGGAGACCACACAGATCCACTTTATAAAAACAAAAACACCTCAGTCATTGAAAGGTTAAATTACAACATTCCTAAGTCCAGCGCTCAAAATCTCCCAAGTCTCCTTACATTATGTAGTAAAGGACAGGTGACATTGGGGCCTTGCTTGTCCACCAGGTGATGTCTTATCGGTGGAAAGACTGTGATGAGAGGTTTGTCTTGAGGAAATTGTGGCGGAAGTAAACTGCAATAAAAACAAAGTATTAGAGCAAGACGCGGGATACATGACTGCAGCCTACAGAAACGTGACAGGTCCGGGGAAAATACCCAACAGCCTCATCTCATCTCAATTGAAAATCCATTTAGGTGGCACGTAGCGTAAGGCATAAAGGGACGTCAGCACCTTGACATATGATCGTAATGGTGTTATAAGAGATCTGATGAGTCCATCATGACAAATCTAGTGTGGAAAACATATGCAAATCCGTCTGGAAGTGCACTGGGGCGTATCACTGCACTTAGACAGCTCCTTTCAAGTGCACGGACACGCCCCTCTGCACTCCCACACCAATCTGCAGACACTCCATTTCCTTTTGACTGGCACATCGGAGCTCTGCAAAAAAAAAAAGGATAATTTTTCTGGGGAGGGACAATCGACGATACTGTTCTACCACTACTTCCATATGTAAAAGGAAGCTGAGAGGACCCTATAAGCCTCCATATTGATTTAAAGTGATTTCTTATTAGTAGCAATTAAACAACTTGCATTAATACACATCATCTATAGTGACGTCATGAGCCGCCAAGCAACATCATTTAATGGCTCCAGTGCTACAAGACATGACTATGGATGACAAGTCATTGTAGGGTACCGATTACACGCGGTGGGGTCTATCAACAGCATGGGACAAAGATATTCTAGAAGTACCTAATATGGTCTGCTTTCTTTAAGGGGTTGCCCACTACCTTGATATTGATCACTTACCCATTGGATAGGTCATTAATATGGAATCAGTGGGGGCAGGGGTGGATTAAGAGTAGTAAGGGCCCCGGGCAGTTTAGAAGGCGCGCCCCCCCCCACACCTGATTTATCACGTGACATGTCACATGATCCCCTGTGATAGATCATGTGATAGTTCACGGGAAATTAATTTGGCATAATATTAATTGTGCTGCCTCATCTGAGAGCAGCACAATATTGGGGCAGATACCCTGATTCCAGCGATGTGTCACTTTTTCAGCTGCTTGTTGTCATTTTGAGAAAATCACCGTTTTATCTGCTGCAGATCTAGCAGCTCTCTGAATGCTGCGCTCTGTATAGCCCCGCCCACACCACTGATTGGCAGCTTTCTGCCCATGCTCAGTGTACACAGAAATCTACTGATCAGTGATGGGGGTGGGGTCCTACAGAACTTACTAGTCATCTAGTAATAATTACCTTCTGACAAATCAATGATTTTATCAAAACAACACTAAGCAGCCCAGTAAGTGACACATTACTGGAATCAGTGCCTCTAACCCTACATTATGCTGCTCTCAGATTAGGTGGCAAAAACCTGATGACAGATTCCCTTTAAAGGAGCTGTAAAGACAAAAAAGTTTGTATTAAAAAAAATACAAGCCATTTGTGAAATTAACTTTTTTTCATTGTTAATTCACATTAGACTGTATCTTCAACACTTTTGTCAGCAGGTCTTATTACAGACTCTGAATAGGGCAGCTCTCTCCCTCTCCCTCAGCAGAAAGTCACAGCATGGTTAAAAAACGGGATCTTTTATGATTTTCTCATAATAAATAAAAAAGGACATGCAAGTCCTCCAAACTATTTTCCCTTTCTCTATAGGCGAGGTCCTAAATCTTTCTTGTTCTTTAGTTGATCACATGTCAAAAATGCAAAGCATTTACTATGAACTCGCCTAAAAAAATATACACTTGGAGAGTAATATCATCATCTGCATGTAAATATTCCTTGACTCTAAGGGCTCGCTCACACTGTCGTATAACACGGCCGAATGCTATGTGATGTTTTATCGGATAGGACTCGGCCCTATGTTATACTATGGGACAGTGCAGATCTGCGATTATTGGCATGAGAAAATAATCTCATTCGATATTCGGACCATGTGCACCCATACAAGTCTATGGGTGCACGTAAAACATTAGACTGCACTCGGATGTCATCCAAGTGCAGTCCGATGAACACTCACAGAGACTATGGAGAAGATGGAGAAATTAAGTTCTCCATCTTCTCCATATCTGTGCTGCGAGAGAATCGGATCACACTCAGTTGAAGCTCTGACAGAGTTTGAGCCCAGTGTCATTAGCATAATTGGCCCTATTCTCTTGCATGAGAGAATATATGGCTTAGTGAGTGGACCCTAAAACTGAATAGTAGTGACGGACAGGAACCTCACAAGCGGGATCCATGTAGCTCTCAGATGTCATGTAGGTAGGGCTTCATTCCATGGAGTAGGGCTTAATTCCAATGTAAATAAAAAAAAAATGGACTTCAAATAAAAATTAAATGAACACAAAAAGCACTAATTGAATTATTTTTTTCATATTTATGTTTGCAGCCCCTTTAAAAACCCTTTGAGGACCAAGGCACATATATGTCCCATAGTTTTAAACTGGAAAAAAATTTGATTGAATAAAATGTAAGGTCCTCGAAGGTTTAAGTAGGTCATAAATTCATATGAATACTTGCTCATACAATTGCACATGCCAAAAGATGAAGAAGAACAGAATCAAAAATATGACATTAAGTGGAGCACTTACAGGTATTCAAGGTGAAAGAGACCAGCAAAGGCATCGTCTCGAATGACAGTAAATGAGTTAGAATTCAGCAAGCTGAAAATGAAGACAGCAGGTTAGAAGCGAACCAGACTTTATGGTGCTCAGAATTAGTCAAGCAGAATTTATTGACTGCTCTTGCAAAGCACTGAGACTCCCGCTGTGTATAGATGGCGCCGTGCGGCCTCCCGCTGTGTATAGATGGCGCCGTGCGGCCTCCCGCTGTGTATAGATGGCGCCGTGCGGCCTCCCGCTGTGTATAGATGGCGCCGTATAGATGGCTACGTGCGGCCTCCTGCTGAGTATACGTGTATAGATGGCTACGTGCGGCCTCCTGCTGAGTATAGATGCCGCACGGCGCTCCCCCCAGAGACAGCAGGAGGCCGCACAGCTCCATCTATACTCAGCGGGAGACCGCACGTAGCCATCTATACACAGCAGGAGGCCGCACGGCGACATCTATACTCAGCGGGAGACCGCATGTAGCCATCTATACACAGCGGGGGGCGCACGGCGCCCCCCCCCCAGAGACTGCAGGAGGCCGCACAGCGCCATCTATACTCAGCGGGAGGCCGCACGTAGCCATCTATACACAGCGGGAGGCCTCGCGGCGCCCCCCCTAGAGACAGCAGGAGGCCGCACAGCGCCATCTATACTCAGCGGGAGGCCGCAAATAGCCATCTATACACAGCGGGAGGCCGCACGGCGCCCCCCCCAGAGACAGCAGGTGGCCGCACAGCGCCATCTATACTCAGCGGGAGGCCGCTCGGCGCCATCTATACACAGCGGGGAGCCGCACGGCGCCATCTCTACACAGCAGGGGGCCGCACTGCGCCATCAATACACGGCGGGGGGCCGCACGGCGCCATCTATACATAGCGGGGGGCCGCACGTAGCCATCTATACACAGCGGGGGGCCGCATGTAGCCATCTGTACACAGCGGGGGGCCGCACGGCGCCCCCCCAGATACAGCAGGAGGCCGCACGGCGCCAACTATACTCAGTAGTAGGCCGCACGCAGTCACACACACAAACATATACAGACATATACATACACGCATAAACACATTTGAAACACAAAAATACATATAAACAGACATGACACAATGATATCTGCCCACACACACATACAAACAGACATCACACAATGACATCTGCCCACACACACACAAACAGACATCACACAATGACATCTGCCTACACACACACACACATACACACACACATACACACACAAACAGACATCACACAATGACATCTGCCTACACACACACACACACACAAACAGACATCACACAATGACATCTGCCTACACACACAAACAGACATCACACAATGACATCTGCCCACACACACACACACAAACAGACATCACACAATGACATCTGCCCACACACACACACACACACATACAAACAGACATCACACAATGACATCTGCCCACACACACACAAACAGACATCACACAATGACATCTGCCCACACACACACACACACACACATACAAACAGACATCATACAATGACATCTGCCCACACACACACACACACACACACACACACAGACATACACACACACAAACAGACATCACACAATGACATCGGCCCACACACACACACATCACACAAACAGACATCACACAATGACATCTGCCCCCACACACACACAGACATCACACAATGACATCTGCCCCCCCCACACACACACAAACAGACATCACACAATGACATCTGCCCACACACACACACAAACAGACATCACACAATGACATCTGCCCACACACACACACAAACAGACATCACACAATGACATCTGCCCACACACAAACACACACACACAAACAGACATCACACAATGACATCTGCCCACACACACACAAACAGACATCACACAATGACATCTGCCCACACACACACACACACACATACAAACAGACATCATACAATGACATCTGCCCATACACACACACACACACAAACATACACACACACAAACAGACATCACACAATGACATCTGCCCCCACACACACACAGACATCACACAATGACATCTGCCCCCCCCCCACACACACAAACAGACATCACACAATGACATCTGCCCACACACACACACACACACAAACAGACATCACACAATGACATCTACCCCCCACACACACACATACAAACAGACATCACACAATGACATCTGCCCACACACACACACATCACACAAACAGACATCACACAATGACATCTGCCCCCACACACACACAGACATCACACAATGACATCTGCCCCCCCACACACACACAAACAGACATCACACAATGACATCTGCCCACACACACACACAAACAGACATCACACAATGACATCTGCCCACACACACACACAAACAGACATCACAAAATGACATCTGCCCACACACACACACACACACACACACACACACACAAACAGACATCACACAATGACATCTGCCCACACACACACACAAACAGACATCACACAATGACATCTGCCCCCACACACACACACACACACACAGACATCACACAATGACATCTGCCCCCACACACACAGACATCACACAATGACATCTGCCTACACACACACAAACAGACATCACACAATGACATCTGCCCAAACACACACACACACACACACAAACAGACATCACACAATGACATCTGCCCACACACACACACAAAGACATCACACAAACAGACATCACACAATGACATCTGCCCACACACACACACACAAACAGACATCACACAATGACATCTACCCCCCCCACACACAAACAGACATCACACAATGACATCTGCCCACACACACACACAGACATCACACAAACAGACATCACACAATGACATCTGCCTACACACACACACACAGACATACACACACAAACAGACATCACACAATGACATCTGCCCACACACACACACATACACACACACACACATACACACACACACACACACATACACACACACACACATACATACACACACACACATACATACATACACACACACACACACACACTCACTCACCATCCCCCGGCTCGGCTCCAGTCCTCCCGGCTCCTGCTCCTCTCCCGTGGTAAGTAGCAGTGCAGGTCGGGCGCGCACTGCGTGACGTCACAGCTAGGAAACACGGCCGCGCACAGGGCCGTGTCTCCTAGCAGTGACGCGGCCGGGCCAGCACAGGGAAGTTAACTGCTGCAGTGCTGGCCCGGCCGATGAAGAAGTAGCGGCGGCTGCTGCTGGGGGAGCGGTACGGGGCCCCTCCTCCCGGGCCCCCCCTCCCACCACTGCTACCGGTATGTGCCGCGGCGGCCCGCACATATAATGAGGGCAATCCGGCATTAGACACCCCGGATTGCCCTCATTATAATCCGCCTATGAGTGGGGGCCATCTTCACAAGTGAATAGGAGCATGCGGCTCCCTCTCTGGGGGGCTGTCAAAACCCCATCGATTTGATATTGATACCCAATGCTGATGTTATCAATATCAAAGTAGAGGACAATCCCTTTAATTCCCATTAGGTTCACATTTAATAACCCCAAGAAATGCAACGTAGTCTCTCAACTAAGACAATAGCACCCCGTGTCACTTACATATTGATGCTGATGGTGAAGTTCTTAAAGGTGATTGGCAGTCTGTACTCCACATCTTTCTGAATTTCAGTAATACTGGAAAGATAAAAAAAAGAAAACATTAATGATGACAATTCTACAAACTGCTGTGTCCCAAAAGAAAACACAACAGGTGGATATGTGTAAACCTAACCGATGCTCCAGTATTGTGGGTGCTGGAGCGTGCAGTCTCACAAGACATGATTTGTCTACCATCTTGAATTGGAGGTGCCCCAGCCCCCAATAATGATCTAGGTCTGATTCGGCAGAACAGCATGAGGTCCGGCAAATCTGACCGCTTTATGGATACAACATGCTCCATATTACGACCACAAGAAAAAAGCCAAATAAAGAAGTGTGAGAACAGGACGGCGATGGGTGTACGGAGGATGGCAGAGAGATGACTGCAGAACGCAGCATAAAGCACTCAGACATTAATCATCCCTGACAAAACATAATACAAGTCCTGCTTCATGCTGGCTACGCTTCTCAGGTAACCCTATACTGAAGGACTTGTACTGTTCATAGACCTAACATACAACACATTACATACAAGTTATCCCGCATCAAGAGACACATGACATTTTGTAATGGTTTGGAAATAATAACCATCCTAGACATCAAGTTCCCCTTTGAGAGGTCACAAGGTAATATCCGATGGCTCTAAAATGGAATCTGCCACCAGGTTTTGCTATCCCATCTGCATGATGTAAGGGCAGAAACCTGATTCCAGAAATGTGTCCCTTATTTCGCTGCAGTTTTATAAAATTTTAGTTTTATCTACTGCAGATCTAGCAGTGCTCTGAATGCTGAGCTCCATATAACCGGCTGCACCACTGATTGGCAGCTTTCTGTGTACACTGTGCATAGGCAGAAGGCTGCTATACAGACCTTGTGAAAAATGAGAAAAGAGAAAGGGAGAAAAAGCGCGCCATGTACCACCTGAGGAAGATAGTTCACTATCGAAACGCTTTGTGGAAAGGGCTCATTAAATTTATTTTTTAGTCCTAAAATTTTTTTCACTTCTAGTGTTCATTCTCTTAGCGCCCTATAGACCGCTTTTTTATTTAATTTGGACCACTCCTGAAAAATGAGGGATACCTGGTTGCAGGTTTACTAGTCTTCTAGTCACAACCTCCTACTGATAAAACAAAGATTTTATCAAAACACCAGCAAGCAGCCCAGAAAGTGACACATCGCTGGAATCAGGGTCTCTGTCTCTACATCATGCTGCTCTCGGAATATATGGCAAAAACCTAGTGACAGATTCCCTTTAAGCTCTCATCTCTAGTGATCAGGACCCTAGAATTTTCTTCTGAGGTGGGTTTCCCTTTAGCTCTGCACCTACCTAGCGTCACTGCATGGCTGCGGAAATAAAAAAATAAAAAAATAAATCTTTCTGAATTCTGAAGAGAAGGAGCAGTTGTGGAGTGTCAATGTGGCACCCCAGGGGTCTGGTTTCCACAGTAATGTAATGTTATGTCTGAGAGCAGGTGGGAGGTCCTTTGGTCAGGGATCCTGTGCATGCCACACCTCCTGCCCAGTCTTGGGAGGGGAAGAACTTCCCCTATGTAAACCCGGGGCTGAAGCAGGGTTAGTCAGTCAAGGAGAGTAGAGAAAGAGAAGCAGCATAGGAAGAAACAGCAGAAGCTCAGTGGGAGCAATACTACTACAAGCCAGGGGCTGGCAGCTGCAGAGCTCGCCCTGACTGAGAAGATTTCTTACCGGACCCGGCGTCCGAGGCTGTGGGGACTAACTCTGACCCAGCAGCAGAAGCCGACCGGCAGGGGATTTCAGGTCCTCAGGCCCAGAAACCCGAAGGCACGGTCACACGCGTGGGACCAGCACCGCCATCGTGGAGCGGAAGCCATTAGAAGGCCCCGAGTCACCGGCCATACGGGTGAGCACCACACGGTACACTCAGGGACGTGGGCTACTTATATCCGCTTCTAGCAAGGTAGCCAGAAGAGTACAGTCAGTTTGGGAGGCCTACAACTCCGCCTGGCCAGGGGAGATCCCATCTGCTCAAGGACTGACCAGGCCCCGTTCGCTAGCAAGTACTCCGGGAGGGTCTATCGTTGTTACCAGTAAAGACCCTGAATTACACCGCACCCTCTCTGAGTGGTTCCTGCTACCCCCATCATCCACATCTGCTGCCCTGAGGCCATACCCCTCCCGTTGGGGGTTATACCATCTACGCTGCACCATCCATCCACCGGCCTCAGCGGACTGTCCTGCAGCGGCAGCTCCATAGCTGCATTCAACGGGTGGCGTAGTCGTACACATCTACCGCTGATACATCGCCGCTCAGTTTGACTCCCTGGGCACGGACCGGGTCCCCGCCACGAGACTACAACCCTCAAGCGATCCGGCTCCGGGTAAGCTCCCGCGTGCGCAACGCAGCGCGACACAGGCCCAGGGGCGCGTCAACTTTGGCGTAGTCGGCAGGATTTCGTGCCCGCAACCACCGGGTACTGCGTGCCTGAAAAAGAGACTTTTCAAACTTACCTGTGGTGAAGATTCCCGCCATCCGGCGCCATCTTCAGCCTTCTTCCCGCCATCGGTGAAGTTTCCCGCCATCCGGCGCCATCTTCTGCCTTCTTCCCGCCATCCGTGGAGTTTTCCCGCCATTGGACGCCATCTTGAGGACGCCGCGCGGGAAGAAGAGGGGCGTGGACTCCGAAAGCGCGCGAGAACTGAAGCCCCGCTTCACGTCCGGACGTTGCGTAAGGTCCTGGAAGGAGCCCAGCAGACGCCGACGTCACAGGAGCGCGACGGAAGGTCCTCAACCCTGACGATCCACTGCGGAGCCGCGGCCTACGGAAGAGGATCATCACAAGGTAGGCCACGGTTCACTAGGGGGGAGGAAGATGTCGGATACGGAGGAGAGCTTCACTGCCTCAACCCCCGCCAGCGCTACCGCTGCTGCAGTTATGCCCTTCACCATGCCCTATATCCCGGGAGCAGCTTGGCTACCCCAGTACTCAGGGGAGTCACATACCCTGCATGACTTTAGAGAAAAGCTGGATAGCCTCTTCCAGGTGTACCCCCTCACAGAAGAGCAAAAAGTGAGCATCCTGGTGGCCCAACTAACCGGGGCAGCCAAAAGGGAAGTAAAATCCTGGCCACCTGGGAGGAAGACTGTCGCAGGGATACTAACCCGGCTGAAGGACACCTTTGATACCCGCACCTCAGCCGAGATTAAGCTTAGATTCTACGGGTGCAAGCAGCGAGAGCATGAGAGTATAAGGGACTATGCACTAAACCTACAAGAGGCCCTGAGGGCCATTAAGCAGACCGACCCTGATGGAGTGGGAAACGAGGACAGGCTGTTGACCGAACAGTTTATAGAGGGACTGTATTGTAATACCCACCGAACCCAGTTGCGGGCAATGGCCTTACAGGATCCCCATCTGGGCTTTGCACAGTTCAAGGACAGAGCCATCCGGGTGCTCCGAGAACCGGCACCGGGTGGCGTTGTGACCCACAAGCGCCCTGCTATCACTTACCACCAGGAGGCGGCGCCCTTGTCGGCAGGGCCTGTGGGAGCTGATGCGCAGGCTTTGGACAATGACCCGGCTCCAGACCTACACCATCAGGTCCAAGAGCTAGCTAAGAGCGTTGCTGCGCTAACCCGAACTGTGCAGTCTTTACAGGCATCCACCCCAGGGAAGATCCAGCTGGCATCCGGACCGGAGGACATCCCGTGGCGTCGACCAAGGAGTACCCCACCGGCCAGAGGAAGACCCAGTGACCGATACAGCGAGGACGGACGACCCATCTGCCGCCGCTGCAATCAACCCGGACATATGGCAAGGTACTGTTCTTTAAACGGGCACAACCTGGGGTAGAGGGCCAACCCCCAGGAAAAAGATCACCAGGCCCATCGAACTGGCGCGACAGATATGTGGGAGGACGTCCAGTCTTGCCTGTGGTACTGGATGGCATTCCCATGAGTGCCCTACTGGACACCGGGTCACAGGTCACCACCATCCCGTACGTGCTCTTTAAGCAGTACTGGAATGACTCGCATATTACCCGCTACCCTGACGACGACTTGAGTATCATCGCCAGCAATGGCCAGCCCGTGCCACAGATCGGATAAAAAGAGGTGACCATCAAAATCGGTAGAGTTGAACTGGCAGCACAGGGACTGATCATTGTAGATATTGACAAACATGAGAGTCACCCAAAAATAACTCTAGGAACTAATGTAATTGAAAATTGTCTTGCAGAGGTGATTTTCCTTTTACAGCAGGTTGCCAAGAACGCCAGCTCCGGCGAGCAGCGGGTGCTCCAGAAAGAGATCCGGGCACTGATGCGACGGCAACAGGTGGAACTCTCCGGCGGTGAGATTGGTAGCGTAAGAATGTGTGACCCCAAAAAGTGAAATGATGATTTGGTGCCGGGCAGCTATTGGTCTGAGAGGTAGAGATTACCAGGCAATGGTAGAACCAGTTTACTCGGACAGTAGGCCCACCATTTTGACAGCACGGGGGGTGGTTGATGTACGCCATGGGAGGGTGCCCGTTCGCATAATAAATATCGGGGAGAGGGAAGTGTACCTGCCCCGGTATGCCACGCTAGCCAAATTATATACCATTAACCAAAATTCTATACAATCTGTGGAACCCTTGCCTCCATCTCACCCGGAGGAAGGTAACGGCTCTAAGAAAAACATGGAGGACTGGTGTCAGCAACTACATCTGGGTACTGACTCCACTCCCGCACACCAGAAACAAGGAGTCTATCGGGTGGTTCAAGAGTACGAGAGAGTGTTCAGTAAACACCCGTTAGACTTCGGGCGAGTCAAGGGGGTAGAACACCACATCCCCACGGGAGACCATCCTCCTATAAAAGAGAGGTATCGACCCGTACCCCCTGCCCACTACCAACACGCCAAGGGGATGCTTAGAGACATGAAGGAGGCTGGGGTGATCAGGGATAGCTGTAGCCCCTGGGCAGCTCCACTAGTCTTAGTCAGAAAAAAAGACAACACCATGAGGATGTGTGTAGATTACCGGAAAATCAACCGTATCACACACAAGGATGCGTACCCCTTGCCAAGGATAGAGGAGTCATTGGCTGCTTTAAGATCTCCTAACTTCTTCTCTACCTTGGATCTCACTAGCGGGTACTGGCAGGTTCCTGTAGCAGAGGCGGACCGGGAGAAGACCGCATTCACCACCCCGATGGGACTTAGCGAGTTCACCTGCATGCCGTTCGGACTCTGCAACGCACCAGGAACCTTCCAACGACTAATGGAGTGTTGTCTGGGCCACAGAAACTTCGAGACGGTCCTGTTGTACCTGGACGATGTCATCGTATATTCCAAGACGTATGAGGACCACCTGAAACACCTGGCGGAAGTGTTCGAGGCTCTGGCGAGTTACGGCCTAAAGGTGAAACCCTCCAAGTGTCACCTCCTGAAACCAAAGGTGCAGTACCTGGGACACGTGGTGAGCGCTGACGGAGTGGCTCCCGACCCTGATAAGATCACCGCAATTAAGGAATGGCCAAGCCCCTCCAGCGTAAAAGAAGTGCGGCAGTTCCTCGGGTTGGTAGGCTACTACCGAAGGTTTATTCCCGGTTTCACCAAAAAGGCAGCACCTATGCAGGACCTCCTGATAGGCCAGTCCCGGAAGGCCAAGAACCAGAAGCCGCCCTTCAAATGGGAGGAGCTGGAAGAAGAGTCCTTCCGCCAGCTGAAGATGGCCCTCACGGGGGACGAAATCCTGGCGTACCCGGATTATAGCCAGCCCTTTATCCTCTACACCGACGCCAGTAACATCGGGCTAGGAGCCGTACTGTCCCAGATCCAGCAGGGGAAGGAACGAGTAATCGCCTACGCCAGCCGAAAACTGCGACCCACCGAAAGGAACCCCGAGAATTACAGCTCATTTAAGCTAGAGTTCCTGGCCGTAGTATGGGCAGTCACCGAGCGCTTTAAGCATTACCTCGCTTCTTCCCGGTTCACCGTGTACATGGATAACAACCCGTTGACACACCTGGACACGGCAAGACTCGGTGCCCTGGAGCAGAGGTGGATGGCCCGTCTGTCCAACTACGAGTTCACAATCAAATACCGGGCCGGACGCTCCAATACCAACGCGGATGCTCTGTCCAGGATGCCCAACCTGCCGGACGAAGGAGAAGATCCGGAGGGACTGGAAGAAGTTGAACTCCCTGCGTTCCACCGTCATGGGACTATCCAGTATTCCCACCGGGTAAGGAGTAAGCAGGCTGTTACGTTGAACCCCTTACCTCACTACAACTGGGCGGAAACGCAAGACAGCGACCCTGCCGTCCGACTGGTGAAGGAGATGCTGACTCGCCCGGAGGCTTGCCTTGAACCAGACGCTCCGGAGGAAGCCAAACAACTATGGGCAGAGAAGAGTCGACTGTTCCTTTACAAGGGGAAGTTGTGCCGCAGAATGGTTAACTCCCGGACGCATGAACTACTCTGGCAAGTAGTAGTGCCACAAAGAGACGCAGCCATGGTGATGGAGGCATACCACGACGGAGCTGGACACTTCGGGTGGAAGAAGCTGGAGTTCCTGCTGCGCGAGCGATTCCACTGGGTAGGCATGAGGGGAACCATTGAGAAGTGGTGCAGAGACTGTGGCCCGTGCAACCTGAGAAGGAAGGACCGCGCCAGCCAGAAGACTCCCCTGCAGTCCATTGTCACCCGGCAACCGTTGGAACTGGTAGCCTTGGATCATGTAAAACTGACCCCAAGCAGAAGTGGCTACGTCTACGCGTTAACCATCGCGGATCATTACTCCCGGTTTCTGGTTGTCGTCCCTGTCAAGGACTTAACGGCTCAAACAGCAGCTAGAGCCTTCCAGCAGCACTTTTGCCGTCCACACGGGTACCCGGACCGAGTGCTGACGGACCAGGGACCTGCCTTTGAAGCGGAGGTCTTCCAGGAATTCTGCAATCTGTATGGCTGCCGGAAGATAAGGACGACACCCTACCATCCGCAAACTAATGGACTTTGTGAGAAAATGAACCAGGTGGTAATGGATCTTCTAAAAACGTTGCCCCTGGAAGAACGCAGTCTGTGGCCTGAGAAGTTGCCCGATCTGGTGGACCTATACAACCACATCCCGGTAGGTTCCACCAACTGTACCCCGGCTTACCTAATGAGGGCAAGACCTGGTAAGTTACCTGTTGACCTGTAAATGGGAGTCCTGACACCCGAGGACACTTCACCAGAAACAGACTGGGACACAGAGAGGCAGCAGCAGTACCGGAGAGTACAGGAGAGCGTGGAGCGAAGTCTCTGTCAGGCTAGGGAAAGACAAGAGAAAACTTACAACCAGTATGCTCCCGCTGTTCCCCTGGTACCCGGAGAGCAGGTCTTGAAGAGGAAGAGACGGCTCCACAAGTTGGACGACCAGTGGGAGAAGGACCCGTACACCGTACTGCCCTCAAGCCACGAGAACCCGAAGGTTTGTACCATCAGTAAAGACGGAGGGGAAACCACAGCCATTGTATCCCGGGACCACCTGAAGAAGTGTCCCGAACAACTGAGGAACCCTGAAGAGGAACAAGAAGACCATCGACCCGTAGAGGAAAGGGAAGATATGGTTAGTACTGTGCTCGGGGACTTCCCTCGGTCTTGGACTCAAGTCAATGGTGCAGTTGTGGTACCCGTACTCACCTTCCTCCAACCAGCATCCCAAGCACCTACGGAGCAACAGGTAGAGCTGGAAGAACAGCCGGTCCAGGAGGCAGAAGACTCCACACAAGCAGAACAGGAGGATCAACCCTCTGCTTATAGTGAGCCTGCCGTACCCCTAGTGAGACAAAGAGCCGGTAGACAGCTGCCCAGTTTACCCTTGACAGCTCCTACACCCTGTAGTTCAGGGCCAGACAGTCAGCTCCGTAGGTCCACTAGGGCCACTAGAGGCCAGTTACCCACACGCTGGAGGATTTGAAGTGTATAAATTGTTTTATTTATGTTTACCTGTGTATTGTTGCTTGTGTATAATTTTGTGTTTCCAGTTACTTTTAGGAATCCTTGGTGGATTACCGGGAATCCTTGTACATAGTTGGAACGTAACCCAGGATGGACTAGAGACTGTTAAGGACTCGGGGTAGGACAGACCCCTACCTGGTTACGTCTCCCTGTTTTGGTGAAATGGACACCTTGCTTTTCTTCAAAACTGCACCCGGTTGCGGACACGCCGTAACCATCGTTATGTGTTTTCTTATTGTATTATTATTGTTTATATCTTGTTATGTTTTTCTAAAATATGTTTAGTCCCGGAGTACTAAATTTTACTAGGGGGGAATGTGGCACCCCAGGGGTCTGGTTTCCACAGTAATGTAATGTTATGTCTGAGAGCAGGTGGGAGGTCCTTTGGTCAGGGATCCTGTGCATGCCACACCTCCTGCCCAGTCTTGGGAGGGGAAGAACTTCCCCTATGTAAACCCGGGGCTGAAGCAGGGTTAGTCAGTCAAGGAGAGTAGAGACAGAGAAGCAGCATAGGAAGAAACAGCAGAAGCTCAGTGGGAGCAATACTACTACAAGCCAGGGGCTGGCAGCTGCAGAGCTCGCCCTGACTGAGAAGATTTCTTACCGGACCCGGCGTCCGAGGCTGTGGGGACTAACTCTGACCCAGCAGCAGAAGCCGACCGGCAGGGGATTTCAGGTCCTCAGGCCCAGAAACCCGAAGGCACGGTCACACGCGTGGGACCAGCACCGCCATCGTGGAGTGGAAGCCATTAGAAGGCCCCGAGTCACCGGCCATACGGGTGAGCACCACACGGTACACTCAGGGACGTGGGCTACTTATATCCGCTTCTAGCAAGGTAGCCAGAAGAGTACAGTCAGTTTGGGAGGCCTACAACTCCGCCTGGCCAGGGGAGATCCCATCTGCTCAAGGACTGACCAGGCCCCGTTCGCTAGCAAGTACTCCGGGAGGGTCTATCGTTGTTACCAGTAAAGACCCTGAATTACACCGCACCGTCTCTGAGTGGTTCCTGCTACCCCCATCATCCACATCTGCTGCCCTGAGGCCATACCCCTCCCGTTGGGGGTTATACCATCTACGCTGCACCATCCATCCACCGGCCTCAGCGGACTGTCCTGCAGCGGCAGCTCCATAGCTGCATTCAACGGGTGGCGTAGTCGTACACATCTACCGCTGATACATCGCCGCTCAGTTTGACTCCCTGGGCACGGACCGGGTCCCCGCCACGAGACTACAACCCTCAAGCGATCCGGCTCCGGGTAAGCTCCCGCGTGCGCAACGCAGCGCGACACAGGCCCAGGGGCGCGTCATCTATATAATAGATGTAGAGAAGTGGGATGACGGCGGCCTGTGCTGAGCATTGCCCGGCTGATCGGGTGATGACTGATGGGTCACATGAATGAGTTATTACAGCAGAAACCGCACCCGTCCTGATAACTATTCCTGCAAGGAACCGGCCGTCCCTAACCCTGCAGCTACATAATAGAGATGCAAAGAAACAAGGAGAAAGAAAGGATGCAATGACAGGGATCACCAAGGAATAGCAAAAATATAGAATTTTATTAAAGACTAAACATACAAGACATGTTAAAAAAAACAACTAAAAAGCAACAATTGCCCCAATGAATAACAAAACCATTGCAAGGTACTGATATGGTTAATCCTCACATATATATGCCCAACTAGTCACAGAAAATCTCAATATATGACTACAGACTGCCCACCACAATATAATAAAGAGCAAGGTAGCAGCAAAGTATCTATTCACAAAGGCAATAATATCCAAATAAGCCTATAAAAATAGTGCCCATTATATAACCCCACAATGAAACCTGCCGCTGACACAATCGCCCCAAATGTGAAACAATACAATTGGATTGCTAAAAGAGCAAGCTAACGCTGTTAGGTCGGGCAGTAGAAAAAAATGATGTAACTACACCTGAACCATCAGGCAACCTACAGAAATGTGCATGGAGGATGTTGTTTTTACATAAGAGTTATGTATACAGAAAAGCTATATGTCCTATACAGGAAAAGTGTGGGATGAGGAGCTTACAAGACCACTAAAGTAAGACATTCACAAGCTCCTTCTGTATACTCCCTGGTGCCGGGGGTCCGACCCCACTGATCTTACACTGAGAATGTATGGAACTCCTGTAATGTCACCCTTCTTTTCTACAATGTAATCAAGGCATATTTATATGTCTGAACAAGACTTGTATCGACCCATAAAAGAAAAGAGCCCCAGCTCCACCATACTGAATCCCTGCACAGCGACGCTATCAGCCGTGCAGGGACACAACGCAGCTGCCGTCACTTATATAATGGCCGAATGTGCAGGGGAAAGCCACAACGGACCTCATTGTTCTGAAGGCTGCAGCGTATCCGAGCTATATGTGATACTACTCTGACATAGGGAAAGGGACAAAAACCCTTCAAATAGCAGGGAGTGACGTCTGATTAATATTTAGATTTGTATTGAACATAAAACCACAATCTTAGGACCATTACATACATTACCAGACTACTTTATAGATGATCAATTGCCAGCACAAGTTATATTACGCCCAAAATATCTCTGCAGCACCACCAAATTGCTGTATGAAAAATATGAGGAGTTATAGAAGTGTATTATCTGTACAGGTCCATATATCAGCCACTATTATGTGAAATATGTAATAAAATACACTATTATACATTATTAATGTTCTGTCCCTTTAACATTCTGTCACCATGGTAACGACAGTCATACTCAGCCAATAGGATTGCTCGGTTTGAATTTGAAAAAAAAAAAAACCTCCTATGTGGTCAGTTTGTTCCATCTCATCTGAGTGTGAAGACAGACACCTGCGATCAGCGAGAGATTCTAGGTATAAGACGTGATATAATCTAATGGACGGAGCCACATCCCATCACACGCACTCAGCGACCACAACTGACAGGAATCAGCCCATTTACCAGAGGAGAAGTCATTATTCCCCAACACATGATACGCTGAGACACCAGTGGGGGGCGCCACACTCATCACATCTCCCATCTGGAAGGATCCAGCGATCACTTCTAATGGGGGTCACTGCCCTTTTTTGGTGATTGCTGGAGTTTCCCGCGGTCGGACCCCACTGATCTATCAGTCGTCACCGAGCCCAGGGATAAGGGGATGACTTGTTCCATCTGATAATTCCCCTTTAATGAAGCTCAGATACAGAACAGTAAATATCCTACACATTTCCCAATTTGCCCTTTCCCCAGCAGAGCCCCCGAATTATTTATAGCCAATGTTTCTAAGACCAAAGAAATATCAGCCAATCACCAAACCCTCTGCTGACGCCTCCTGAGGTTTTATAGATTTTGGAGACATTTCTACAAGAGAAGATATCAGCGGACACCATGGGGATGGAGTATTCTGCCAGCGTTGGACCCGGTAGTATCCATCACTCACTCACCGTTCTCTATACTCTTGTTACATGGCTTTCTGGGGCTTTTATTAAACAGACTCATCTGTGGGGACATTTTCTTTCCTTTAATGCATATACTTGGTGGTAAATATTTTTCTGAGTTTTATTGAAAATTGTGCACAGTTTGCCTCCTGTACCCTCTGTGCTGTACTGTCTATTGCTGGCTGCAGAACTAGTTAACTGAGAATCCATCAGTGAGCTCCTTCTGACAGTCTTAACATACATACGTCCTCTTTGTACGGTGAGGATTGCTCCTAATATCTGGTTGTGTTTTCTGCAGATTACATCAGTCCTGAGGAACAGCTGAGGAGACTGGCATATTGTGTGAAGTTTCTCCCTTCTCCCCTCTACAAGAAGGAGGTCAGTGAGACGACTCAGGGCAACGCTACGGCCTCTTCTATAAGGTAGCTGTGTATTCGGATCTTCCTTGTAGCCTCCTAACTTCATCTCTTCTCTTCCAGCGCCTTATGCCGACCAACCCCATTGCCCAAAGAAGATGCATCGAAGAGTATAAAGCCAGGGAGAAAAGGAAGAGGGAAGAAAGGCGCAAGGAACTAAAAGAACGGCGCAAGTACCTGGATGAAGAGGAAGACGAGGAAGAAGAGAAGGAAGAAGAGGAGAAAGCAGCAAAGAAGATAAAGCTGGACATCATGGATTTAAGACAGAAGACACTAAAAGAACTGTGCGCCTACCTGGATGAAGAGGAAGAAGAGGAAGAAGAGAAAGAAGAGAAAGCAAAGAAGATGAAACTCCACATCAAGATCCCTAGGGGGGAAGTGACGGCCAAAGGCCAGAAAAGAAGACAACCGATCCCAACAACAAGAAGGAAGAAGGAGAACCAGACCAACTTCCGCCAGTACATCAACCGGTATTTGAGAGGAAAGAGGAACATCATGTGGACCATCCTGCTGGAACCTCTCTGCCGATAACATCACATACGGCAATACCGGCTGGTAAGTATCAGACCACCAAATAACAGCAGGATAGTGTAATATAGTGGTAGTGTATCAGTATTAGTGTAATAAGAGTAATAATACTAGTGATAATAGTAAGAAATAAATAAAATAGTAATAAAATAACAGTAGTAATAGTAGTAGGTAGAATAGCAGTGTGATCCAGGGTCCAAGGACTGATCGCCTTTTCTCGGGGTCAAGAAGGAATTTTTCCCCTGTGACACAAATTGGCTGAAGGTGTCCTGGGGTTTTTGCCTTCTTCTGGATCAATACTGTAGTTATAGGGTAGTATTAGTAGTGATAGGAAAGAATAATAATAATGTAAAAATATAGCAGGTTATTAATAATAAGAAGAATATTAAATAGCTATATTTATAAAAATAAAAACATAAATTAAAATAACTCCAGTAGTACAATAAGTAATATATTAATTATACAACTAATAATAACATTATTAGGTTTGATCCAGGGTCCTAGGACTGATCGCCTTTTCTCGGGGTCAAGAAGGAATTTTTCCTCAGTGACACAAATTGGCTGAAGGTGTCCTGGGGTTTTTGCCTTCTTCTGGATCAACACTCTAGGTATAGGGTAGTATTAGTAGTGATAGGAAAG
Organism: Phyllobates terribilis; assembly: GCF_046119375.1. Classification (NCBI taxonomy): domain Eukaryota; kingdom Metazoa; phylum Chordata; class Amphibia; order Anura; family Dendrobatidae; genus Phyllobates; species Phyllobates terribilis. The sequence goes on from NW_027362891.1 coordinate 2,022,738, forward strand.
TAGAATAATACTGTAATAAGATAGCAGGATGTTAATAATAGTAAGAATATAAAAATAATTATAGTGTTGTTTTGATTATTTTAAGTAGTTATAGAAAAGTTAGAATAGCAAAGTAATAAGATAGCAGGACATAAATAATATATAATCTATAAAAAGTACAAAAACCTAAATTAAAATACTAATAACTGCAGTAGCAGTACAATTAGTTGTGTAATATTAATAAGAATTATTAATAACTAGTAATAACATTATTAGATTTGATCCAGGGTCCTAGGACTGATCGCCTTTTCTCGGGGTCAAGAAGGAATTTTTCCCCTGTGACACAAATTGGCTGAAGGTGTCCTGGGGTTTTTGCCTTCTTCTGGATCAACACTAAGTATAGGGATTTTAGTAATACCATTATCATAAACACAAGAGTAATAAAAAATTATAAAACTAATTAAAAAATGAATTATAACAGGTACAATTGATTGCATTAGTACAGTAATAATAAACATTAAAAATGGTGGTCCCAGTTAGTAAGTTAGTGTAGTGTTAGTGTAGGGACCCATCTGAAGAGGTCGCCTTGACGGTGGCAGATGGGCTCGCACAATTTGCTCAAAGTGTGCGCTAAGAACCTCATATTTCTATGTACAGGAGATCTAGCAGTAATACCATTCAGGAGATAGGTATTTGTGTACACACATTTTGTTATATACTTTTGCGCCGCACACAGGGCAGGTATACAGGTACAGGATGCTCATATGTAGTGAGAGTGTTGCAGTAATATTATAACTGGGCCTTAAGGGTAAAATGTTGATAACTACAGGTCCTGGAAACACATCAGAAACTAGAACCTGTAAGTAACTGGTTCCCTGCTAGTGATTAATATGTAAAGGGCAGTCTGGTACCAGGACCCGCGTTATAGGACACATTATCATCAGGCAGGTGCAGTCAGGACTCTTACAAGATCTGCGGCAGTCGTGTGGCGGTATAACACAGTCCCGCTCCTGCCTCAGGCGCCAGCAGTGGAGCCAACCCTGATCCTGGCAGCTTAACCCCTTATATGACACAGTCAGTGGCTTTCACAGCATTTAGGCACTTAAGACCGGAGAGGGAGGCGCGATCATGGTGCCGATGAGTTTCTATGGCAGCCGAGATCTAACAATGGACCCCATGACGGCCATCTTACTGCTCTTATTAGTCCCGGCTGAGGAGAGGTCTATGAGGACACCGGTCAGAGTTATGTCGCCTGCTCTGCAGCTATTAGAAATATCTAGGGCTGATTAGTTTGCTATCTGTAAATCGGATCTAGCCCTGCCCCCCCCAGCAGCACTGGGCTACCACTGGTGTGATCAGGGCTATTGGGCTCCTAGATTGGGCAGAGGAGCTCAGTCTTCAGCAGGAGCTGGCTGAGGAGAGCGGAGCGACTTGCATGGGGCTGCTGCACAAGAAGCAGCTCACAAGGTGGAGATTTATCCGGAGACGTGGTACCCGGGCTGTCATCTGCTTTGCAGGCTGCATAGTCGCTGCCTCCTAGGACCCGAACTTCACCCCTAACAGGCACAGCAGAGCTCGGACAGCTGCAAGTGCCGGAGAGTGGCTGATTAGTGACTGCTGTGTCTCCTGCACTCAGATAAGAGCGGTACAGAGCGGGGGCTCAGTAATGGTGAATACGGGAAGTGTCCACCCCTCACATGCCCTATATGTGGCCCCCAGAGGTAAAGTCTTCCCTGTACCCAGCGTCTCCTCCCGCCTTCACTGCTGGCGTGCGCCATTGCTTAGAGGGGATGTCTGAAGATAACAAGTTACATACATAGTAACATAGTTTTTAAGGTTGAAGGAAGACTAAGTCCATCTAGTTCAACCCATAGCCTAACATGTTGATCCAGAGGAAGGCAAAAAAAAACCCTGTGGCAAACACTAAGCTCCACATTGGGGAAAAAAATTCCTTCCCGACTCCATACGACAATCAGACTAGTTCCCTGGATCAACGCCCTATCATGGAATCTAGTTTTTGCAACCTGTAATATTATACTTTTCAAGAAAGGAATCCATGCCCTTCTTAAATTTTATTAGTGAATCACTCATTACAACATCATGAGGCAGAGAGCTCCATAGTCTCACTGCTCTTACAGTAAAGAATCCCCGTCTGTGATTATGATTAAACCTTCTTTCCTCCAGACGTAGAAGATGCCCCCTTGTCCCCGTCTCTGGCCTCAGAGTAAAAAGATCAGTAGAAAGGTCTTTGTACTGTCCCCTCATATACTTGTACATAGTAATAAGATCACCCCTAAGCCTTCGTTTTTCCACAGTAAATAACCCCAAGTGTAATAACCTGTCTTGGTATTGCAGACCCCCCAGTCCTCTAATAACCTTGGTCGCTCTTCTCTGCACCCGCTCTAGTTCAGCTATGTCTTTCTTATACACCGGAGACCAGAACTGTACACAGTATTCTAAGTGTGGTCGCACTAATGACTTGTATAGAGGTAAAATTATCTTCTCCTCATGAGCATCTATGCCTCTTTTAACGCATCCCATTATTTTATTTGCCTTTGCAGCAGCTGCCTGACACTGGCCACTAAACATGAGCTTGTCGTCCACCAATACACCCAGGTCTTTTTCAGTGACAGATTTATCCAGTGTTTTACAATTAAGCATATAATTATACATTTTATTTCCTCTGCCCAAGTGCATTACCTTACATTTATCCCCATTAAAGCTCATTTGCCATTTATCAGCCCAAGCTTCTAGTTTACATAGATCCTCCTGTAATATAAAATTGTCCTCCTCTGTATTGATTACCCTGCAGAGTTTAGTGTCATCTGCAAATATTGAAATAGTACTCTGTATGCCCCCTACAAGGTCATTAATAAATATGTTAAAAAGAAGGGGGCCCAATACTGACCCCTGTGGTACCCCACTGTTAAATGAGACCTAGTCTGAGTGTTTTCCATTAATAACCACCCTTTGTTTCCTATCACTGAACCAATTCTTAACCCACATACATATATTTTCCCCTATCCCCATTGTTCTCATTTTATGTATCAGCCTTTTGTGTGGAACCGTATCAAAAGCTTTTGAAAAGTCCATATACACAACATCCACTGCATTTCCTTGGTCCAGTCCAGAACTTGCCTCCTCATAAAAACTGATCAGATTAGTCTGACAGGAACGGTCCCTTGTAAACCCATGTTGATATTGGGTCATGAGGCTATTCTTCTTCAGATACTCTATTATAGAATCTCTTAGGAAACCCTCTAGGATTTTTCCCACAGTAGAGGTTAAGCTTACCGGCCTATAATTTCCAAGTTCGGTTTCTGTCCCCTTTTTGAATATTGGCACCACATTTGCTATACGCCAGTCCTGTGGTACAGACCCTGTTATTATGGAATCTTTAAAGATTAAAAATAATGGTCTATCTATGACATTACTTAATTCCTGCAGTACTCGCGGGTGTATCCCATCCGGGCCTGGGGATTTGTCAACTTTAGTTATCACTTATCCACAGGCTCAGTGATCACTTACTGATCGTGGGGTCTGACCACTGCGAACCATCGTCTGATCGGGAAGGAACGGAAAGTCAGGGAACAACTGCAGCTCCATTCATTCTCTATGGGGCTCTGGAAAAAGCCGAGCTCAGCACTTGGATGCCACATAAGGAATGAATGGAGCAGATCCTGGAGTAATAACATGTCCTCCTCAGCTTTCTGTCTGTGTAAGTGGCTCAGCCCTCGTCTCCCCTTCTGTTCTCGAATTCTCTTTTGTTCCCTGTGGACTTTCTCTCAGTCCTCTGCAGCCATTATGTGTGTAGACAACTTCAAAAAGAAAAAGTAGCAGAACATCAGTCATCTAATAATCCACGATATTCAGGGGGGAAAACAAAACGGTGATGTTCTTACACAGTCGCCTCCTCTTGAGCTGATGAAGATGTCGGTGGCAGCACATTGCGGTTTGTGTTCTCTGCCTGAATATCGCGGATTATGTGACGTCCTGCAGCTTCTCATCATCCATGTTGGGCTGTTGGACGACGTGTGGACGCTCGGCTTGTTGGATTCTTGTGTTACTACCAGCACTGACTTTATATTGTGACTCCTGTGCCGATTCCCATTTCTAATTGCAGCGTGTTATACCAGCACGTGACGGCTGCCACAATCACGTGACGACTGTAGCGTCGGCGTCCCTGCCTCCTGCTAGGCTGGGACGCCGTTCCCCTCACCTCTCCGCTCCGTGCCCGGCGTCTTCCTCCCGCTCTGCTGGCAGCGCACGCTGCTTCCCGGTCAAGGTGCTTAGGGCGCGCGCGCGCTCCCTCTCTCTTAAAGGGGCCGCGCGCGCCGTCCTAAGGAGTCCCCGGCCAATGGCCGGAGGACCTCACCATATATAAGGCACCTCCTCCAAAATGGAGGTGCCCGAGCTCTGTTGTTGCAAAGCCTTTCAACTCTGCTTCAGCCCTCAGGTCCCGTTACCTGATACCTGCCTGATATCTGCCTGATTTCTGTCTACCTGCTTGCAATCCTGTGGTCCGACAGTCTGCCTACCAGCACCTGCCAGTCTGTCTATGGATCAGTCCGCCTGCGGACAGGAACTACCTGCCAGATACCTGCCTGCCTGTCCAGAGACTCTTACCCGCTCACCTGGGAGCGCTCACCTGGGAGCGCTCACCTGGGAGTGCTTACCTGCTACCCGCCTGCTAGCCTACCTGGAGGCTTAGCCGTCACTTGCTGTGACCACCTGCCTGTCCAGAGACTCTCACCCGCTCACCTGGGAGCGCTCTCCTGCTACCTGCCTGCTAGCCTACCTGGAGGCTTAGCAGTCACTTGCTGTGACCACCTGCCTGTCCAGAGACTCTTACTCGCTCACCTGGGAGCACTCACCTGCTACCTGCCTGCTAGCCTACCTGGAGGCTTAGCCGTTACTTGCCGTGACCACCCGCCTGTCAAGAGACTGTCCCCGTCACTTGCCGTGACCACCCGCCTGTCAAGAGACTGTCCCCGTCACTTGCTGTGACCGCCCTGCCCTTCTACCCTGAGACTGTCCTTGTCACTTGCAGTGTCTACCTACCCGCCTTCCCTGGGAGCCACCCGCTTCCTTACAAGGACTACCCTTTGTATAGTAGCTCAGAGGTTCCACCTCCCACACCCGTTACAGTTTGCTCAGGCCATGGAACCCGGTGGCACCCAAGCTCCCTCGCTCTCGGACCTATGTCATGAACTTTCCCGTCAGAGGTCCCAACAGGAGTCCATCCTGAGTCACCTGCGTAGTGTTAACTCTCGCCTGGACACACTGACTGTCTCATCGGGAGCTGCTTCCACTCGCACACTTACTACCCCGGCGCCGCCGCTGCACAGCAATAAAATAGCATCCCTTCCCGGTCCCCGTCTCTCCGCCCCGCCTCGTTTTGGCGGAGATCCCGGTCAGGCACGGGGCTTCACTAACCAGTGCACTCTGCACTTCGAACTTTTGGCACATCAGTTTTCCACCGACTGAGCCAAAGTAGCCTTCATCATGTCCCATCTCACGGGGGAGGCGCTGGCTTGGCTAAATCCTCTATGGGAGAGAGGAGATTCCCTGGTGTCCAACCTGCCAGCCTTTCTCACGGCTTTCCGGAAAGTCTTCGACGAACCAGGACGGAAGACCTCATCCGCCTCATCTCTGCTACACCTCCGTCAAGGAAGTCTCACCGTGGGCCAATATGCCATACGGTTCCGTACCCTTGCTTCGGAGCTTGCCTGGGATAACGACGCCCTGGTGTCCGTCTTCTGGGAGAGTCTGTCCGGCCGTATTAAAGATGAACTCGCCGGTCGGGACATTCCTACCACTCTCGACGACTTAATAGCACTCGCCACCCGGATTGACATTCGGTTCCAGGAGCGCACCAAAGAGGTCACCCGTGAGAGGAGGTTTCCACGCCTTGCCCCTACCTTTCAGAAACCCGTCACTTCCTCCGTTCCTCCTCAGGCGCACTCACCCGAGCCTATGCAGGTCGACCAGACCAAGATGGTCAAAACCCGTCAAGAATTACGCCGTGCCGAGGGGAGCTGCTTCTACTGTGGCAGTAAGGAGCACCGGATCCGTTCCTGCCCGGAGAGGTCGGGAAACGCCTGTGTCTAGGATCGCTCAGAGAGGTCGTCCTAGACAAGAGTAAACCCTCTCCATCTCTGATGCTGTCGGTCTCTATCATCTGCGGGGAGAACAGTTTCTGTGAACTAGCTCAACTTGACTCTGGAGCTGCCGGAAATCTCATTTCTCTATCCCTGGTAGAGAAATACCACATTCTCACCAAACCCCTGGCTGTACCCTTATCTGTCGCCTCCGTGGATGGGGGTCTCTTACCGCATCCCATTCAACTCATCACCGAATCCATAACTCTGCAGGTGGGAATGCTGCACTCTGAGAGCATCTTCTTCCATGTTCTGCCTGGACTCTCTCACGCCCTCTTGCTAGGCCTGCCTTGGCTCCAGAAACATGCACCCGTGCTTGATTGGCAGACCGGAGAAGTCCTTCGCTGGGGAGAGGACTGCCATAAGACTTGTTTAGTTCCCGTTCTTCCTGCCTGTCCTTCTCCTACCCCAGCCAATCTACCCGGCCTACAGGTTCCCTATTGGTCTTATGCGGATGTCTTTAATAAAAGAGAAGCAGAGACATTACCCCCTCATAGACCATACGATTGCCCAATCGACCTGATACCTGGCGCTACTCCTCCCCGTGGGCGTTTTTACCCTTTGTCCGCTGCTGAGACCCGGTCCATGTCTGAATATATTGAGGAGAATCTGGCCCGGGGATTTATCCGGAAATCTACCTCCCCGGCGGGAGCAGGCTTCTTCTTCGTCAAAAAGAAAGACGGCTCACTCCGTCTAGACATTAGAAACGTATCGTCACATTTAATGTCAGAGGTGTAGATCACTTTAAGAGAATTTCCGTCCCGTCCTGTAATGAGCCATGTGAGCTCCTTGTCTGATCAGGATAACAGAGGGGTGGAATGTATTTGTACACATGACAGATTAGTTGTTGGCTTCTCGGGTTTGGGCTTTGGACGCTGTAGGCCTCGTCTTTACAATGTACTGCCTCCTCTCTGTTTACAGCCTGGGAAGACACATGATAAGTTCAGGTAATATGATCTGTAGGAAAAAAATGGGTGAAGCCGGACTGCGGGACTAAGTTTAGATCAAGTGCGTCAGTAACCTTTATCTCACCAAACAGGTCACAGTCGTTCACGTTCATTTCAGATCTCACATGTACAAATACACATGAATGAGCACGGTCATGCACTGTGGACTTGTGGCCTGAGGCCACGGCCCCACTATCAGTAATCGGTCAGTATTTTTTCTCAGGAGTGGGAGCCAAAACCAGGAGTGGGTGATAAATGCAGAATTGGTGACTTGTTTCTATTAGACCGTTTCTCTGATTGTTCCTCACCTGGTTTTGGCTCCCACTCCTGAGAAAAAATACTGACCGAATACTGATAGATAGTGTGGCCAATCATCAGCGTCAGGCCACAGCCCCACTAACAAGTCCACCGGTGCTCATATAAAGCCTTTTCAAAAGGGCCGATACAAAGTGTACCAAGATGGTTGCTTATTGTCGGCAGCACGTCCTGTTTACATGGGCAGACGAGATGACTATAAACAATCCAATCAGGCGATGGATGAGTCTTTTTCTAAATAATACATTGTTCCTGGTTAATAATATTTTTTTAGGACTTGGACCTCCTAAAATTAGGACTTTAAAAATCCTAAATATTTTCACCGTGATAGTGATGCTCATAGTCAGTCTCCTCTCATATGCCACAGCAATTCCAACAGTAAAGCGTTGTCCCATACACAAGAGTACTTCAGCCGAGTGTCTCTGTGTTCTCTATAAGAGAACCGCAGTCCTACATCTTTGGTGATAAGCTATCTCCAGGGAAACAGAAGGATCAATAGTTCAAAATCGGACATGTCGGACACTTTAGAGGTATTCTCATCTCCAAAATCCTATCCCAATATGTAGTAGGTGTAATAATATTAGCAAATACCTACAATTATAAATGTAGGATAGTTCTTCTGACTAGCTATGTCACTTACCCCATGTGCAGGGCATTGCAGTAGCTTAGGTATTCATTGTTACGACCACTAAGCGTAACTATGTGTGGTCGTAACCATGGATGCCTAAGCTACTGCAATGCCTTGCACATGGGGTAAGCAACATTGCTAATCAGAAGGACTATACTACATTTCTAATTGGAGGTATTTGCTAATATTATTATTACACCTACTACATATTGGGATAGGATCTTGGAGATAGGAATACCCCTTTAACTTCCCCAACAATCAGTTGTCTGGGCCCCCATACACATTTGAGTTTCAGCTGAATCTGTCAATATCGGTGGGATAGGTCAACATTAGTCTAATATGTATGGTGGGCCTTCAGTTAGATATTTTGGTTCTAATACAGCTAAATATACCAGTAGAGTTTATACAATGGGCTCTGTGCTGCTTTATAATGGTCACCCCCGAGTTTGAAGCCCCCGTAGATCCCAGTATACCACACAATAGAACATTTGCTGCATTTTACAACAGTTTGGCTTTTGTAGATCCTTATTTCCATAAAGAACGGATGCAGCCAAATATCCCAGAATACTAAGAATTATTCAGGAATGGTTCCTTGAATAGTCAGGTATTTTCTTTTTTTCCTCGATGTCCTGGAAAGAGGTGAACGCTCAGCAGGAGAAGCTCCGAGATGATCATTCCATCATAATGTGTCATTGTCGAGTCTTCAGATGTGGTCCTCTCCCCGCGTGGGGTTTTCCTTTTAGGAGGAAGCTTTATATTTACCACGTCAGTGTTATGCATTGTTACTTATTTTTATGTTATGTGAATGTTTTATACACGAGAACATTGACCACTGAGCCTTTATTATAGAATTCTCGGTAAAGCTACTAAATATAGCCTAATGATTGTTATAGCAGAAGATGGAGTCCCTCAAGTTTAAAGGCCCCATCTATGCTATATAAGTCTGACAGTTATTTTAGGTAAAAAAACAGCAAGCTGAAATGTTCCTTCTTGTATCAATAGCGTGTCCTTGCTAAAAAGATAACGTGAGTCTCCCTGGCCAGATGTTTCTTCTTGTAGTAATAATGTGTTCTTGCAGAAAGATGAAATGAGCTTGCTAACTAGATAAGTCTAATTAAATATTTTAAAGCATACAGAAACTAGTTTTTTTCACTTGTTCAGCTAAACTGTATAATCGAACCATATATGGCAAATCCGTTTCCTGCCTTTAGGGTGTATATTAGCCCTGTGTTTTGTAATAAAGTTTTTAGAGTATGTTTAGACACAAACATCCTGTCCTGTGTCTTCATTCTCTCCGAGCTCGTAATCCAAAGGATAGAAGACCCAAAATTCAGTGACGACAGCTGGCGCCTCGAACAGGGACCTTGAGTTAATCTACCCAAGGGTGCTCGACCGGTCCGAGACGTGGGACGAGTGAAGCTCTCTGTTGGTGATATATACAGCGCTGAGGTAAGAATAACTGTTATATTCTACCTAATTATATCACTGCATAGAAGAGACTCCCTCACCCCCGAGCGGTCGGCTCCCCAGGTAATTCAACAGATTGTTGTCTGGCTCAGGTCCCTTTGAACCAGTAGAATCCCTCAGATAAATTGACAGTCCTGCCTTCTATCCTTTGGAGAATTTAATGAAAGTATGGATCCGATGATTGTGTTGTGGATGTGTCCCGGGATTGATGTTTTTGGTCTGTTTTTCTGGTTGGCGTATAAGTCCTAGAGAGGCTAGTAGTGGAATGGTTCAGAAACCTTTGTGGCCCATTGTCTAAGTGACTGAGGAGTCTCTTCTAGGTGAGGAGAACCGAAAAAAATGGGGAACCAAAATGCCAAGGAAGGCATTATAGCCAAAGACTTAGTGGTACGCAGAGAAGGGAAACAGGCACTGATTGGAATTGACAAAATATTGTGTAAAGCGGGAATGAATGAGAATGGAGAGATGAATGGAGAGAAATGGAAATCCTTCTTTAACTCCTATCATGGATGGTTGAAAGATAAGGGTCTGTTGAAGACAGTAGATGTATGGATGAATGCATGCGCTTATTTTGAAGGAAAGATTGAAGAATTAGGAGACGGACGTTACAGACTGACAAAAACTGGAATGACAGATTTTCCTCCCTGTCCGCTCCCGACGTCACCCCCACCCCAGTACCAGAATTCCCAGGAACCTAAATGTTGGGTTTGCCCCAGATGTGGACAACAGAACCCCTTGACAGTAGACATCTGTGTGGCATGTGGAGGACCGAGACCCCACCCAGCTAGTCTATTCCCAATGAGGACGGTAGTTGTGCCAGGAGCACCAGCAGCAGCAGCAGGGGGGGGGGATGCAGTGGTTCCAGGTCAGGAAGCTCGTACAATGTTAATGTATAGACCATGGAGTCCTTCAGAGCAGTTGGCACTGATCTCCCAGCTGCCAGATCCATCCCAGTCCCCTATGGGTTTTGCTAGAATGATCACCACCATACAGGATACGTATCATGCCACTAGAATAGATCTGCAGGGGGTAATTAAGGGAAAATTGGCAGATGAAGCCCGCTATGATAGGTTGATAGATGAGACAAAAAAACAGTATGCCAATAGGACCGGACCCGTAGATGCAGAATCTAATGATGCAGCAGCTGGAGTCCTATTCGCAGCAGCGTTGGTAAAAGCATGTCAAGACAGGCAAGCAGAAAAGCAAGTTACACTAGAAGATAGAGTGCAGGGAAAGGAGGAAGATCCTAAGGATTATTTCTATGCACTAAAGAAAACCTGGTCAGAAATGGGGTTCAACCCCGGGAATAAGACTAGTGAGAGGGTATTAGCAAGTGCTTTCATGAATGGACTAAAGAAAGAGATTGCAGAGAAGGTAAAAGCAAGTAGACCGGACTGGAGATCAGTGAAGGCAGAAGATTTAGCTAGAATAGCTCAGGGGGCACAGCATGACATAGCGCAGGCAAAAAGAGCTGCCAGAATACATATAGTAGAGACGACCCCCAGAAACAACAGAGGCAGAGGACAGACTGAAGGAGAAGGACAGAGACTATGTTACGGATGTAAAGCCAGGACATTTTAGAAAGAACTGTAGGACCAACCCGTATCCAAATGCTCAGAGTACGGGTCCTCCAGACGACCAAACAACGCCCCCATAGGATGAGGGAAGCTTGCACATGAACCCCCTCATCTCCTTACCCCCAACTCCCAGTTGTATAGTGCAGGTGAACCTACCAGGGGGACATGAAATCGATTTCCAAGTAGATACGGGGGCCGACAATTCAGTAATTACGCAAGGTGATTGGCCATATACTGACACTGATTTTTCACATCATGTCATTGCCACCCCCTTCAATTCCCCGTCTGTCCTGCTTCCTGTCACTAAAAGAATTCCCCTGCAAATTCAAGGAGCTACTGTACATAGCCAGCTCATGGTATCGCCCCGAGGCCAATGTAACCTTTTGGGAAATGATGTGTTGTCCCAATTACAAGCACATATTGAGTATCATCCCGATGGCACTGTCACCATGACCCCAGGTTTAAAACCAAGTACCCTTTGCAAAATTATGTCACTAGATATTGCCAGCATAGAAGAGACAAATGAGTTTCCCCCGATATTGGAGCAGGCTGTACCACATGATTTTTGGGCCTCAGGCAAAACAGATGTTGGTAGGTTAAGAGTTCAACCAGTAATGGTGAAATTAAAACCAGGAGCCATCTTGCCTCAACAGAAGCAGTATCCCCTTAGCTCGGCTCAGGAGAATGCCATAGCCCAGCAGGTCCAAAAGTTACTACAGAGAGGAGTCCTAGTCAAAACCCAGTCCCCTTGCAACACTCCCCTGTTCCCAGTAAAGAAAAAGAGCGTGCCAGGACAACCAGCCGCATATAGAATGGTCCATGACCTCCGGTTGGTTAACAAAGCCACAGAACTTCTAACACCAGTTGTGCCCAACCCGCATACTCTTCTGTCACAGATACCTTCTAATTCTCTTTGCTTTTCAGTGGTTTATTTGGCAAATGCATTTTTCAGTGTACCATTACATCCTGACTGCCAGTACCTGTTTGCTTTCACATTCCAGGGTAGTCAATATACATGGACAGTGTTGCCACAGGGTGCCCAGAATTCACCCACAATGTACACTGCAAGCCTGCAGGAAATACTGGAGGGATGGTCTGAACCACATATCGTTGTTCTGCAATATGTCGATGACCTGCTCATTTGTGCCCCCTCCAGGAAACAATGTCATAGTGCAACTATATCGCTTATGTTGTTTCTCTATCACGCTGGCTGCAAGGCATCGAAAGATAAGCTTCAGTTTTGTAAATCTTCAGTCACCTTTTTGGGACATTGCATTACACCAGGAGCTCGTCATTTAACAAATGCACGCAAACAAGCAGTACAGGCATTCACCGTCCCCATTAATGTTGCAGCCCTCAGAACTTTTCTTGGACTTGTTTCCTATTGCAGACAGTGGATTCATGCCATCTCTGTTTTAATGCAGCCCCTCTATGACTGTCTTACCCCAACACCTTTTGTACTAACATCAGAGGCAATAGACTGTTTTTATTCTCTCAAGAACCGTATTTTGGCCGCTCCAGCTTTGGGTACCCCTAATTATGAGCTTCCATTTACTCTGTACCTTCATGAACAAGCTGGACATGCAGCAGGAGTTTTAACTCAAACACACGGTGATAATCAGAGACCTGTTGCCTACTTTCATGGCAGATTGGATGCGGTAGCCAGAGGTGCACCATCCTGTGTACGTGCTCTGCATGCTGTTGGACTATTACTCCATAAATCCGCAGACATTGTTCTTGACCACCCGCTCACCGTTCTAACACCTCATGATGTCTACACTATATTGAATCAAGTGCAACCCGCTCACCTCTCAGCAGCACGTCATCTCAGGTTACAATGTGCACTGTTAATGCCTCCCAATGTTTCTTTACAGAGGTGTACTACCCTGAATCCAGCAACTTTGTTACCTCTCTCGGATCTAAAGGAGGAGTCAGGTACTGTGCTTTTTAAGGAAGATCCAAGAGAGGAAGTTCCTCATGACTGTGTACAAATGATGGCACAAGAAACGGCAGGTTTACCTACTGGATTTGAACATGAATTACAAAATGCAGATTTTGAATTTTTTGTAGATGGATCCCGTCATCAGGACGATTCAGGTACCTTCCATACTGGATATGCAGTTGTCTCCCTCAATGCAGTAATCAAGGCAGAACCAATGCTCCCACACCAGTCGGCTCAAGAAGCTGAACTTAGGGCCCTAACCGAGGCCTGTAAACTAGCGGAAGGTAGTATTGTTAACATTTACACAGATTCTAGGTACGCATTCGGTATATCGCATGATTTTGGTCCAATATGGAAGTCAAGAGGTTTCCTGACGGCAGCAGGACACCCCATTAAGAATGCTGATGCGGTCCAGCAGTTAATTGATGCGCTACAACTACCTAAACAAGTAGCTGTCATAAAGGTAAGAGCACATACCAGACGCACCGACCAGGTAAGCAGAGGAAATGCGATGGCAGATGCAGCGGCAAAAACAGCAGCCTGTAAGCCGCAACAAGGGTCAACAGTACGTCAGTTAAGTGCCCCTAAAAACCCCTTTGTGTCGGAGGACATCTTATCCCAAATGCAGGCTCAGGCTCAAAAGGAGGAGGTTGATAAGTGGTTAAAGGAAGGTGCATGCCTGAATGAAGCAAATGGGGTATGGGGGAAAGGGACACGACGATGACTTCCAAGGGCACTGTACCCAGCAGCTGCCCAGATACTACATGGGCCGACACACCAATCTAAAACGGGTGTGATGAGTGTGATGCAGAAACATTGGGTGGCACCAGGATTCTCCACCTGTATTGAAAACCTGGTACAAGGGTGCATGATATGTGCTACACATAATCAGGGTAGAGTAGTTAAAACACCACCCAAACACACCCCCCGGCCCCTCTATCCATTCGAGAGACTGCAAATTGATTATATTCAGCTGCCAAAGTCAGGATCATGGGAATATGTGTTGGTTTATATTGATTTGTTCTCAGGATGGCCAGAGGCTTTCCCGATTGCCAAAGCCACGGCTGCGGCAACCGCAAAGAAACTGCTTGCGGAGGTGGTCTGCAGGTATGGGGTACCAGAGGTAATTGAGAGTGACAGAGGTACACACTTCACAGGTGAAATAATGAATGAAGTCATGTCAGCTCTAGGAATTCAACAAGCATTCCATACCCCATATCACCCACAAAGTAGTGGTAAAGTGGAAAGACTGAATGGGACATTGAAATTAAAAATTCAGAAAGCCATGGCTGAGACAGGAAAACCATGGCCGGACTGTTTACCACTTGCTCTGTTTTCAGTAAGATACACGCCTAATAGAAAGACTGGACTCTCTCCATATGAGATATTGTTTGGCAACGTACCCAGCCTAGGGTGTTTCTATCCGCAAGCATTAGAAATGAACAACCATGTGCTAAGTTCCTATGTGAGGACTTTACACAAAAAGATTAAGCAAGTACATGATAATGTCTTCAGTTCTCTTCCAGATCCAGATCAAGACTCTAGCAGCCATACGCTGCAACCTGGAGACTGGGTGGTTATAAAAAGACACGTGAGGAAAAGCCTAGATCCACGGTTTGATGGACCCTTTCAAGTTCTGCTGACCACAAGCACAGCCGTTAAGTTAGAGGGAAAAGAGACCTGGATCCACGCGTCCCATTGCAAAAAGATACTAGGAGAACCAGCGGACAAAGACTGATGACATTGTTTATACTTACCTGCATCCTTGCGACCACAGGTGCATGGACTAGGTTAGGCACCATGGATGGAGACGACAATAGATTCATTAGACACCATCTTGCTCTAATCGATGGACTAAAGGAGCAAAACCAGACCATTGCTAATTGTTGGATATGTACACATGCCCCTGTGACGTCCTTTAGCATACCCTTTCTCGCTGTCCCAGTCTCATGGGAAGAGATAAACTTTTGAGTGAACTGTTCAGATACTTTGGCCAATAATTCCACACAGAGATTTTCCTTTCTAAATCCCGCAAATTGGTTTAAAGGTATTGGTGGGTGGTTGGCTGGTATAGTACAAGCTATTTTACAGGTTTTGCTAATGTGTCTTGCGGTTTATTTGGTTTTTAAGCTTTTTTTAATGTGTATTCAGCGTTGTACTAAAAGAAAACATAGAAATTCGTATTGATAAATGAAGGAACAAAAGGATGGAATGTTATAGCAGAAGATGGAGTCCCTCAAGTTTAAAGGCCCCATCTATGCTATATAAGTCTGACAGTTATTTTAGGTAAAAAAACAGCAAGCTGAAATGTTCCTTCTTGTATCAATAGCGTGTCCTTGCTAAAAAGATAACGTGATTCTCCCTGGCCAGATGTTTCTTCTTGTAGCAATAATGTGTTCTTGCAGAAAGATGAAATGACCTTGCTAACTAGATAAGTCTAATTAAATATTTTAAAGCATACAGAAACTAGTTTTTTTCGCTTGTTCAGCTAAACTGTATAATCGAACCATATATGGCAAATCCGTTTCCTGCCTTTAGGGTGTATATTAGCCCTGTGTTTTGTAATAAAGTTTTTAGAGTATGTTTAGACACAAACATCCTGTCCTGTGTCTTCATTCTCTCCGAGCTCGTAATCCAAAGGATAGAAGACCCAAAATTCAGTGACATGATAATATACAATCACGATTGTTGTACTTGCGGAATTTTATTCTAGTGGTTTCCTGCTTCCTGACTAATTGTGATTTAGATTAAATACTATCTGACCACGGTCACTTGTGAGGTCCGAGTACTATCTACGTCTTATACGAGTGTTGATCATGTTAAGGAATATATCAGCTAGAAATTTCTGTAATTATTAAAACCAGACATTTATATTCTTTTTTATCAATAGGTTTTTAATTTCTGATTGTCAAGATTTTTCTAATTGTATTCTCTCTAAATGATCAGGCGGCAATATTACCTGAGCTGATAAGCCTTACAGTGGATATATGGACCACTTTAGACTGTGGATGTTCACTGGGTTATAGGCATGCTCTCTGACCTGTGCAGAGGTCATTGTGCAGAGAGGGGGGAGAAGGTCAGCTGAGACCATCGCCTTTTG
The DNA here is from genome assembly GCF_046119375.1 of Phyllobates terribilis. Classification (NCBI taxonomy): domain Eukaryota; kingdom Metazoa; phylum Chordata; class Amphibia; order Anura; family Dendrobatidae; genus Phyllobates; species Phyllobates terribilis. The sequence goes on from NW_027362891.1 coordinate 2,038,854, forward strand.
TGAATGGTGGATCCTGTATTATCTATATGACAAGATGTTACCTTTTATTTTAATCCTGTCTGTGATGATAATAAGATGGCTGCTGAGAATCTCTACAGAACAGGCAGGGTAAGCCAATGCTGAGACTTAATATGCATTTACACTGAAAGATTATAAACGAGAGCTGCTGAGAAGTGGAGTGTAAATAGGCTATAGGGTAAAACGAGAAAAAGACGGATTTTGGTAAGACCTTACCTGTAAAATCCTTTTCAGCGAAGGAAGGAAGGGAGACACAGATCCATTACTAGTGGGGGTAGGCGGAGCCCCACAGGATAGTTCACCTCAGATTTAGAAAAAGTGACAACCGGCCCCTCCAGCTTAGGCTCCTCCTACTCCCATGTTCTCCAGTCCGTACACAAGCTAAGGAAGAGCAGACAACACCAGGGGAACAACACAACCCCTTCTGAAAATTCATAAATGTGAGAGAACAGGTTATGTATATAACAGCATGAAAACACACAGTCCCAGGCACTACTTACTGGACCTGACAACTGCGATGAGCTGGCAATGCTGGAACAGAGCCCTAGTGCGCCAACCCCAGACCAGATGACCGCCATCAGGAGGGAGTCGCGTCGCATCTAGAAAAACCATAATACACTTCTGCCATGGGAGGGTGCTGTGTCTCCCTTCCTTCCTTCGCTGAAAAGGATTTTACAGGTAAGGTCTTACCAAAATCCGTCTTTCAGCAGCAGAAGGGAAGGAAGGGAGACACAGATCCATTACTAGTGGGAAGTCCCAAAGCAGTCCAAAACTCAAGGGTGGGAAACAGTGGCAGGATCGCCAACACCCCAACAACTTAGGCAAGTGCGCAACAAGCGCCGAACAAAAAATAAAGAGATAACCTAAACCACTGCCGCCTGCAGGACCCTGCGTCCCAAGGCCGCATTGGTGGAAGCACTCACGTTCACTTTATAAAATTTAGTAAAAGTGTGAACGGAGCACCAGGTAGCCGCCCGGCAGAGCTGCGCTGCCGAAGCCCCCTGACGAAAAGCCCACGACGAACCAACAGCTCTCGTGGAATGAGCTTGAACCTTAACCGGACAAGGCTCGCCCTTGAGCCGGTACGCCTCCAGGATAGCCGAACATATCCACCGAGCTATAGTGTCCTTGGAAGCCCGCTGACCACGGCGACGACCAGCAGGAATCACAAACAGAGAATCCGATTTTCGAAACCCTTGCGTGATTGAAAGATAGAACTTCAATGCCCGCACCAAATCAAACGAGTGCAAGGCCCGCTCCTTCAGACTCTTTGGTTTCGGACAGAGGGAAGGCAACAGGATGTCCTGATTGAGGTGGAAAACGCGACACCACTTTAGGTAAAAAATCTCCACGGGTACGAAGCGCCACACGATCCGGGTGGAATTCCAAAAAAGGGGGCGAGCAAGACAGTGCCGCCAACTCCGAAACCCTTCTTAAAGAGGTGACCGCCACCAGGAAGGCCACCTTCCAAGAAAGCAAGTAAAGCGTAGCTGAATCCATAGGCTCAAACGGCCCATGCTGAAGAGCCTCCAAAACTAAATTGAGCCGCCAAGGAGCCACAACCGCCCTCCGAGGCGGAAACTGATGTGCAACCCCGCGAAAAAATAAACGCACATCCCTGCGTGAGGCAATAGCCTTCCGAAAAAGCCCGGATAGTGCAGAGACCTGACCCCGCAAGGTACTAACTGCTAGACCCTTGACCAGACCACATTGCAGAAAGGCCAAGAAGTTGGGAATGGAAAAAACCCTCGGGTTCCTTGACGATCCAGAACACCATGAATAGAAGGCCTCCCAAGTTCTGTGATAAATACTAGTCGTAGCTGGACCTCTGGCCGCCCGCAAGGTGGCAATGACCTCGGACGAAAACCCACGACGGGTCAAGATTTCGGTCTCAAGAGCCACGCCGTCAAACGAAGTGACTTCAGGTCCGGATGACGAATTGGCCCTTGAGTTAACAGGTCCGGGCGAAGAGGCAGTGGAAACGGAGGCGCTGCCAGAAGAGACACCAGCGTTGAATACCACACCCTCCGCGGCCAATCCGGCGCCACCAAAATCACCGATACTCGTTCGAGATTGATCCGCCTGATCACCAGAGGAAGTAAGGATACCGGCGGAAACACATAGATCAGCTCGAACTGGTCCCACGGGGCCACTAGAGCATCTACCGCCACAGCCTCCGGGTCCCTGTACCTGGACATGATTGTCGGAATCTTGGCGTTCAGCCTGGATGCCATCAAGTCCACTTGGGGAGTCCCCCAACGGGAGCACAGCAGAGTAAAAACCTCCGGATGAAGACTCTATTCTCCGGGATCTACCCGCTCGCGACTGAGGAAGTCCGCCGAGATATTCAGCACACCCGGGATGTGAAACGCGGAGATGACTGGAACCCTGAACTCGGCCCAAAGCAGGATCCGAGAGACCTCCATCATGAGTCTGGAACTCCTCGTCCCGCCCTGATGGTTGATATACGCGACAGCTGTCGCATTGTCCGTCTGAATCCGGACCGGCAGACCGCTCAAAGGGACCGTCCAATGTCGGAGGCAGAGAAATATTGCTCTCAACTCCAGAATGTTGATTGGCAGAGACGACTCCTCTGACGACCAGACCCCCTGAACCCAGAGGTCGTTCCAAACCCCCCCCCCAGCCAGTCAGGCTGGCATCGGTGGTAATCACCGACCACCGTGGGAGAAGAAGGGATTTCCCCAGGGATAGAGCCTCCAGACGTAACCACCATCCAAGAGACTCTCGCACCCTGCGGGAGATGACGACACAGCGATCCAGCGAAGTCGGCGACCGGTCCCAACGGGTCAGAATAAGATCTTGGAGATCCCGGGAATGAAATTGTGCAAACGGCACCGCTTCCATTGCTGCCACCATCAGACCCAGAAGGCGCATGCACTTCCGAAGGGACATCGCCCTCACCGACCTCATAGCCTGGACGTGGTGACGAAGGTTCGCTTGTTTGTCCGGAGGGAGGGACACCACTGCCCGTACGGTGTCGAAATGCATCCCCAAGAACAGGATTGACTGCGACGGCTCCAATGACGACTTCTTCCAATTGACCAGCCACCCGAAGTCTTCCAGGTGCTGAAGGGAGAGATCGCGAGCTGTCACTGCCTCCTCCGCTGTGGGCGCCACAATTAACAGGTCGTCCAGGTAGGGGAGAATCGGAACTCCTTGCTTTCGAAGGAGCGCCATGAGCGGCGCCAGAACCTTTGTAAAAACCCTGGGCGCCGAGACCACCCCGAAAGGTAGGGCCACAAATTGGTAATGGGCCTGCCCTACGGCGAAACGCAGGAAGCACTGGTGAGCCCTGCCAACAGGGACATGCAAATAGGCGTCGCGGATGTCGATCGACACCAAAAAATCGTACTGCGACAAGGCCGCCACGACGGAGCGAAGAGACTCCATACGGAATTTCCGGATTCGGACATGAAGATTCAAATCCTTGAGGTCCAGAATGGGATGAAACTTGTCCTCCTTTTTTGGGGACCACAAAAAGGTTAGAGTAAAAACCCCCTTCCCCGGTCCTCCGGCGGAAACGGAACCACTACACCCTGCTGCAGAAGAGAGTTGACCTCCCGCAGCAGAGCAGCAGCCAGCTTGGGCACGGACGGGATGCGAGACTGACGAAACCTGTCCGGGGGTAGAGAGTGAAACTCTATGAAATAGCCCGCTGACACAACCCGTGTCACCCAGGCGTCCGATTCGTGGGACGCCCAAACCGACCCGAATTGTAGCAGCCGACCTCCCACCCGAGAGCCCTCGAGAGGGATCCTGGCGTCAGTCCGCCTTAGCGGGCTTTTTGTCAGCCTCCCTTTTGTCCCGACGGAAATGCTGTTTCCAGGGAGTACGGGATTTCTGGGTGGACTTCTTACCGGAAGACGAGGGACGACCCAATCTCCAAGAGGGCTGATCGAATCGTCCCCTGGGTCGAAAGGACCGACGACCACTACCGGCACTTGACCTGTCAGACGTAGAGGCCGCTGCTTTCCGCTGTGGCAAAGCCACATCCTTGGCCTTAGCAATCAGCTCCGTGAGGTCCGAACCAAAAAGCAGACCGCCCTTGTACGCCAGAGTAAGCAAACCTTGTTTGGATACTGCGTCTCCAGTCCACTGTTTGAGCCACAGTGCTCTACTGACTGTGACGGCCGAGGCTTGAGCCCTGGACAGAAACAAAGTAGTATCCAGCACTGCGTCTCTGCTATATCGGGCCACCTCTTCCAACAGCTGGAAGAGCCTTTCCACGTCAGACAGCGGAGTCCCATCTTGCCATGCTGACCGCAGCTGATCCAACCATCTCAGGGAAGCCTCACCAGTATAATGTTAGGTGTCAGGCATGTGCTGGGCATGAAATTGGGTCAGAATCATCTGTGGATTCTGTGGTCTCCCATTCTGGTCCAGCCAGGGCAGACACTGCTCAGCATCACCATCTGGCCCAACGCCTAACTAGTGCACTAGATGTACAGGCTGTCCCCACATGGCCCCCAAGGCCGCTCGGAATCCATGACCCACGGCCTCGTAGATGGACTTCGCCGCTAACTCCGTCCTTCTGTCCAGCGGATCCTGTAGACTCGCCTTCCCTTTAACCGGAAGCAAAGAAGATTTGATCAGCTGAGACAATGGCACGTCCACTTCAGGAGAGGGGACCCAATTAGCGATCGTCTCTGTGGAGCAGGGATACAGGGCATCAAAAAACCGCATCCCTTGGAAGCGCTTATCCGGACACAGGCATTCTCTCTCCACCGCCTCGTTAAGTTCATCGTGCGCTGGCAGTGTCGAACGAGCCCGACGCGACTCCTGATACAGCCGGGCCGACTTGCCCGGCCTCGTCACCTCTTCAGACAGCTATAACACTTCCCGCATGGCTCCAATAAGAGCATCCACGTGGCCTGAAAGCGAAGCCGAGCGACCCTGCCGATCCTCTTCATCAGAATCGGAGATCTCACCAGCAGAGCTTGTCGGTGAATCCGAAGCCTTTGGTGCGCTGCGCGGAGGAGACAGCGCCACCACAGGCCTGTGGCGCTTCTTGCCCCGCGCCGGTAGGGACTTAGCTGATACCCAGTGACCCAGGAGGTCAGACAGACTGTCAATGGAGCGAGTGAGCGCTTTAACATCACTGAGGCCCCGACCAGAGACGAACCTGACGCCGTCAACCCCGGCATATCAGATACGCGTGACCGATCCTGAAGCGGGCCGGGAGAGAGGTCCGCGCCGCCTGGACCCTGATCCGACATGCCCCCTACTCAGTAGCGAGCGTCGCGGAAAGAGCAGTAATAACCCCTTACAAGAGCACAGTAACCGGGGAAGTGAGATCCTGCTATCACAGCCTGTTCCCACAAAACAATTTACCAAGCACTGAAGGGTTAAAGATTCTCCTTAGAGGGAGAAAAGCTACCCCAGCATTGCAGAAAAAAGGTTTTCTGATGATGGCCAGAAGGGGTTAATGCTGCTGAACACGCAATGCACCTTGCCTTAAAAGGACTAAGGTGTGCATGTGTGACACCCCAGGGGTCTGGTTGCCACAGTGATAGAGATATTATGTCTGAGAGCAGGTGGGAGGTCCTTTGGTCAGGGATCCTGTGCATGCCACACCTCCTGCCCAGTCTTGGGAGGGGAAGAACTTCCCCTGTATAAACCCGGGGCTGAGGCAGGGTGAGTCAGACAAGGAGAGTGGAGAAGAGAAGCAGCATAGGAAACAGCAGAGTTACAAGGAGTCAGGGGCTGGCAGCTACAGAGCTCGCCCTGACTAAGAAGATTCTTTACCGGACCCGGAGTCCGAGGCTGTGGGGACTAACTCCTACCAGCAGCAGAATCCGTCGGGGAGGGGATTTCAGGTCCTCTGGCCCAGAAGCCCGAAGGCACGGTCACACGCGTGGGACCAGCACCGCCATCGTGGAGCGGAAGCCATTAGAAGGCCCCGAGTCACCGGCCATACGGGTGAGCACCACACGGTACACTCAGGGACGTGGGCTACTTACATCAGCTTCTAGCAAGGTAGCCAGAAGAGTACAGTCAGTTTGGGAGGCCTACAACTACGCCTGGCCAGGGGAGATCCCATCTGCTCAAAGACTGACCAGGCCCCGTTTGCTAGCAAGTACTCCGGGAGGGTCTGTCGTTGTTACCAGTAAAGACCCTGAACTACACCGTACCGTCTCTGAGTGGTTCCTGCTACCCCCATCATCCACGTCGGCTGCCCTGAGGCCATACCCCTCCCGTTGGGCGTTATACTATCACGCTGCACAATCCTACCACCGGCCTCAGCGGTCTGCCCTGCAGCAGCAGCTCCCTGGCTGCACTCAACGGGTGGCGTAGTCATCAACTATTTACTACTAATAGACTGCCGTCTAGTTTGACTCCCTGGGCACGGACCGGGTCACCGCCACGAGATTACAACCCTCCACGGATCCGGCTCCGGGTAAGCTCCCGCGTGCGCACCGCAGCGCGACACAGGCCCAGGGGCGCGTCAACTTTGGCGTAGTCGGCAGGATTTCGTGCCCGCAACCACCGGGTACTGCGTGCCTGAAAAGCAAAGACTGTTCAAACTTACCAGTGGTGAAGGTTTCCCGCCATCCGGCGCCATCTTCGACCTTCTTCCCGCCATCCGTGGAGTTTTCCCGCCATTGGACGCCATCTTGAGGACGCCGCGCGGGAAGAAGAGGGGCGTGGACTCCGAAAGCGCGCGAGAACTGAAGCCCCGCCTCACGTCCGGACGTTGCGTAAGGTCCTGGAAGGAGCCCAGCAGACGCCGACGTCACAGGAGCGCGACGGAAGGTCCTCAACCCTGACGATCCACTGCGGAGCCGCGGCCTACGGAAGAGGATCATCGCAAGGTAGGCCACGGTCCACTAGGGGGGAGGAAGATGTCGGATACGGAGGAGAGCTTCACTGCCTCAACCCCCGCCAGCGCTACCGCTGCTGCAGTTATGCCCTTCACCATGCCCTATATCCCGGGAGCAGCTTGGCTACCCCAGTACTCAGGGGAGTCACATACCCTGCATGACTTTAGAGAAAAGCTGGATAGCCTCTTCCAGGTGTACCCCCTCACAGAAGAGCAAAAAGTGAGCATCCTGGTGGCCCAACTAACCGGGGCAGCTAAAAGGGAAGTAAAATCCTGGCCACCTGGGAGGAAGACTGTCGCAGGGATACTAACCCGGCTGAAGGATACCTTTGATACCTGCACCTCAGCCGAGATTAAGCTTAGATTCTACGGGTGCAAGCAGCGAGCGCATGAGAGTATAAGGGACTATGCACTAAACCTACAAGAGGCCCTGAGGGCCATAAAGCAGACCGACCCTGATGGGGTGGGAAACGAGGACAGGCTGTTGACTGAACAATTTATAGAGGGTTTATATTGCAATGCCCACCGAACCCAGTTGCGGGCAATGGCCTTACAGGATCCCCATCTGGACTTTGCACAGTTCAAGGACAGAGCCATCCGGGTGCTCCGAGAACCGGCACCAGGTGGCGTTGTGACCCACAGACGCCCCACTACCACTTACTACCAGGAGGCGGCGCCCTTGTCAGCAGGGCCTGTGGGAGCTGATGCGCAGGCTTTGGACAATGACCCGGCTCCAGACCTACACCATCAGGTCCAAGAGCTAGCTAAGAGCGTTGCTGCGCTAACCCGAACTGTGCAGTCTTTACAGGTTTCCACCCCAGGGAAGATCCAGCTGGCATCCGGACCGGAGGACATCCCGTGGCGTCGACCAAGGAGGACCCCACCGGCCAGAGGAAGACCCAGTGACCGATACAGTGAGGACGGACGACCCATCTGCCGCCGCTGCAATCAACCCGGACATATGGCAAGGTACTGTTCTTTAAACGGGCACAACCTGGGGTAGAGGGCCAACCCCCAGGAAAAAGATCACCAGGCCCATCGAACTGGCGCGACAGATATGTGGGAGGACGTCCAGTCTTGCCTGTGGTACTGGATGGCATTCCCATGAGTGCCCTACTGGACACCGGGTCACAGGTCACCACCATCCCGTACGTGCTCTTCAAGCAGTACTGGAATGACTCGGATATTACCCGCTACCCCGACGACGACTTGAGTATCATCGCCAGCAATGGTCAGCCCGTGCCACAGATCGGATTTAAAGAGGTGACCATCAAAATTGGTAGAGTCGAACTGGCCGCACAGGGACTGATCATTGTAGATATCGATAAACATGAGAGTCACCCAAAAATAACTCTAGGAACTAATGTAATTGAAAATTGTCTTGCAGAGGTGATTTTCCTTTTACAGCAGGTTGCCAAGAATGCCAGCTCCGGCGAGCAGCGGGTGCTCCAGAAAGAGATCCGGGCACTGATGCAACGGCAACAAGTGGAACTCTCCGGCGGTGAGATTGGTAGCGTAAGAATGTGTGACCCTTTTCCTATTGCCATGCCCCCAAAAAGTGAAATGATGATTTGGTGCCGGGCAGCTATTGGTCTGAGAGGTAGAGATTACCAGGCAATGGTAGAACCAGTTTACTCAGACAGTAGGCCCACCATTTTGACAGCACGGGGGGTGGTCAATGTACGCCATGGGAGGGTGCCCATTCGCATAATAAATATCGGGGAGAGGGAAGTGTACCTGCCCCGGTATGCCACGCTAGCCAAATTATATACCACTAATCAAAGTTCTATACAATCTGTGGAACCCTTGCCTCCATCTCACCCGGAGGAAGGTAACGGCTCTAAGAAAGACATGGAGGACTGGTGTCAGCAACTACATTTGGGTACTGACTCCACTCCCTCACATCAGAAACAAGGAGTCTATCGGGTGGTTCAAGAGTATGAGAGAGTGTTTAGTAAACACCCGTTAGACTTCGGGCGAGTCAAGGGGGTAGAACATCGCATCCCCACGGGAGATCATCCTCCCATAAAAGAGAGGTATCGACCCGTACTCCCTGCACATTACCAACACGCCAAGGGGATGCTTAGAGATATGAAGGAGGCTGGGGTAATCCGGGATAGTTGTAGCCCCTGGGCAGCCCCATTAGTTTTAGTCAAAAAGAAAGACAACACCATGAGGATGTGTGTAGATTACCGGAAAATCAACCGTATCACACACAAGGATGCGTACCCCTTGCCAAGGATAGAGGAGTCATTGGCTGCTTTAAGATCTGCTAACTTCTTCTCTACCTTGGATCTCACTAGCGGGTACTGGCAGGTTCCTGTAGCAGAGGCGGACCGGGAGAAGACCGCATTCACCACCCCGATGGGACTTAGCGAGTTCACCTGCATGCCGTTCGGACTCTGCAACGCACCAGGAACCTTCCAACGCCTAATGGAGTGTTGTCTGGGCCACAGAAACTTCGAGACGGTCCTGTTGTACCTGGACGATGTCATCGTATATTCCAAGACGTATGAGGACCACCTGAAACACCTGGCGGAAGTGTTCGAGGCTCTGGCGAGTTACGGCCTAAAGGTGAAACCCTCCAAGTGTCACCTCCTGAAACCAAAGGTGCAGTACCTGGGACACGTGGTGAGCGCTGACGGAGTGGCTCCCGACCCCGATAAGATCACCGCAATTAAGGGATGGCCAAGCCCCTCCAGCGTAAAAGAAGTGCGGCAGTTCCTCGGGTTGGTAGGCTACTACCGAAGGTTTATTCCCGGTTTCACCAAAAAGGCAGCACCTATGCAGGACCTCCTGATAGGCCAGTCCCGGAAGGCCAAGAACCAGAAGCCGCCCTTCAAATGGGAAGAGCTGGAAGAAGAGTCCTTCCGCCAGCTGAAGATGGCCCTCACGGGGGACGAAATCCTGGCGTACCCGGATTATAGCCAGCCCTTTATCCTCTACACCGACGCCAGTAACATCGGGCTAGGAGCCGTACTGTCCCAGATCCAGCAGGGGAAGGAACGAGTAATCGCCTACGCCAGCCGAAAACTGCGACCCACCGAAAGGAACCCCGAGAATTACAGCTCATTTAAGTTAGAGTTCCTGGCCGTAGTATGGGCAATCACTGAGCGCTTTAAGCATTACCTCGCTTCTTCCCGGTTCACCGTGTACACGGATAACAACCCGCTGACACACCTGGACACGGCAAGACTCGGTGCCCTGGAGCAGAGGTGGATGGCCCGTCTGTCCAACTACGAGTTCACAATTAAATACCGGGCAGGACGCTCCAATACCAACGCGGACGCCCTGTCCAGGATGCCCAACCTGCCGGACGGAGGAGAAGATCCGGAGGGACTGGAAGAAGTTGAACTCCCTGCGTTCCACCGTCATGGGACTATTCAGTATTCCCACCGGGTAAGGAGTAAGCAGGCTGCTACGTTGAACCCCTTACCCCACTACAACTGGGCGGAAACGCAAGACAGCGACCCTGCCGTCCGACTGGTGAAGGAGATGCTGACTCGGCCGGAGGCTCGCCTTGAACCAGACGCTCCGGAGGAAGCCAAACAACTATGGGCAGAGAAGAGTCGACTGTTCCTTTACAAAGGGAAGTTGTGCCGCAGAATGGTTAACTCCCGGACGCATGAATTACTCTGGCAAGTAGTGGTGCCACGAAGAGACGCAGCCATGGTGATGGAGGCATACCACGACGGAGCTGGACACTTTGGGTGGAAAAAGCTGGAGTTCCTGCTGCGCGAGCGGTTCCACTGGGTAGGCATGAGGGGAACCATCGAGAAGTGGTGCAGAGACTGTGGCCCGTGCAATCTGAGAAGGAAGGACCGGGCCAGCCAGAAGACTCCCCTGCAGTCCATCGTCACCCGGCAACCGTTGGAACTGGTAGCCTTGGATCATGTAAAACTGACCCCAAGCAGAAGTGGCTACGTCTACGCGTTAACCATCGTGGATCATTACTCCCGGTTCTTGGTTGTCGTCCCCGTCAAGGACTTAACGGCTCAAACAGCAGCTAGAGCCTTCCAGCAGCACTTCTGCCGTCCACACGGGTACCCGGACCAAGTGCTGACGGACCAGGGACCTGCCTTTGAAGCGGAGGTCTTCCAGGAATTCTGCAATCTGTATGGCTGCCGGAAGATAAGGACGACACCCTACCATCCGCAAACTAATGGACTTTGTGAAAAAATGAACCAGGTGGTAATGGATCTTCTAAAAACATTGCCCCTGGAAGAACGCAGTCTGTGGCCTGAGAAGTTGCCCGATCTGGTGGACCTATACAACCACATCCCGGTAGGTTCCACCAACTGTACCCCGGCTTACCTAATGAGGGCGAGACCTGGTAAGTTACCTGTTGACCTGGAAATGGGAGTCCTGACACCTGAGGACACTTCACCAGAAACAGACTGGGACACAGAGAGGCAGCAGCAGTACCGGAGAGTACAAGAGAGCGTGGAGCGAAGTCTCTGTCAGGCTAGGGAAAGACAAGAGAAGACTTACAACCAGTATGCTCCCGCTGTTCCCCTGGTACCCGGAGAGCAGGTCTTGAAGAGGAAAAGACGGCTCCACAAGTTGGATGACCAGTGGGAGAAGGACCCGTACACCGTACTGCCCTCAAGCCACGAGAACCCGAAGGTCTGTACCATCAGTAAAGACGGAGGGGAAACCACAGCCATTGTATCCCGGGACCACCTGAAGAAGTGTCCCGAGCAACTGAGGAACCCTGAAGAAGAACAAGAAGACCATCGACCCGTAGAGGAAAGGGAAGATATGGTTAGTACCGTGCTCGGGGACTTCCCTCGGTCTTGGACTCAAGTCAATGGTGCAGTTGTGGTACCCGTACTCACCTTCCTCCAACCATCATCCCAAGAACTTACGGAGCAACGGGTAGAGCTGGAAGAACAGCCGGTCCAGGAGGCAGAAGACTCCACACGAGTAGAACAGGAGAATCAACCCTCTGCTTATAGTGAGCCTGCCGTACCCCTAGTGAGACAAAGAGCCGGTAGACAGCTGCCCAGTTTACCCTTGACAGCTCCTACACCCTGTAGTTCAGGGCCAGACAGTCAGCTCCGTAGGTCCACTAGGGCCACTAGAGGCCAGTTACCCGCACGCTGGAGAATTTAAAGTGTATAAATTGTTTTATTTATGTTTTTCTGTGTCTTGTTGCTTGTGTATAATTTTGTGTTTCTAGTTATTTTTAGGAAACCTTGGTGGATTTACCGGGAATCCTTGTATATAGTTGGAGCGTAACCCAGGATGGACTAGAGACTGTTAAGGACTCGGGGTAGGACAGACCCCTACCTGGTTACGTCTCCCTGTGTTGGTGAAATGGACACCTTTGCTTTTCTTCAAAGACTGCATCCGGTTGCGGACACGCCGTAACCATCTTATGTGTTTTTCTTATAGTATTGTTATTGTTATACTTTGTTATGTTTTTCTAAATGTGTTTAGTCCCGGAGTACTAAATTTCACTAGGGGGGAATGTGACACCCCAGGGGTCTGGTTGCCACAGTGATAGAGATATTATGTCTGAGAGCAGGTGGGAGGTCCTTTGGTCAGGGATCCTGTGCATGCCACACCTCCTGCCCAGTCTTGGGAGGGGAAGAACTTCCCCTGTATAAACCCGGGGCTGAGGCAGGGTGAGTCAGACAAGGAGAGTGGAGAAGAGAAGCAGCATAGGAAACAGCAGAGTTACAAGGAGTCAGGGGCTGGCAGCTACAGAGCTCGCCCTGACTAAGAAGATTCTTTACCGGACCCGGAGTCCGAGGCTGTGGGGACTAACTCCTACCCAGCAGCAGAATCCGTCGGGCAGGGGATTTCAGGTCCTCTGGCCCAGAAGCCCGAAGGCACGGTCACACGCGTGGGACCAGCACCGCCATCGTGGAGCGGAAGCCATTAGAAGGCCCCGAGTCACCGGCCATACGGGTGAGCACCACACGGTACACTCAGGGACGTGGGCTACTTACATCAGCTTCTAGCAAGGTAGCCAGAAGAGTACAGTCAGTTTGGGAGGCCTACAACTACGCCTGGCCAGGGGAGATCCCATCTGCTCAAAGACTGACCAGGCCCCGTTTGCTAGCAAGTACTCCGGGAGGGTCTGTCGTTGTTACCAGTAAAGACCCTGAACTACACCGTACCGTCTCTGAGTGGTTCCTGCTACCCCCATCATCCACGTCGGCTGCCCTGAGGCCATACCCCTCCCGTTGGGGGTTATACTATCACGCTGCACAATCCTACCACCGGCCTCAGCGGTCTGCCCTGCAGCAGCAGCTCCCTGGCTGCACTCAACGGGTGGCGTAGTCATCAACTATTTACTACTAATAGACTGCCGTCTAGTTTGACTCCCTGGGCACGGACCGGGTCACCGCCACGAGATTACAACCCTCCACGGATCCGGCTCCGGGTAAGCTCCCGCGTGCGCAATGCAGCGCGACACAGGCCCAGGGGCGCGTCACATGCAGCAGAGAAGACAGCAGCGTTCTGTGCTGTAGAGATGAGACAAACAGATGACTCACCAGCTTCCTGGAGCCTGTGTGTGAGAGCGGAGAGCAGGGGGGAGGGAGAGGACAGCGCTGAGCTCCGTGAGGCAATGGCCGTTTGCAGAGCCGAAGAGAAGGAAGGCAGGAGGGGGGCGGGGACTGCCCAGCGCGCGCTTTCCAGGTGCTTCCTGTCTGCACAGACGATGGCAGGCAGCCAAGAACGTAAGCCACGCCCCCCCGTTACACTAACGGAGCCCGCGCTCCTCTGACCCGCTCCCCTGCTAACAGCAGCGGTGATGTGCATTCTCCAGTATTACACCTCTGCCTGAAAAGACAAAAGGTGCAGTCACCATAAGACAGTAACACACACACACACACAGGGCACTTACCCAGCTGAGCGCCACAGGGACCCCCAGGGATGTGTGACGCCATGGCCCTTCGCTCCCCCCCACGGCGGAGCTCGCAGGGACCCCTAGATGCAGTGTGCGTCTCCACCAGGGAGCACCCTGTATCCCCCGGGGCCGGCAGGCTTATGCGGGGACCTCCTTAGGGGGTACGCAGATCCGCCAGGGGAGGGCCAGGGGTCCCAGCAGCGCTGAGACCCCCTGAGACCTCTAGACCACGGGGGGTCCAGGTCTCCTGGTAAAAATAAAAAATTCTTCTGAGGAGCTGCAAAGCTTACGCCTTCTGAACGTTCAACGCACATCATTTAGCATGGTTTTCCTGTGTAAACAGGCTTCTAAACCTCCGACAATCAGTAAATATTTACCAGTTAGTGGTGGTTTACTGCCACTAATCTGTCTGTGTAAATGGAGTATTAGTGGGCAAAGCAAAAATTCCAAGATTTTAGGATTTTATTTTTATATGTAACCTCTCACCGCATTAGGATGTGAATGAACATCCTGAGAAGGAGCCTGCGTGTGTGGAGGTGGCTCAGGAACTCCACAAGAAGCTGATGGTGTCTGTTAACTATTTTGAATGTGCGCTGTTAATCGATGGGTTACCACAGCAGCCGGGGGCCAGCTTAAGCAGAGGCGTTCATAGAAATCATGGGGCCCCATACCAAGAGTCTATATTGATGGACTAGGCAGGGTTAAAACATATTGATGCAGTCACACAAGGGCCTACTTTCCAACTTTTAAATACAGGGAGAGGACATGTTTTGTGGCTTGGACACAGAAATAATGCCCCTGCTACTGATTCCTCTTGTTTGCACACACTGATACCATTTTAATAAACCCCATAGAGTATGCTGCCCTCCACACACGGTGCGATACCTCGGAGTGAATCTCCTGTCATAATTTTCTCCCACAGTAGTCCTTACATGGACAACATGATGACCCCATGGCAAACCCCACCAGTATAATGCACCTACACTACTCCCCCCCCCACACACACACACAGTATGATGCTCTTACAGCCCCCCACACATATACACACACAGTATGATGTCTTCCACAGTTCGCTCACACAGTATGATGGCCCCCAACAGTTCGCTCACACAGTATGATGGCCGCCCCACATCATGTATGATGGATCCCACAGTATACGCTTTTCTTGTTGCCAAAATAAAAAAAAACTCCGCACAGAGGGCCCGATCTAGTGACGTCATTGCACCTGCAGTGCTGAGACTTCGAGCACAGACGTACAGGCTGAATGATGAGGAACAAAGGCCATCTTTCAAAGAATGATATGCGGAAGAAGAAAGCCCTGTAGCATCAGGCTTTCCCAGCTAATGAGCGCCATAGTGGCCACGTGGTCTACCGCTATGGGCAAAATGCCTTTACCTTTAAGGCCCATCTTAGTACTTTTTACAGCAGACTGAGTGCCATAGGCAACCATGATTTCTAGTAAACACCGCAATACTGTGGTATTACAGTATATATAAGCAATCCAAGGATCACATGTTTAAGTCCACTAATGGGTACAAAAAAAATGAAAAAAAAATAAAAAGTCAAAATATAAAAAATAGATAATTTTTAACTATCCCACGTTTTCCCTATTAAAAACAAAGAAACGGAAAAAAAAACATTTGGTATCGCCACATCCGTAAAAGTCAGATGTATCAAAGTATGGAATTATGGTAATTAACCTTTACGGTAAACATTGCAGAAAAAAAAAATCAAAATGCCAAAATTGTGGGTTCTTTGTCACCTCACTTAACAAAAAAAATCCAATACAAAGCTAGCAAAACGTTATATGTGCTCCAAATTGGTATCAATAAAAACGTCAGCTCCATAAACACAAAAAGCGCTTAAATAAAAAACTCCCTGGTTCTTAGAGAGTTAAAATAGCGATCACAAGACGTTATGTCACCAAACTCATTAAGGCCTAGTACATTAATGGTGCCACAGGAACGGGCAACAGCGAAAAATGTTATTTGCAAATCTACTTTCAGCGTATGTATGTTGGCCCTTGAGGACATTGCACACGCTGCTGCCAATTCATAGTTTTCCATGAACGTTTATTTTGTGCATAGGGTAAAAGAATACATAAAAGATATTTCTTATAGATGGCAGCTAGCGTTATATTACTCCTGGTTTAGGAGCTGTGACTCTCACAATCCCTCCAGGTGAGCACCTCAAATTATTTCTTTCCCCCTCCACTGTTTTTTTTCCCTATGTTCTGTGCGCTCTATTCCCTAAACAGCTCCATTTTCAATGGACAAATCATGATGTCTAGAGATCTCAATATTCTCCTTGTCAGAGGTGCCCCCATGAGGGTTGTCAGAAGATCTCAAAAACAGCAGGTGTTGTGGGGTGTGCCTGGCATACAATAGTTAGTGCCTACCAGGGTAGAACATCCGGTGAGCAGGTGGCGGAGTCATGGGCGCCCAAGGCTCATTGATACTTGTGTGGAACGAAAGGTACAGTAGCCCCAGCTGGTCCGGTGCTGCAGAAGAAATACTGTGGCACATATTGCTGAAAAATTAAGTTTTGGCTATGAAGAAAAGATGTCAGGATAAAGTATTGCAGCTTATTACATATGGAGATGCACACTGGTCATTGTCATGCTGACCCGGTTACAGCCAAAAGCACCTACAAGGGTATATGGGCATCAGAACTGAACCATAGAGTAATAGAAGAAAGGGTTCTGGTCTGATGAATCATGTTTTCTTGTACATCACGTAGATGGGTAGAGGTGTATAACTTACCTGGGGAGAAACATGGCCTCCAGGCGCACCTTAGGAAGAAGGCAAACTCCGGGGAAGTAATCTATAGTTGTATGTGCCAAACATTACATTTTATCACCCTTTTGGAATTTTTTTATATAAAGTGACCAACCCCAATATAATAAATAATACAGAATTTTACAATTTCATTGTACAATTTTTAAGTCATATCCGCACTTGGAGTATCCTACACAACCCTATATATATATATATATATATATATATATATATATATATACAGTCATGGCCAAAAGTATTGAGAATGAGACAAATAGTAATTTTTCCAAAGTTTACTGCTTCATTTTTTGTAATGGCAATTTGCATATACTCCTGAATGTCAAAGAGTGATCAGCTTAACAGCAATTACTGTACTTGCAAAGTCAATATTTGCCCAGAAAATGAACTTTAACCCCCAAAACACATTTCAACATCATTGCAGTCCTGCCTTAAAAGGAGCAGCTAACATCGTTTTAGTGATTGATCCATTAACACAGGTGTGGGTGTTGATGAGGACAGGGCTGGCGATCAATCAGTCATGATTAAGTAAGAATGACATCACTGGACACTTTAAAAGGAGGCTGGTTCTTGGTATCATTGTTTCTCTTCAGTTAACCATGGTTATCTCTAAAGAAACACGTGCAGCCATCATTGCACTGCACAAAAATGGCCTAACAGGGAAGAGTATCGCAGCTACAAAAATTGCACCTCAGTCAACAATCTATCGCATCATCAAGAACTTCAAGGAGAGAGCTTCCATTGTTGTCAAAAAGGCTCCAGGGCGCCCAAGAAAGACCAGCAAGCGCCAGGACCGTATCTTAAAACTGTTTCAGCTGTGGGATCGGACTACCAGCAGTGCCGAGCTTGCTCAGGAATGGCAGCAGGCTGGTGTGAGTGCTTCTGCACGCACTGTGAGGCGGAGACTCTTTGAGCAAGGGCTGGATTCAAGGAGGGCAGCAAAGAAGCCACTTCTCTCCAGAAAAAACATCAGGGACCGACTGATTTTCTGCAAAAGGTACAGGGAGTGGACTGCTGAGGACTGGGGCAAAATCATTTTCTCTGATGAATCCCTTTTTCGATTGTTTGGGACATCTGGAAAACAGCTTATTCGGAGAAGAGGTGAGCGCTACCACCAGTCTTGTCTCATGCCAACTGTAAAGCATCCTGAAACCATTCATGTGTGGGGTTGCTTCTCAGCCAAGGGAATCGGCTCACTCACAGTCTTGCCTAAAACACAGCCATGAATAAAGAATGGTACCAGAATGTCCTCCAAGAGCAACTTCTCCCAACCGTCCAAGAGTGGTTTGGCGCCCAACAATGCCTTTTCCAGCATGATGGAGCACCTTGCCCTAAAGCAAAGGTGATAACTAAATGGCTCATGGAACAAAACATAGAGATTTTGGGTCCATGGCCTGGAAACTCCCCAGATCTTAATCCCATTGAGAACTTGTGGTCAATCATCAAGAGACGGGTGGACAAACAAAAACCAACAAATTCTGGCAAAATGCAAGCATTGATTATGCAAGAATGGACTGCTATCAGTCAGGATTTGGTCCAAAAGTTGATTGAGAGCATGCCAGGGAGAATTACAGAGGTCTTGAAGAAGAAGGGGCAACACTGCAAATATTGACTTGCTGCATTAACTCATTCTAACTGTCAATATAACCTATTGGTACTCATAATATGATTGCAATTATATTTCTGTATGTGATATAAACATCAGACAAACACTAATAAAAACCAGAGGCCAGCAGATCATGTGAAAATATAATTTTGGTGTCATTCTCAATACTTTTGGCCATGACTGTATATATATATATATATATATATATATATATATATATATATATATATATATATTCTCTATCTCAAGTCTTGGAGCAGAAATACTTCACATACAGAATCTGTTGCTATAGTGAGCTTATTGTTCTGTTCATGATTGCAGTTTGTGAGCTCCGATCTCCTTCTATGGGTGAATTTCTTTGGGGTCTTGAATCCTCTGGCTGGTTAAAACACGTGAAAACAATCCTAGATGCTGGTATCTTCATTGTAAAGGTAAGATGTGTTGTATCTGTTCATATTCTAGTGCTGCTTGTCTGATTTGTACTATTCTAGGCACGGACTGTACAAAAATGATCCTTTTAGTGCTGAGAATAAACGAGATTTGTAATTATATAAATGTGTAATATTTTACATTTAATTTGCACATTTAGGCCGTGTCAGAAGAGGGCGCCAGCGTGCTCGTTCATTGTTCTGATGGATGGGACCGCACCGCTCAGGTCTGCTCTGTATCCAGTCTGTTACTTGACCCCTATTACCGAACCATCAGAGTATTTATGGTAAGAGGTTTCATTTCATATACTCTATGTACTGGTGGAGATTTACGGAGTTGATATTTTTTGCATAGTGTAACTTTTATTTTTCCCAATTACTATTAGGTGTTAATTGAAAAAGACTGGATTTCATTTGGACACAAATTTAATCACAGGTAACCCTGGTCACTGCACATATGTTGGAAAAGTCAAACAGAGTCACTTATTTACAGAGGGCCTTTCACCAAATTTTTCATGTTGAACTGAAAACACGTTGTAGCTTCAGAGCAGAAAAAAAAATAATTGTTAGTTCTTTTTTTATTTTGCATCTCTGTTGCAGGGATATTAACAATCAAAGTATTTGTCACCTAATGAGTTAATTTTCGTTACATCCAAGTGGGTGTTATCAGAGAGCTTTCACTGTGGGGCATGTACTTCTCCTTGTACTATGTTGTCCAATTATAAACAGGCAGCAAGATGCTAGAAAAAGAACACCTCCACACCATATCTTACAGCAGGTTTCTCAGTGTGTGGGTTATAATGAAAGCCCGGATCTCCTGGTCTAACCTCCTGCATGATTAGAATATCAACTGTATTCAAATCCCATCAATCAACACATTTCAGATATGGGCCCAGCAGTCAGTGTGGGGCTAGGGTCAGCACAGCTGAGTTTAGCTGTGTCACTTTCCAAATCTTCCATCAGCTCTCCTCCTCTCAGCAAAAGAGACAAAAAAAAAACACCATACATTCTAATATAATATACTTACTGTAGTTTTTCTGTGCCATTCCCAGTCTCAGGCGGTTTTGGGAGTGCAGTCCACCTGAAAAAGATGTTGCATGCATATACCCCAATTGCATTGCTTCAGCATATTTTTTTTTTTTTTTTTTAAGGTATGGAAATTTAGATGGGGATCCCAAGGAGGTGTCCCCAGTGATAGACCAGTTCCTGGAATGTGTCTGGCAGCTCATGGAGCAGTTTCCCTGTGCGTTTGAATTTAATGAGAGATTCTTGGTCCACATACAACACCATATATACTCCTGTCAGTATGGAAACTTTCTGTGCAACTGCGAGAAGGAGAGGAAGGAACTGATGTGAGAGAATATGTGCTCTGTGTATGGTCACTATAGGCTTGTAACAGAAATAGAATATGGATGGTTGACGTGTCCCTGATGCTGATCTGATCACACGGTGCCCCACAGTCTGGATAACAGCAATCACTTATAAACTGTGAAGGTTGAACCTTGGCAAAAAATTTTCAATAACTGTGCAGGAGAAAAATGTATAAAGTGATGGCATATTGGTAAGATATGCCATCACTTCAGGATTGGTGGGGGTGTCAGACCTTAGGGACTCCCACATATCCGGAGACTGAATGGGTATGTGAACCTAAACCATTTCAGTTTTTTCCTGCCCATCTGGGTCGCTGGCATCGCTGGCAGTGCCACTGTACAGAGAAACATAAGAATGGTGAAATCAAAATGCCAATAATAAAATAAGATGGGTACATGGATTTAAGAATTGCACAGTTCCTGATGTAACCAATGGTCCACTAGAAGATACTTCTTGAAGATATTCTCTGTCCTGAGTAATGTTGAAATCTTGTAGATCTTCTTTCCCAGTCACAAAATGTCCTAACCTGCAGGTCAGTAGCCAAGGACATGAGATACATCCTTGTAACTAGAGGATCATGGCTTTAAAGAGATATTCTTAAAATATCAAGCTCTCATTGAGGCCTCATTCAGACATCCGTATCCACATGTAAGTGTTAATGCTAATGCTATTCACATGCCTGTGGATTTTCATGGACTATGTGTCTGTGCAAAACTCACGGAGACATGTCTGTTTTTTCTTCCAATATCACAGATGAAAAAGACCTATACAAGTCTATGGGTCCATGAAGAACATAGACAGCCCACGGATGGCATCATGGTGCTGTCCGAGATTAAAGGGGTTGTCCAGTACTTTATATTACCCCCCCCCCAATGTGTCTCCCCGAGACCCCTAAGGATTTTTGTAATTACCTACCGTTGCAGATAATGCCTGTGAGTGGCGCTATCACTGGCCGCTCACAGGCATCACGTGACCCCCGCCGATGTCGCTGGCAGCAGCCGGGGGTCTCTGTCTTCCACGTTCCAGGTGGATGCCAGACTGTGGGCGGGGTTACCCCCCCCCCCCCACATCACACCCGGCATCCACCGCACGCTCTGCCTCTCCCCATTCATTGGGAAAGCGTGGTAGATGCTGGGAGTGACGCATGGGGAGGAGGTGTAACCCTGCCCACAACCCAGCAGCCACCGTAGGGACCCCAGCGCTGAGTCACGCCTCACTTGTCGTGACATCAGCGTGGGGTCACGTGATGCCTGTGAGCGGCCACCGATAGCGAAGCTCACAGGCATTATCAGCAAAGTCTTAGGGGCCCCGGGGGGATACATTGGGGGGGGAGTAATATAAAGTACTGGACAACTTCTTTAACATTACAAAGCATAGGAGAAACTTTATAACATATTTATCCATACGAGAAGAACACTGATAACACAATGATGGTAAAAATGGACACACTGATACCATTTTTTCACATACCTGTTTAAACCTGTACATGTGAATGAGGCCTTCTGCTGATCACTGAAGAGCCCCATTCTCAGCATCGCTAAAAGTCCCATCGGTCAGACCTCCTGCATTCAGAAAGTTATCTCCTAACCCTTTACAGCAGTGGTTCTCAACTCCAGTCCTCAGGACCCACCAACAGGCCATGTTTTCAGGATTTCCTTAGTATTGCACAGCTGATAATTGCATCACCTGCACAGGCAATAATTCCATCAGCTGTGCAATACTAAGGAAATCCTGAAAACATGATCTGTTGGTGGGTCCTGAGGACTGGAGTTGGGGAACACTGCTGTAAAGGGACTGTCAGTACAGAAGGGCTGTTCAAATCAAGTACAGGCGCTCGGTGCACCGTGGTGGGGCCAAGCAGTTCAGTGCATCTTTCCATCTACTTTTTGGAACCGGATTTTCCAATTTTGACTATGAAGCTACACAGCTACTATGCAAAGAAACACTGAAAGCTATAGAACTTGTGGCTCATTCATCTAAGAGAATCAGGCACAGTTTCACCAGTTTGGTCAGTGTCAGTTTTTATCATTAGAGTTTGGCCTGAGCTTCAGTTTCTTCATCTTTTTCCATCAAACAGACCTGGAAAACTGGACAGCGCTCAGATGGCAATTAATTGTTGGCCGATTTTTTTTTTTTCACTGACCCATGGATGTGCATTGTTAATTTTGACCTGACACTCAGATAACTATCGTACTATCGTACATTTTGCCACGATTTTCCGTCTCTCAAACAATCACAGATATGTGAATGGCCCCATTCACTCTTCTAGGTACAAGTCGTATCTGGAAATAACACAAATAGGACTCGTACACAAAAAATGTCCGTCTGAATGAGCCCTTAGTGTTAGTGCAGGTTGCAGTGGTGACGGGTATACTTGCAGCTCTCATAATCTCAATATATCAGTGATGCAATCATCATCTTCCAGAATTCAGGAGAGGACCTACTCCCTCTGGTCTTACCTGTGGAAGCAGCGGTTGGATTACATGAACCCTCTGTACAGAGCAGATCACAGTCAGACCCAAGGAACTCTGAGACCACACACCACTCCATGCCACTTCAGGTAAGAGGTTATTCTGATTCCTCCTCTGCACTGAATAAAGCAGCAGAACTCTAACACACCATATACTTATCATTCATATATAGAAACATCAACCCTAACTTTACAGGTGAAAGAAGCGGGGTGACGTATCATGAGCCCAATGTGTCCTTCAGTGGTGAAATCCAAGGCCCAACACTCTTCCCACTTGTAACCATGGTCTACATTTAGGGGTTGCGTCAGAGCTCACTCGTCAGTTCTATCTTCTGCCTGGCACAAATCAATTCACTTTAGACAGATTTACTGACATCTATGACAGCTTGTGACACGGTGATTCATTTTGCACATATTTAGACTGCGATAAAGTATTGATCTTTGGGGGTCAGACCGCTGGGACCCCCAACAATCCCCAGGAGGTTCTGTAGAGCAAGCTTTGAACAGAGCAGAGGGGGAGCATGTACATCTCTACTCCATTCATTCTCTGTGGAACTGACCCCTAGCGATCAATTCCTAAATCCCGTTGATAGGGGATTACTTATATACTTGGTACAACCCCTTTAATAGGGCATGCGGATGTCCCTGATCGGGAACTTTCTATATAAACGCATAATATAAAGTCGAGTTTGGGTCAGGAGACCTGAAGCCAGTCTTTGCATTGAAGCATACTCAGACCGCAAAACACACGTGTGAATCCAGGCAAAAGCTGTTTTTTTTTTGTTTGCCTGTACAAAACAGACCAATTTTGCAAGTGTGTTAGATCCAATTTTCGGGCATATTTAGTCCACATGTCCGTTTTTATCAATGGTTTTGCCATATGCAAAAACAACGTGACAGAGGTTTCCCAAGCTTCTTCAAGTACCCAGTCAGTGAAAATGAAGAATAGCAGTAGGATGCAACTTGGATGTCCGCAAATAAGGTCAATGTAGGGGATGTCTCTGTTTATATACAGACCATCAGTCAGCAAAATAACAGAACGGACATGTGAATAGTGTAAGGATAGGATGTGTCAGTGTGCTGTCCGAGTAATGAGGCCCAACTTGCCACCACATATTTTCACTAATCTGAAGTCACCAGCCATAGATCAGCCACTGAGGGACTCATTAGGACTCGCTCACATTGCCACGTAACACGGCCGAGTGCTAGTGCTATGTGATGTTTTATCGGATAGCACTCGGACCAATAATATACTATGTTATCCGAGTGCAGTCTGATGTACGTGCACAGAGACAATGGAGAAGATGGAAAAATTAAGTCCTCCATCTTCTCCACACCTGTGCTGCAATTCTTCCATGCGAGAAAATTGGATCACACTCAGAGTTGAAGCAGAGTGTCATTAGTATAATCGGCCCAATTCTCTGGCATGGGAGAATATACAGCATTGTGAGCTAGCCCTTCATGTGTGTACCATGAGCTAGCACGTCTTAAGAACATATATCATGAGAATTGCTCGATGATAATCTTCTGTACTTGTGCATATACTAACTCTTCAAACTTATTTTTCACCATGGAAGGTTTTGGAGGGGCCTCTATAACCGATTTGAGAAAGGAATGCACCCTCGCCAGTCAGTCACTGATTTTCTACAGGCAGTAAAAGAAGAGACGCAGCAGCTGGAGGAGGAAATGGAGTTCATGGAGAAGGTGTGGTAGAAATACTGAAAATCCAGCTTCCTGGCCTATATGTTTTTGATGTTTATACCTCCGCTTAGGTTTCAGTGTAAACCAATTCAGCTTTTAATGGTGACTGAGAAACAATTTTAAATGATTATATATAAAAACCCTGCACAAGATAAAAAAGAGGCAATCATTTTTAGCCGACGCCCTACGTCTTTGGTGTTCTCCAACACAATAACTGGAAGAGAGCACCATTAAAGGGAATCTGTTACCAGGTTTTTGCTACCCATCTGAGTGCAGCGCAATATAGGGGCAGAGGCCCTGATTCCAACAATCTGTCACTTACTGGGCTACCTGCTGTCATTTTGATAAAATTACTGTGTTATCTGCAGCAGACCCCGCCCACATCACTGATTGGCAGTTCTCTGACTGCTGAGCTCTGTATAACCCTGCCCACACCACTGATTGGCCACTTTGTGTATACTAGATTTGCAGAAAGCTGCCAATCAGTGATGGGGGCGGGGTTGTACAGAGCTTATGAATATGTAGGACTACCTGGCAGCAGGTTTACTAGTCCCCAATGATAATCTGCTTGCTGATAAAATAGTGATTTTATAAAAACTACAGCAATCAGACCATTAAGTGACACATCACTGTAACCAGGGTCTCTACCTTGTGTCTTTTCAATGTCAGTAATGCCTGAGCACTGTGGCGTTATGGCTTTCTTATGGCACCAGAGAAGTTTGTTCATTGGTATAAAGTTTTCAAGTAAAGGTTCATTTAGGCAGGCCAATAATTGGGTTAGGGAGCGTTCCCTCATTCCCAACTGTTGGCTGCCTAAACAGGCCATCAAACATCCAATGGAGGGGCAAAGCATTCATTGGTGTGATAATTTTTGAGCACGTTTAAAAATTATCATTAGCAGCACATTGTCCTGTGTAAACGAGAAATGTGCTGACGATAACATAAGTGCGGCCGGCCTTACTAAACAGACCATTAAACCACTGCTGATCGACTTGCATGTAGAGGTTACATTAACATGCCCTAACCCAATGTAACTTTTGCTCTTGTCTAACAATTTTTCCTTTAGAGATTAACAAAACTGGAAACTCGAGAGTCAAATGAAACCTACAAGAATCTCAATGACCAGCCAAAAATCCACAACTTCCAGATATGCATCACCAAACACTCTCCGGCTAATACGCCCCAAGATTACAGCACCAACCTGAAGCTGTTTCCCTCTCGTAGTTCATCCCAAGGTGAGGAGGACTCGGCCCTGATCCTAACCCAGGACCATTTGAAGAGCTCGGACCCCGACCTGTCGGCTAACAGTGACCAGGAATCTGGGGTGGAGGACTTGAGCTGCCGGTCTCCGAGTGGTGGAGACTCGTTACCCAGCGAGGACAGTGGGAAGGATCCCGATTCAGATGAAGCAGTGTTCCTGACTGCTTAGAGGTCTTATTAACCACTTGCTATTATATTAGTGCTTCTATTTATTTATAGGGAGTGATGTAAGCTGGGAGGGATATACTGGGGGAAAAAAAAACATATCGACTTTGTTCACATGTATCAGTGGTAGTTTGTGCAGCGGAGACCAGATACTAATGTCCTATATAGTCGGTCTGATCCAGGCAATTGAACGACTGACAATTGGAAAAGTGCATACACAGGTTGACGAAACAATGACGGGGACACAATGATCGCTAATAATCTGGTATCCTGTTATCAGCAGCACGTCTCCTGTTTACACTGAGTAATGTGCTGCCGTTAAGAATTTTAATGAATGCATAAAATGTATCGCACCCAATGAAACGGTGCTTTCCTAGTTTGTCTGCCGATTGTGGTCCTGGTTAGATGGGCCAATAATCGTATGTTGAAATGATTCCTATGAGCGCTCGTTCATCGTTTATTGGCTCTACGCCTTAAGTGCGTGTCTGCAGCCTCCGGGAATATTCAGAAACAGTTATCTTTTTTTAAGAGCCAACCTTATAATGCATTTTGTTTCCTTTCATGATTTCAAACCACATGTCCGTGGAGCATGAATCCTGTCCCAATATATTTGTATATTTAAGGTTTGTCATTGACAAAGGTGCCCTGTACTGGAAATATGGACACTTACATCGTTTTCGGGTTTAGGTCCACTGTGTGAAAGATCTGAATGTGCTTTGCTTCTGTGTAAGTTGCTGGTAGACTAATGGTGGTCATCCAGGATCTGACATTGGGTATTAATTCCCTACCTCCTAGTTATGTTAGGCATGACTATCACATGTAAGGTTCTTGCCACCTGGCCGAGAAAAGTTCGAAAAAAAGGACGCAAGCATAAACTGTTTGGCCTGTGACCACAGCAATTTACAGTAAAACAATGTGATTTTCGTCACATGATTAAAACCATGACCCAATGTCTATGGCTGAATAATCCCTTAAAGACTAATGTTTTGTGCTATGGTATACCATCGGTCCGATCTTCTGTAACTTTATACTGTTTCCACATAGACTGCCAATGAAACAAAACTTCAGAATCTCATTTGGAGACTTTAAAGGGGCTGTCCAAGACTTTATTGAAGGCCTATACTTGATCATCAATGTCTGATTGATAGTGCGTGCTGTAGCTGTTCCTGTGTCAACGGTGGCCAGAAATGCTCAGGTGCCGAGCTCTGTTGACGGAGTACTACATATCGGCCACCCATTCAAATCATTAGGGGGCAGATGTGTAGTACGCAGCCGCAGCCACTATTCCCTCCACAGAGCTCCGCAGTGCAGCTCCGCTAATGAGCACCCCAATTGATCAAACATTGATGCCTTATCTTAAAGAGGTGGTCACTACATTGTATAATGCCCCCATCAAATTACACCTTTCAAATACCTGCAGCCGGGGTCACGTGATGCAGACTGAGCAGTCAGCAATAGCGCCACCCACAGGTACATATGGAAGCAGGAGGTATTTACAAAAACATTTATTTAGTTAACATGTGTAAATCGATGGGGTCATTATACAATGTAGTGGACCACCTCTTTAAAGAAAGGCCATCAATGTTAAAGTCCGGGACAACCCCTTTAATTATTAATCGGTATCGGTACAGATCTATTAGACTTTTCAGAACTTCAAAATAGGTCCATCCTTCAAACAGATGCCAAAAAGTACAGTATGCTGCAAACTTTAATGGAAGCATTCCTGTATGAATACAATATTGGAGGAAATAAAGAAAAAAAAACAAAAAGCTTTGGCACTTTTATGTAGGTCTCCAGAATATAGTGGGGAGAGACTTTCTTATTGACTTATATAAGCGAGGTAGAGCAGTAACCCCAAAGAAATTGAAAAATCAGCTGTGGTCCCTATAGGATGGCCCTACACATTGCATTTCCCATCACTTTTTTGAGAATACATTGGGGTGGAAAAATAAGATACAAATAAAGCAGATAATAAGAATTTATAGTCCAGAATTTACTGGTCACTTTTGTATTTCTGTAGGAATTCCAGCTCTGTACGTTGCAGATATCCGGCCCATCAGCGGATTAGCGGGGTCCCGCGTACTTGAATCCTTGCATGTTATCTGGGGGCTAAGAGCCATAGGGTTCTCTCTAAGTGCTTCCGACACTGGTTTTCAGAAAACGTACTGATCCTTTTATATTCGTGCTGCAAGGTAGTTACATGTGGGGTCTCAGCGTCACATTACTGGGCTAGTACTAATATGGTAAGAGTCAAT
Source organism: Phyllobates terribilis (assembly GCF_046119375.1). Lineage (NCBI taxonomy): Eukaryota > Metazoa > Chordata > Amphibia > Anura > Dendrobatidae > Phyllobates > Phyllobates terribilis. The sequence goes on from NW_027362891.1 coordinate 2,066,626, forward strand.
GTTGTGTAGTATCCCCCCGCCATCCTTTACGTGTCTGCCTGCTGCATAGCGGACGGCTGCCATCTTGAATGCTCATTGAAGCTGCTATTAGTTTTTTTTGTAAATTGCATGGATAATCTTACCAGAATAATCGTTCTCACTTCTTGACTTGTCTGCTCATTGTGACCAATATCATATTGGTTTTATAGACGAGTTTACAAGCGCTTGTAGTGCTACAATACAAGAACAAAGCTACTAGATGTAATAGGAAGATCATCATAAAATGACCGTCCCTCCCAACTGCAGATTCCAAAATCTTCTGAAGATGCAGCTTATAAGTGAGGTCCGTGATAGTCAGAAGCAGCGTCTTCTTCCCATGATCTGTGCCTGGGGTGGTAGCCCAGCGATGTAGGGGCTGAGCCGCAGTAACAGACATGGGGCCGTGTCTGCGGGGGAAGGTGGGGAATAGAGTTTTCATTTTCTAATCCAGGACAACCCTTTTAAAAGTAGAACTCCCAAAAACAATGAAAGGGAAAGCCTCTTAAAGGGACACTAATCCTCGAAATGAATGAGGGCAAAAAATAGAGCAGCTCTTACTTTTGTCCATGATCCTAAAAGAGATGGGGCCAGAGTCATCAAGAGCGGCGCTGTTCACATTGGTCTTGATGAGGAGGTGTGCTGGAGTCAGACAGACGCTCACGGTTCATGAAAAGGTGCATGCTTCTTCCTGAATTGAGAACGCACCGTGGGTCAATAAACAAATATGCAACATGGGAATGAGATTTTGTGGCTATTTATGGTACAAAGAATTAAAAAAAAAAATTCTGCACAAGCGCTGTGTGTGAGCAAACCCCAACGGTGGTGCCGCAGGTCTTTTGGGAGTTCTCCTTGATTGCAAAGGGTTTTGTGTGTTTTTTTTATATATATTATTTATGGTTTATTTATTGATGCCATCATTGCTTATTTTTGTGACGAGTATAATAAAATCATGATCTATTTTTTTATTTTGTGTTGCATATTTTGGCTGTAATTTATATGCAGAAATTGATTTTTGTTTTAAGATATTTTAAAATATGTTGTCAAGCAATATTACCCTAATTGTGACTATATCAGTACAAAGTACGTATGTAAAGTAGTTTATTCCGTAATGTGCAATTAGAATATTTTTGTAAACTCCCTTGTGTTGTGTGTGTGCTGGTGTGTATAGATTAGATTGGGCCGCTGTCCTTTACGGACATAGCATTAGAGTCATTTATGCTGCACTTATAGAAGATGCTAAAGAATTACACTACAGTTTTTTTAATACAATTTTCTTTTCTTTTTTAAAGCAATACTTTACTCACCCTCTCTGGGTCTAATGCAGAGTGTCAGCTATTTGTCACATTGACAGCGCTGCAGCCAGTCAGTGAGTTCAGTGACTCTGAGCAAGTAGTGCCGTTAACTCGGGCAAAGCTGCTGATCTCAGTTATTGGTTGCAGCGCTGTCGACGTGAGGCCAAAGGACAGTAACAGACACTGGGAGCAGTGGCAGAGACCCTGTGCTGGACCCAAGGAAGGTGACTAGTGCACAGTTACAAAAAAAAAAAAAAAAAAAAAAAAAAGCTGCACCAACGGGTTAAAGGAAAATCCCTTTAACCCTCAACTGGTGAGGTGGGGGTCGCCACACCCCAGGGAATTTTTGTTCGGCTGCCATTCATTGAAAAATGCTGGTATGAGGATACGTGTCTCACTAGCTTCCATCCATTTGTGGGTGTCAAAAATTTGTTACACTCATATGCAATCAATCGCCAATAAGAAAACGATTAAAACAAACGTGACCTTCGCATTTTCTGTAAAAATAAGAGATTTCTAAACACTGGGGTATAGGAAACCCCACCTCACCAGTTGCGTGACATAAACCCCACCTCACCAGTCGAGGGTTAATGAACCAGATAATCTGGCACAGATCAGCAATGGAATGGGGAATTTTACAAGATCAGAAGCAAGAAACTGAGCAGAAAATTAGGAAATTACCCTGATAACATTTTGAATTAGCAGCTTGTTTTTGGGCTCTATATACCAATCCAAGGGAGGTTTGTATACTTTATGACGGACATGTAATAATTCAGAATATTTGATGATTTGGAATTTATTAGATCCCCCAGGTGAATTACCCCAATACTATAAAATGGACATAAATGACACATAAATCTGTGCGGTTACAAAGTAACATTGACGCTCCTCCCCAACTCCCCGTACAGAATGACATGCCCTCGGGTCAGGAGTGTCTACAGCTTCATAGAAATATATAAAGCAGTCACGTTAGGGTCGGGAAAGTCCGTGCATGGACTGATTACCACGGATGTCTGAATGAGTCTTTATTGACTAATAAAGTCACTATTGATCACAGGGGTTAAAACGGTCAGGATTGGAGTTCATCTCCAATGTTGACCTTTGTGTAATATATACAACTCACACCTCCTGCACATGGAACAGGCATAGATTCTGGGTATGAACAATGGGCGCCCTACACTATCCACCCTAAACATGGGGAAGATGGCAGTAAAGAGTAAAAGACGGTCGTCTGGGACTTGACTCTTTTCATAAGATAGGTCATCAGCGTGTGATTAAAACAGAAATGTAGAAATTTTTTGCAAATTTATTTAGAAAACAAAAACTGAAATATCACATGGTCATAAGTATTCAGACCCTTTGCTCAGACACTTATATTTAAGTCACATGCTGTCCATTTCCTTGTGATCCTCCTTGAGATGGTTCTACTCCTTCATTGGAGTCCAGCTGTGTTTAATTAAACTGATAGGACTTGATTTGGAAAGGCACACACCTGTCTATATAAGACCTCAAAGCTCACAGTGCATGTCAGACCAAATGAGAATCATGAGCTCAAAGGAACTGCCCAAGGAGCTCAGAGACAGAATTGTGGCAAGGCACAGATCTGGCCAAGGTTACAAAAGAATTTATGCATTACTCAAGGGTCCTAAGAGCACAGTGGCCTCCATAATCCTTAAATGGAAGAAGTTTGGAACCACTAGAAGTCTTCCTAGACCTGGCTGTCCAGCCAAACTGAGCAATTGTGGGAGAATAGCCTTGGTGAGAGAGGTAAAGAAGAACCCCAAAATCACTGTGGCTGAGCTCCAGAGATGCAGTAGAGAGATAGGAGAAAGTTCCACAAAGTCAACTATCACTGCAGCTCTCCACCAGTCGGGCCTTTATGGCAGAGTGGCCCAATGGAAGTCTCTCCTCAGTGCAAGACATATGAAAGCCCGCATAGAGTTTGCTCAAAAACACATGAAGGACTCCCAGACTATGAAAAATAAAATTCTCTGGTCTGATGAGACGAAGATAGAATTTTTTGATGATAATTCTAAGCGGTATGTGTGGAGAAAACCAGGCACTG
>NW_027362891.1:2075000-2172500 GCF_046119375.1 Phyllobates terribilis
GACACATCGCTGGAATCAGGGTATCTGCCCCAATATTGTGCTGCTCTCAGATGGGGCAGCACAATTAATATTATGCCAAATTAATTTCCCGTGAACTATCACATGATCTATCACGGGGATCATGTGACATGTCACGTGATAAATCAGGTGTGTGGAGGGGGCCCTTGCTACTCTTAATCCACCCCTGAGTGAGACTAATACTGTACAACCAAATTGGCTCAGCACAAAAGGTTTCTTCAGATGTGGAGCCAATCGGTGCAAAGCGTGTCTACATGCGGTTAAAACAGATCGTTTTATGTCCTTAAGTAATGATAGAGAATATAAAATTCATGATTTCCTCAATTGTAATTCATCAGGGGAGTCCCTGTGGATTTTCACATTGGATACCACAGGGGTTAAATTCAAGACAGGATCTGATACTGCAGTATTAAGAAATATAATTCTGCATTTATTTCCATGCATGTACACTGGGTACGGAAAGTATTCAGACCCCTTTACATTTTTCACTCTTTGTTTCATTGCAGCCATTTGGTAAATTCTAAAAAGTTCATTTTTTCTCATTAAAGTCCACTCTGCACCCCATCTTGTCTGAAAGAAAACAGAAATGAAGAAATTTTTGCAAAATTTAATAAAAAAGAAAAACTGAAATATCACACGGGCATAAGTATTCAGACCCTTTGCTCAGTATTGAGTAGAAGCACCCTTTTGGGCTAGTACAGCCATGAGTCTTCTTGGAAATGATGCAACAAGTTTTTCACACCAGCATTTTGGGATCCTCTGCCATTCTTCCTTGCAGATCCTCTCCAGTTCCGTCAGGATGAATGGGAAACGTTGGTGGACAGCCATTTTCAGGTCTCTCCAAAGATGCTCAATTGGGTTTAGGTCAGGGCTCTGGCTGGGCCAGTCAAGAATGGTCACATAGTTGTTCTGAAGCCACTCCTTTGTTATTTTAGCTGTGTGCTTAGGGTCATTGTCTTGTTGGAAGGTGAACCTTTGGCCAAGTCTGAGGTGCAGAGCACTCTGGAAGAGGTTTTCATCCAGGATATCTCTGTACTTGGCCGCATTCATGTTTCCTTCAATTGCAACCAGTCGTCCTGTCCCTGCAGCTGAAAAACACACCCATAGCATGATACTGCTGTTATGATCTGCTACAAGAACTAAGGAAAGAGAGGAAATCTGTCCATACAATAGGACTAAGCTGATTCCTTACGATGCAGCGGGCAACCTGTTCCTTGCAAACAGACCCGCCTATGTCCGCGGCTAATCTGAACACAGACCTATAGATTAAAGGGAGGGGTCCCTAAAAGAACTAAGGACTGGGACAAAACTGGACACCTCCTGGCAGAAGTAGTAGCAGAAGAAGACAAACAGACAAAAGTACTTAGTGGTCCAAGGACCAAACAAACTAGAGAGATACAGTAGGTACAAAGCACCTGGCTAGATTAAGAGTCAAAGTAACACTGAAGTCCAGCAAAGCCTGAAGGGCGGAGCTGGAATAAATAGGCAGAAGGTCACATGACCACAAAATAGAAAAAACTAACAGGAGGGTTCTAACAACTGCCACCACCATGTTTCACTGTTGGGATTGTATTAGGCAGGTGATGAGCAGTGCCTGGTTTTCTCCACACATACCACTTAGAATTATCACCAAAAAGTTCTATCTTCGTCTCATCAGACCAGAGAATCTTATTTCTCATAGTCTGGGAGTCCTTCATGTGTTTTTGAGCAAACTCTATGCGGGCTTTCATATGAGGAGAGGTTTCCATCTGGCCACTCTGCCATAAAGGCCCAACTGGGGAAGGGCTGCAGTGATAGTTGACTATGTGGAACTTTCTCCCATCTCCCTACTGCATCTCTGGAGCTCAGCCACAGTGATCTTGGGGTTCTTCTTTACCTCTCTCACCAAGGCTCTTCTCCCACGATTGCTCAGTTTGGCTGGACGGCCAGGTCTAGGAAGACTTCTGGTGGTCCCAAACTTCTTCCATTTAAGGATTATGGAGGCCACTGTGCTCTTATGAACCTTGGGTAATGCAGAAATTCTTTTATAACCTTGGCTAGATCTGTGCCTTGCCACAATTCGGTCTCTGAGCTCCTTGGGCAGTTCGTTTGAGCTCATGATTCTCATTTGGTCTGACATGTAGTGTGAGCTGTGGGGTCTTATATAGACAGGTGTGTGCCTTTCCAAATCAAGTCCTATCAGTTTAATTAAACACATTTGGACTCCATTGAAGGAGTAGAACCATCTCAAGGAGGATCACAAGGAAATGGACAGCATGTGACTTAAATATGAGTGTCTGAGCAAAGGATCTGAATACTTATGACCATGTGATATTTCAGTTTTTCTTTTTTAATAAATTTGCAAAAAATTCTATATTGCTGTTTTTTTCAGTCAAGATGGGGTGCTGAGTGTACTTTAATGAGAAAAAAATGAACTTTTTAGAATTTATCAAATGGCTGCAATGAAACAAAGAGTGAAAAATTTAAAGGAGTCTGAATACTTTCCGTACTCACTGTATGTATCTATATAAACTGCTCCAAAAATAAAGGGAACACTTAAAACAACAGAATATAACTCCAAGTAAATCAAACTTCTGTGAAATCAAACTGTCCACTTAGGAAGCAACACTGATTGACAATCAATTTCACATGCTGATGTGCAAATGGAATAGAGGATAGATGGAAATTATTGGCAATTATCAAGACACCCTCAATAAAGGAGTGGTTCTGCAGGTGGGGACCACAGACCACATCTCAGTACCAATGCTTTCTGGCTGATGTTTTGGTCACTTTTGAATGTTGGTTGTGCTTTCACACTCGTGGTAGCATGAGACAGACTCTACAACCCACAGAAGTTGCTCAGATAGTGCAGCTCATCCAGGATGGCACATCAATGCGAGCTGTGGCAAGAAGGTTGGCTGTGTCCAGAGGCTGGAGGCGCTACCAGGAGACAGGCCAGTACACCAGGAGATGTGGAGGGGGCCGTAGGAGGGCAACAACCCAGCAGCAGGACCGCTACCTCCGCCTTTGTGAAAGGAGGAACAGGAGGAGCACTGCCAGAGCCCTGCAAAATGACCTCCAGCAGGCCACAAATGTGCATGTGTCTGCACAAACGGTTAGATACCGACTCCATGAGGGTGGTATGAGGGCCCGACGTCCACAGATAGGGGTTGTGCTCACAGCCCAACACCATGCAGGACGCTTGGCATTTGCCACAGAACACCAGGATTGGCAAAGTTGCCACTCGCGCCCTGTGCTCTTCGTAGATGAAAGCAGGTTCACACTGAGCACATGTGACAGACGTGACAGAGTCTGGAGACGCCGTGGAGAGTGACATCCTTCAGCATGACCGGTTTGGCAGTGGGTGAGTAATGGTGTGGGGTGGCATTTCTTTGGAGAGCCGCACAGCCCTCCATGTGCTCGCCAGAGGTAGCCTGGCTTCCATTAGGTACCGAGATGAGATCCTCAGACCCCTTGTGAGACCATATGCTGGTGCGGTTGGCCCTGGGTTCCTCATAATGCTGGACAATGGCAGACCTCATGTGGCTGGAGTGTGTCAGCAGTTCCTGCAAGATGGAGGCATTGAAGCTATGGACTGGCCCGCCCGTTCCCCAGACCTGAATCCGATTGAGCACATCTGGGACATCATGTCTCGCTCCATCCGCCAACGTCACGTTGCACCACAGACTGTCCAGGAGTTGGCGGATGCTTTAGTTCAGGTCTGGGAGGAGATCCCACAGGAGACCATCCGCAACCTCATCAGGAGCATGCCCAGGCGTTGTAGGGAGGTCATATAGGCACGTGGATATATATATATATATATATATATATATATATATATATATATATGCCTTTTTGTCATTCTAGTAGTAGGGCCATAATTAAGACATGATTTGTTGAAACGTGTAGGTCTGTAAGCTATGATAGTTGCGCATTTGCTGTATTCTTTGTGGAGCAGTGTTTTATATGGCTAATAAAAGCTAAGTTTTAACATTTTTTCTACTAAACAAACCTTTACGCTGGATCATTTGCACTTTTCCCTTGTCTGACTGCACTTACGTTTCGCCCTGGTACCACTTATCTGCATCTCCAGAAGTTTCCCATTTCTCTATTATACTCTTCAAATTACATTTTGAGACTTTCTCCTCCTGCTGTTGCACATATTTTTTTCCCTTCATCTGCACAGGTATCATTAATCTATCAACTATAATGGCCGTACCAGGTCCTGCAGGTCCTGTATCCCGTACACATGACGTGGGCAGTGCACGGCATGCCGCTAGTTTTTATTCTGAGTGCTCTTATATACGGTGGTAGTTTTACACAATGTTGAGCCTGTGATTTGCAGAGTGAAATGTCTGACTGCTAGAACAGCATGGATACATAAAGGACGTCCTGGGGGAATATACCTCCCTCCAACACTCGTCCAGTCCCTGCCTCACACTAGAGACATTTATAATAACTCCAGGACTATGGAGCTGGTCATTTTCTCATAATCTGTGGCCATTATTAGTGATCTCGCATTGTACGGTAATATCACCCTGGAGGTTGTGATGTATTTAGTGTAATAGCGCCATCTAGAATATACAGTATATATCAGGCGATACCATGCTTACTATAGTTAGTCGTCTTCTGTGCCCTCTATAGCTATCTATTATACTTTATATTTCTTTATAATAATTTATAATAAATTACTCGATAGTTTTACAGCTTTATGATGTTTATTAATCTGCTGAAATGATAAAAGAAAGTCGAACCTTACAGTGGACACAGGTGGAAGTGTCCTCCATGATGGTGTAGGCTGAGGTGGAGCAAGTATTTAGTCAGTGGGGGATCAAGATGACGAGTATTCCCCAGGGTTCCCTGTTATCAGGGAGGGACCCGGTGTATGCAATCAAAAGATCTTATCCTCTGACCGGCTTTGTGCCATCAACAGGTAATGATCCTCTGTCCGGCTGTGTGCCATCAACAGGTAATGACCATCCGGCAGTCCGACATCAACTGGTCATCACCCTCCAGCTGTGTGCAATCAACAGGTAATGACCATCCGGCAGTGCGCCATCAACAGGTAATGACCCTCTGGCTATGGCCATCAATAGGTCATCACCCTCCGGCTGTGTTCCATCAACAGGTAATGACCATCCGGCAGTGTGCCATGAACAGGTAATGACCATCCGGCTGTGTGCCATCAACAGGTAATGACCATCCGGCAGTGCACCATCAACAGGTAATGACCCTCTGGCTATGGCCATCAATTGGTCATCACCCTCCGGCTGTGTGCCATGAACAGGTAATGACCATCCGTCTGTGTGCCATCAACAGGTAATTATCCTCTGTCCGGCTGTGTGCCATCAACAGGTAATGACCCTCTGGCTATGGCCATCAATAGGTCATCATCCTCCAGCTGTGTGCCATCAACAGGTAATGACCCTCTGGCTATGGCCATCAATAGATCATCACCCTCCGGCTGTGTGCCATCAACAGGTAATGACCCTCTGGCTATGGCCATCAATAGGTCATCACCCTCCGGCTGTGTGCCATCAAATGTTTTTATCTTCTGTCCAGTTTTGTGCCATCAAGAGGTAATGACCCTCCAGCTGTGGGCCATCAACAGGTCATCACCCTTCGGCATTTAGGCTTCTTGTCTTCTGTAAGATGCGATTCTTGAGTCTCCTGATGCTAAAAAATATTTAAAAAATCACCGATTAAACTAATAATCTATCTTGTACATAAGCATCACAATTTATAATCTATCTAGTGCATAAGTATGACAATTTAGCTCACAGAACATACACTATGGTAAAACATTAGACCCTACAAGCAGAAATTTGCTAAACTAACATAAATATAACTGACAAATCAGTAGAAAAATCGCTACCAATGGCACAGCTCTCTTCACATCAACCTGTAACCATAGTAGATAAGAAATAGAGGACAATGCTCATAGTCAGTTATCAACAATTCGGCATGGGGCATCCCACCAGAGACATTATAATATCTAGTAGATTATAGATGGCAATAGAATTTACCAACAAGCACATAGTACGCCAAACTCAAGTACATAGTATGCCAAACCTCGACACGTTTTCCTAAAATAGGTTCATCAGAAGCACATACTAGACAGTGATACTTAGCAAAGCGTTCATAGATATATGCGCCATATGATAAGGTGCTAAAGTGCAAGTGTGTGACAAAATATCCATGCGATTTCAGGTGCAATGCTGCATTGTATGTAGTAAGATGGTGCCCATCAGACAGCATGTATAGGACTAACCTGTGATGAAAACACGAGCAATGGGAAAGTTCAAGCAGTTGCCTTCTCAATCTTCCTCGCCTCTAAGACATCTAAGGAAACATCTTCTCCTCTTGATTTTGGGTTGAGGTGTTGTAGGCATTTCAGGCTCTGGCATTCTAGGTTCTGACATACTAGGTTCTGACATGGTAGGTTCTGGTGTTCTAGGTTCTGGTGCTCTTGGCTCTGGAATTCTGGGTTGTTGGCTTCTCTGAAAAATCAGTAACCTCTCTTTAAGCTCCGTTGAACTTCGAGCTCTTCTTCCTATATTGTTGTGAGGGATCATTCTGACCCAGACAATATCACTGAACGCCACTTTATAGTTGCAACTAGGAACCTTTTTCGCATCCTGCGGTGCAGGAGCCATGGATGGAGTAGAACATTTGCCATTGGGCAGGACAGGTGTTCTCCTGGAGTCTTGCTTCTGAATCTGAGGGATGCAAATCGGCTCCTTACAAGCACTTTGTTCCTTCAGAATGGTTTTGTTCTCAGGAGTTTTCTGATTGTTTCACCAGGTTCAGACATTGCCCACTTGCTCAGGACAAGACTTAAGGCCAAATACTCTAGTATTGTCAGTAGTGTCATCACCGCAACAAAAACTGCGTCACGGAAGAGCCAAAGAGGAAGATTGATGGAAGCTTGATAGGTGCTTCTTCTGAGATCCACGGGTAGTGGGTCATCCTATAATAAAGAAAAAAAACATAATAAAGTCCTGTATATTTATACCCAATCCAGTCAAACAGAGAGCCCTTGTTATTATACAGTGATGGATACATTATCAAGCAACTTTCAGAAATATCCCATTGAGAAGATCAGGAAGAAGTTTGGGATTCACCTCCAGGGTCCATGGAATATTATTTACAGTTGGACTTTCATATGACGGACGGTCACGTGTCCAGTATGAGAAGTCCTGCAAGAGGCGATATTCTCATTAGCTGATCCTTGTGACCTCCATATTGATGAGAACATACTCGCCCTCAGTGTACTGTAATGTGGGGGGTAGAGCAACGTAAAGCACAGAAATGATAGGATGATACTCATCATCTCCAGAGGTCTCTCAGCACCAAGGTATGGTCAATGAGATACAAGCTGCAGATGGGCCGAGGCTTCTAATATACCCAGGGGTGACATCACAAAGCCCTCTGTGACATCATTGCACAGTTCTATCCATCATGTCACTGATACTTTGGACCTAACTAAATGTCTAAAAGAGAACCCTTCCACATGATTTCCAATCACGGAGCAGCTTCAGTTTTTCAAGAAAAGTTTAAAAAATATAATCTGTGCTGTGATTGGTCACAATGGCACATGAAGCAGAACGTCTTTAGATCTTTTAAAGGGAAAGTGTCAGCAATTTTTTTACAATTGTAAAATTGTAAAGTATTTATATTTATATATAAATACACATATATATTTAAAAAGGTTTTAATGGTATAAAATCTGAAAAAAATATTTTAACTCTTTTGATGTTTTCATCTTGTAAACACTAGGGGGAGCAGCTGCTGATATTTCCATGAAAACAGAATACAGCTAGCTCGCATTACGACTGCAGTAAAAGTGGGCGGGATCTGCTCACATGGGTGTGATGTCACTCCTCCCCTTCTGGGCGTTTGCAAAAAGGTAAATGAGACTGTAGTTTAGGATCACAGTGCGGAGCGATCACTGGTGACTGCAAAGTGATATATAAGGGACAACACCAAAGTCATTAATCACTACAAGGACAAGGCAGGAATGTGGGAGTCAGAGGGGTCACCCCACACTTATATCCCCTCTGACTGTCACTTCCTAAGCTCCTTTCCCTGCCATAACCTCTTATTCCCGCAGGTAAATTCTTACAGGACCCCCCTCCCCATCCCCTTCCCCTGCCGCAGCTGATTCTAAACGTCCTCCATATGTAATAATAGACAGGTACTCACCGGCAGCCTATGGTAATTCACAGGGTAGAACAGGGTACAGCACAGAAACAATATGGCGATCCTCATTGTCTCCAGGGGGTATCTCAGCACCAAGATATGGCCAATGAGATATGAGCTCCAGGTGGATGGAGCCCCCTTATATACCCCAAGGGTGACATCACAACGCCCTCTGTGACATCATCACCCACAACATTCCGTCACATGACATCACCCAGCACCAGCATCATGTGACCCAGCATAAATAGAAAGTCCTTGTTGTCTATAGCAACTATTCAAAACTAAGTTTAAACTTTTCCAACAGCTAAAGGCGGCTCTGTGATGGCAGTTTCTTCTTGTGGACGGTTGTGATAAATCTGCAGAACATCTACATAACGCGACATGTAGAAAATCCTGTCTTTTCCCCTCTGTTCTTCCTCTGGTGCTACAGAGACGGATAGAAGGAGCTTTTCCAGACCTTACAGTGCACAATATGGGACCTAATCACTGATATCCCAGATCTCCTCAGTACAAGCATACCGCCAACCTATGAGGACTAGAAAGAGGGCGAAACCATGCGGCACGCGTAGTCTGGCCACGCCCCTATCCACACCCCAAGCCACGCCCTTTTTATGCCTTGGCAGGAGGAGATGTCTGTACAAAGCGCAAGTTATCAAAAGGCTGAAGGAACACTTTATCAACATGAATGAAGGTTTTGAAGGGCATCCACTGTCCCGGCACTACCGGAAGTTCCACAACCAATCTTATAAGGACACTAAGTTTTGTGGGATCCGATTAGTCCCCAGAAAATGGAGGGGAGGTGATTACCTGAGATTAATGTCGCGGATGGAATCCAAATGGATCTTCACATTAAATAGCTTGGCTCTGAAGGGCCTTAATCACGAGAGTCAGCTGTATGCCTTCAACTCGCAGCGGTATATACTGTATGTATTTTTTATCCCAGTACCAATTGAACATTTACATTGCACTTTTATGAACCTCCTTATATTTTATCAATATAATATGTCTTTTGGATATATTCCTTTGAATCCACCTATTTTATATATGTATTTGTTTCTATACATTGATACCCCTATTGGAGATACTATATAATGTTTTTATTTTTCTCCTTCATTTTTTCCTTTTTATCTCTGGATGGTACTAAGTGCCGAATTTATACTATCCTGGTAATATACACTGATTAACAGACTGTTTTTTATAGCCATCAGAAATATAAGTATATAATTTTTATTCATTTTTAACTAATTGTGAAAGTTTGAACAAAGTCTTTTTTATTATTATTTTTTTCACACACAGTCTATTCTTATTGGAATTCTATCTTAGTTCTATTGCACCTCCATATGTCCTTTTGCACCGTCTTGTTAGTATTGGATCTTCCTCCATTTCTTTGGTTGTATTATCTTTGTGGGGGGCGTTTGGACTTTATTAGGTTACCAGTTTGACTACCAGCGAGAAGCTGACGAAGAGGAACTGTGAGTCCTCGAAACGCGTAGTTTTTTTTGGCCTATACAGGACATCGAAGGAGAAGGAGAGAGTCAAGGCACAGGGATAAGCCCTCCTGATATCCAGAAGATATATATAACCATATCATATTATTGATACAAAATATAAATGCACAGAGTCAATAAAATCATTTAAAAACACCAAACTCCATCCTTACTTTGCAGGATACCTATTCCAAAGGTGTATCTAGGTTTTCTGGCACCCGGTGCAGCAGGGGCTGGCTGGCACATTTTAGCCTGGGGGGCAAGCACACAGCAGTGGCCCATGAGTAGCGGCCCATCCTTAACATGTTTATTACCAGATGCATCATAAGCCTATATTCACACGACCGTATTGTCTAAGTGCTGCCCGTGAAAAAACCTGACAGCACTTGGACCAGTTCAGATGAGTGTTTGTAGTGGTCAGACATAGTACATATTATTCTTATGTATTACTTAATGTTGAGCGATACCTTCCGATATCGGGAAATATCGGATCGGATTGGATCGGACCGATACCCAAAAAGTATCGGATATCGCCGATTCCGATACCGGAAACCAATGCAAGTCAATGGGACGCTAATATCGGAATGCCATCCCAGCGTGAGAGAATTCTCCTGATTGTTTAAAAGCCGGCAGGCGGTAAAAAGCCGCCGGCTTTTAAACAATCACACAGCCCCATACTGCTTCCCCGCAGCCTCCCACCCCGATCCTGCGCTCCCCCCGCCACCTCACATCCCGATCGTAAGTTAGGACCGGGCGGGGAGCGCAGCACCAAGGAGCAGGGAGCGAAGGACCCAGGCGGGGAAGCCGGCAGGGAAAAGACTTCACCGCCGGCTTTCCCGTTTTGTGCTGCGCTCTCCCGCCGGTTATTTCAAATGAACAGCTGAGGTATCAGGTGATGCTGATCAGCTGTTCATTTGAAGTAGCTGCGGTGCCCTCAGAGGGTTCATGTGAGTTCATGCTTCACTGCATGAACTCACATGAACTTTCCCACGGCCGCACAGGTCAGCCTCACCTCCCAGACCATCAGACCCATCATGATTGGAGTGTGCGCGGGTGTCTGTGCGATGTGTGCGGGTGTGTGCGCGATGCCTGCGGGTGTCTGCGTGCAGGCAGACATAGGCCGATGTGACACTACTACTCACATCGGCCTTTGTCTGTCCCCCGTCCACTCGTGCCAGCAGGATCAGCTCGATGGGAGCAGTAGTTCCCATCAGCCTGATCCTGCTATTTAAACTGCCCCATATGTTATTTTTGCCCCTATACATCTTTTATGTTTTTAGGCCCCCCATATATTTTTTTTGTTTTTGGTCCCCAATAAATTTTAAATACATTTTTCATTGGTGGCCAGTGGTTACCTAAAATAAATTAGTTCATACATTACCTGATCGCCACCTAAAATAAAGTAAAAAATAAAAAACTACACCTATACTCACCTAGACACCGGTTTATGCAATGATGGGGCTGCTTTACGGCCCCGTCATTCTAGCGGCGGCAGTGGTTTAGAGCGGTCACATTTTATGTGGCTGCTCTAAACTGGAGATCTTCGTGGGACACTCGTGGACTACTACGGAGGGGTAAGGATAAGGTTGTGGTTTATTATTTTATATTTTATTACAGGAGATCGATGGCTTCGGGGAATTAGGTGTCTAGGTGAGTATAGGTGTAGTTTTTTATTTTTTACTTTATTTTAGGTGGCGATCGGCGGGGACAGGTAATGTATGAACTAATTTATTTTAGGTAACCACTGGCCACCAATGAAAAATGTATTTAAAATTTATTGGGGACCAAAAACAAAAAAAATATATGGGGGGCCTAAAAACATAAAAGATGTATAGGGGCAAAAATAACATATGGGGCAGCTAAAATAGCTACTGCTCCCATCGAGCTGATCCTGCTGGCACAAGTGGACGGGGGACAGACATAGGCCGATGGGAGTAGTAGTGTCACATTAGCCTATGTCTGCCTGCACGCAGACACCCGCAGACATCGCGCACACACCCGCACACATCGCACAGACACCTGCGCACACACCAATCATGATGGGTCTGATGGTCTGGGAGGTGAGGCTGACCTGTGCGGCCGTGGGAAAGTTCATGTGAGTTCATGCAGTGAAGCATGAACTCACATGAACCCTCTGAGGGCACCACGGCTACTTCAAATGAACAGCTGATCAGCATCACCTGATACCTCAGCTGTTCATTTGAAATAACCGGCGGGAGAGCGCAGCACAGAACGGGAAAGCCGGCGGTGTAGTCTTTTCACTGCCGGCTTCCCCGCCCGGGTCCTTCGCTCCCTGCTCCTTGGTGCTGCGCTCCCCGCCCGGTCCTAACTTACGATCGGGATGGGAGGTGGCGGGGGGAGCGCAGGATCGGGGTGGGAGGCTGCGGGGAAGCAGTATGGGGCTGTGTGATTGTTTAAAAGCCGGCGGCTTTTTACCGCCCGCCGGCTTTTAAACAATCAGGAGAATTCTCTCACGCTGGGATGGCTTTCCGATATTAGTGTCCCATTGACTTGCATTGGTTTCCGGTATCGGAATCGGCGATATCCGATACTTTTGGGTATCGGTCCTATCCAATCTGATACGATATTTCCCGATATCGGAAGGTATCGCTCAACACTACTCCTGACCCCACACATAAACTTCAGCTCATCCAGCACCATGACAACCAGCACAGCAGAGTCCTGCATCTGACGCGCCCCTGGGCCTGCTGTGTCGCGCAGCGTCTCGCGCACGGGGCTTACCCGGAACCGGATCAGATGAGGGTTGTAGTCTCCGAGTGGCGGGGACCCGGTCCGTGCCCAGGGAGTCAACTCAGTGTGTGGCAGTCTTGATAGATGTTATTTGAGTGTCGACTACGCCACCCGTTGATTTGCAGCTATGGAGCTGCCGCTGCAGGGCAGACCGCTGAGGCCGGTGTAGAATTGTGCAGCGTGATAGTATAACCCCCAACGGGAGGGGTATGGCCTCAGGGCAGCCGACGTGGAAAATGGGGGTAGCAGGAACCACTCAGAGACGGTGCGGTGTAATTCAGGGTCTTTACTGGTAACAACGATAGACCCTCCCGGAGTACTTGCTAGCGAACGGGGCCTGGTCAGTCCTTGAGCAGATGGGATCTCCCCTGGCCAGGCGGAGTTGTAGGCCTCCCAAACTGACTGTACTCTTCTGGCTACCTTGCTAGAAGCGGATATAAGTAGCCCACGTCCCTGAGTGTACCGTGTGGTGCTCACCCGTATGGCCGGTGACTCGGGGCCTTCTAATGGCTTCCGCTCCACGATGGCGGTGCTGGTCCCACGCGTGTGACCGTGCCTTCGGGTTTCTGGGCCTGAGGACCTGAAATCCCCTGCCGGTCGGCTTCTGCTGCTGGGTAAGAGTTAGTCCCCACAGCCTCGGACGCCGGGTCCGGTAAGAAAGCTTCTCAGTCAGGGCGAGCTCTGCAGCTGCCAGCCCCTGACTCGTATTAGTATTGCTCCCACTGAGCTTCTGCTGTTTCTTCATATGACTGTTTCTTGTCTCTACTCTCCTTGACTCCAGGCTCAGGCCCCTGGACAGGGCCTGCCTGTGGAGCAGAGCCCATAGAGCAGCTCTGCTCCCTGTCTTCTCCTCTCAGAACTCCCTACCCTGCCTCAGCCCCAGGTTTATATAGGGGAAGTCCTTCCCCTCCCAAGACTGGGCAGGAGGTGTGGCATGCACAGGATCCCTGACCAAAGGACCTCCCACCTGCTCTCAGACATAATATCTCTATCACTGTGGCAACCAGACCCCTGGGGTGTCACACATCCACTGAGGCCCCTGATCATGTGACCCCTGACTCTTCCCCTCCTGTGACCTCATCACAGCTCCTGTGCGCACAGAGCAGCCATATATGTGGTGGCGGCTCTGCAGGTGGAGGTATGTGGGGATCCCCCATTACTGGGCGCAGGGGGCATTAACCCCTTGAGCACAGAGACTCTTTTGGGGTCTTGTGTTGCCCCTTTATAAGAATCATAAGGTTTTTGTTCTGTTTCCTGTAATAGATACATACGACCCAACTATGGAGACAGGAAGGGAGGAAACGTATTGTTCTCATAGTAAAGGGCCCCTTTACTGGCCCCACAGTGTAATGCCCCCATTATGCCCCTTATACAGAATGTATGATGCCCCCACACAGTGTAATGCCCCCATTATGCCCCTTATGTAGGATGCATGATGCCCCCCACAGTGTAATGCCCCCATTATACCCCTTATGCAGTATGTATGATGCCCCCACACAGTGTAATGCCCCCATTATGCCCCTTATGTAGGATGCATGATGCCCCCCACAGTGTAATGCCCCCATTATACCACTTATGCAGTATGTATGATGCCCCCACACAGTGTAATGCCCCCATTATGCCCCTTATGCAGGATGCATGATGCCCCCACACAGTGTAATGCCCCCATTATGCCCCTTATGCAGGATGTATGATGCCCCCACACAGTGTAATGCCCCCATTATGCCCCTTATGCAGTATGTATGATGCCCCCCACACAGTGTAATGCCCCCATTATGCCCCTTATGCAGGATGTATGATGCCCCCACACAGTGTTATGCCCCTTATGCAGGATGTATGATGCCCCCCACATAGTGTAATGCCCCCATTATGCCCCTTATGCAGGATGTATGATGCCCACACACAGTATAATGCCCCCATTATGCCCCTTATGCAGTATACATGATGCCCCCACACAGTGTAATGCCCCCATTATGCTCCTTATGCAGTATGTATGATGCCCCCACACAGTGTAATGCCCCCATTATGCCCCTTATGCAGTATGTATGATGCCCCCACACAGTGTAATGCCCCATTATGCCCCTTATACAGTATATATGATGCCCCACACAGTGTAATGCCCCCATTATGCCCCTTATACAGTATGTATGATGCACCACACAGTGTATGCCACCATTATGCCCCTCATGCAGTATGTATGATGCTCCCACACAGTGTAATGCCCCCATTATGCCCCTTATACAAGATGTATGATGCTACCACACAATGTAATGCCCCCATTATGCCCCTTATGCAGTATGTATGATGCCCCCACACAGTGTATTGCCCCCATTATGCCCCTTATACAAGATGTATGATGCTACCACACAATGTAATGCCCCCATTATGCCCCTTATGCAGTATGTATGATGCCCCCACACAGTGTATTGCCCCCATTATGCCCCTTATGCAGTATATATGATGCCCCAAAAAGTTTAATGCCCCCATTATGCCCCTTATGTAGTATGTATTATGCCCCCACACAGTGTAATGCCCCCATTATGCCCCTTATGCAGTATGCAGGACATTGCCAGACCTCATGTGGCTGGAGTGTGTCAGCAGTTTCTGCAAGGTGAAGGCATTGAAGCTATGGACTGGCCCGCCTGTTCCCCAGACCTGAATCCGATTGAGCACATCTGGGACATCATGTCTCGCTCCATCTGTGTCACCCTGGCCTGGATGCCACAAAATGTATTAAAGCTGTGTCTGAGAGCAAGGGGGAGGTTCTCTAGTCAGGGGAACATTAGCATGCAATGCCTCCTGTCTCAGGCCAGTAGGGGGAGCAGGCTGCCCCTATAAAAACTGGTGCTGGGGGCAGGGTTAGAGAGAACTGGATGGCCTGTCTCAGCATTGAGACTTGTCCCAGAGCAGAACAGGGACAGACAGTTGCACTGCACCTAAGAGGAAGTGTGGCAGGAGGAGAGTCACAAGCCAGAGACAAGAGGCGAAGAGAGCCTGTCTTGGCAGAAAGAGGACTTAATTTACCAGACTTTGGTGTCTGAGGCTGAGAGGATTCCACATCCCCCAGCAGAGAACCAGTCCGCAGGGGACTGTATATTCCTTGGCCTAAGAAGCCTGGAGGCCCTGCCACAACAGAAGGGACCAGTAAAGCCGTACAAGGCTGGGAGCAGAAAGGAACCCACGTCGCAGGCCATACAGGCGAGAATACACAGAAAGCTTGGAAACGTGGGCTGTTACCCTATCAGGAGGAGATAGCCAGAAGGAGCGCAGAAAGCACGGTAGGCCTACACCCTTACCCTGACCAGGGCCAATTTCCCCGTTGCTCTCAGACATCCAGGTCCCCCTCCTAGCCGGGACTGTTTATGGGTCAATTTACCTGTTCTAGTAAAGACCCTGGACTGCAACCTGTTGTCTGTGTGCTCCTTGCTTCTCCAGCACTATCAGCACTGGGAGTCTCACCACCATCACTCCCACCATCCACTATACTGCCCTGGGGCCGCACTCTTCCCGTGGGGAGTCACACTACCCTAGCTGCACACCTCATCAGCCCCAGCGGTCGGCATGCAGCGGCGGTTCCTAATAACCGCAATCCACGGGTGGCGTAGTCGGACATAATCAATAGCACATAACGGACTACCACTGGCCTGACCACCCTGAGCCACGGAACCGGGTTGCCACTACTACTCCCATCGTTCCCAGACTGCCCGGATCCGAGTGCCCCACGGCCCAAGGGGCGAGTCAGCTTTGGCGTAGTCGGCAGGATTTCATGCCCGCAACCACCGGGTACTGCGTGCCTGAAAAAGACTTTTGTAACTTACCTGTGGCGAAGTTTCCCGCCGTCCGGAGTCGTTTCCCGCCATCCGGAGCCGATTCCCGCCATCAGACGCCATCTTGGACTGTTTCCCGCCGTCTTCTGCCGTCTTCCCGCCATCCGCAGCTGTTTCTCGCCATCGGACGCCATCTTCAGGACGCCGCGCGGGAAGAAGAGGGGCGTGGACTTCAAAACCGCGCGAGATCCGAAGCTCCGCCCCACGCACCGACGCTGCGCAAGGTCCTGGAAGGGAGAGAGAGCGACGCTGACGTCATCAGGACGCGACGCAAGGTCCTCGTCCAGAGCAGCAGCAGCGGAGCCGCGGCCTACAGAAGAGGATCGTCGGAAGGTAGGCCACGCTTAACTAGGGGGGAGGAAGATGTCGGACACAGAGGCGCCCACTACCACCAACGCAGCTGCAGCAGCGGTGATGCCCTTTTCCCTGCCCTACATCCCTGGAGCGGCCTGGCTGCCCAAATACTCAGGGGAGCCCCATGCCCTAACTGACTTCAAGGAAAGGCTATACAGTTTGTTCCACGTTTACCCCCTGACAGAGGAACAGAAGGTCAGCATATTGACAGGGCAGTTAACTGGCGCAGCCAAAAGGGAGGTAAAATCATGGCCCACTGAGGATAAAAGGACTGTGAAGGGTATTCTGGCCCGGCTGCGGGGTACCTTTGACACACGTACCTCCGCTGAGATTAAAATGAGGTTCTATGGATGTAAGCAGCGGGCACAGGACAGCATCAGAGACTATGCCCTAAATCTGCAGGAAGCCTTGAGGGCTATTCAACAAACTGACCCTGGCAGTGTGCAGGAAACGGATAAGCTGCTAACAGAACAATTCATAGAAGGTCTGCTGTCTAGCGCCCACAGGGCCCAACTGCGTCTCATGTTCTTTCAGAACCCCGACCTAACCTTTGCCAAATTTAAGGACAGGGCCATAAGGGTGCTCCGTGAATCTGCAACCAGTGGCGCTATAAACCCCCGGCGCCCTGCTCTCACCAACCACCAGGAGGCGGCGCCCTCTTCTATGGATCCCGTGGGGGCTGATGCACAGGCCCTGAACCAAGCCCCGTCGAAAGACCTGCACCACCAAGTCCAGGAGCTGACCAGGAGCGTCGCGGCGTTGACCAGGACCGTCCAGGCGTTGCAAGTGGACCCGTCAAGACCCATCGAGCTGGCTTCAAGTCCGGAGGATGTCCAGTGGCGTCGACAGAGGAGGATCCCGTCGTTCCGAGGGAGGCCCACAGACCGCTACGCAGAGGATGGACAGCCCATTTGCCGTCGATGCAACCAGCCCGGACACATTTCCAGGTACTGTAATTTAAAAGGGTCCAACCTGGGGCAAAGGGCCAACCCCCAGGCATAAGATCACCAGGCCCTTACAATTGGCGTAATAAGTACGTTGGGGGGCGCCCGGTTTTACCCATGGTGCTGGACGGTATCCCCATGAGCGCCTTGCTGGATAATAGGTCACAAGTAACCACTATCCCTTATGTACTTTTTAAGCAGTATTGGACTGATGCTGATATCACACGGTATCCAGACAATAACTTGAGCATCATCGCCAGTAATGGCTTACCCGTGCCGCAGATGGGGTTCAAGGAGATGACCATTAAAATTGGTAAAGTTGAACTGCCGGCACAGGGGGTGATTATTGTGGACATTGACCGTCGTGAAAGTCACCCTAAAATAACTGTGGGTACTAACGTAATTGAAAATTGTCTTTCAGAGGTAATTGTAATTCTACAACAGGTGGCGGTGAATGCTAGTTCCAGCCAACAGAGAGTCCTCAACAAGGAGATAAAAGCCCTGATGAGACGGCAGCAGGTAGAACTGTCTGGTGGTGAGATCGGTAGCGTAAGACTGAGTGACCCATTCCCCATTTCCATGCCTCCCAAAAGTGAAATGATGATCTGGTGTCGGACTGCAATCGGGTTGAGAGGTAGAGACTACCAAGCCATGGTAGAACCCGTGTACTCAGACAGCAGGCCCACCATTTTGACAGCCCGGGGGGTGGTTGATGTCCGTCATGGGAGGGTGCCCGTCCGCATCCTCAACATTGGGGAGAGGGAAGTACACTTACCCAGGTACGCTACACTCGCCAAACTGTTTGTTGTCGAACACAAAGCTATCAGGGCCGTGGAACCCTTGCCTCCATCTCCTCAGGCGGAGGGTAATGGCTCCCAGAAACAAAAGGAGGACTGGTGCCAGAAACTCCATGTGGGTGCTGACTCCACTCCCCTGCACCAAAAACAAGGAGTCTACCGGGTGGTACAGGAGTACGAGAGAGTCTTTAGTAAGCACCCGCTAGACTTCGGCAGAGTAAAAGGGATAGAACACCACATCCCCACAGGGAGCCACCCACCAATAAAAGAGAGGCACAGACCTGTACCCCCTGCACATTATCAGAACGCAAAGGGCATGCTAAGAGAGATGAAAGAAGCTGGGGTTATTAGAGACAGCTGTAGCCCCTGGGCAGCCCCCTTGGTTCTGGTCAAAAAGAAAGACGGCACCATGAGAATGTGCGTGGACTATAGACAAATCAACCGTATCACCCACAAAGACGCATATCCGCTGCCTAGAATAGAGGAGTCTTTAGCCGCACTAAAATCTGCTAACTTCTTTTCTACTTTGGACCTTACTAGCGGGTACTGGCAGGTTCCTGTGACAGAGGCTGACAAGGAGAAGACTGCCTTCACCACCCCGATGGGACTGAGTGAGTTCAACTGTATGCCCTTCGGGCTCTGCAACGCACCAGGGACCTTCCAGAGGCTGATGGAATGATGTCTAGGGCACCGAAACTTCGAGACGGTCCTCCTTTACCTGGACGACGTGATCGTCTATTCGAAGACCTACGAGGACCACCTAAAGCACCTGGCCGAGGTGTTCGAAGCCCTGGCAGGCTATGGCCTGAAGGTGAAACCATCGAAGTGTCACCTGCTGAAACCAAAGGACCAGTACCTAGGGCACGTGGTAAGCGCGGAAGGAGTGGCCCCCGACCCTGACAAGGTCACGGCAATCAAGAGCTGGCCAAGCCCCTCGAACATCAAAGAGGTGAGACAGTTTCTCGGGTTGGTAGGCTACTACAGAAGGTTCATCCCCGGGTCCACTAAGATGGCAGCTCCTATGCAGGACCTCCTGATCGGACAGTCTAAGTCCAGGAGCCAAAAGCCGCCCTTCAAGTGGGATAAACCGGAAGAGGAGTCCTTCCGCCAGCTAAAGATGGCCCTCACAGGGGACGAGATCCTGGCCTACCCTGATTATGGCCAGCCTTTCATTCTCCACACAGATGCCAGTAATGTGGGACTGGGAGCCGTACTGTTCCAAAACCAACAGGGCAGAGAAAGGGTGATCGCGTACGCCAGCCGGAAGCTGAGACCCACCAAGAGGAACCCGGAGAATTACAGCTCCTTCAAGCTAGAATTCTTGGCGGTGGTGTGGGCCGTGACGGAACGCTTCAAGCATTACCTGGCCTCCGCAAAGTTCACCGTGTACACGGACAACAACCCGTTGACACACCTGGACAATGCAAGACTGGGTGCCCTAGAACAGCGGTGGATGGCCCGTCTCTCCAACTATGACTGATCAAGTACCGGGCCAGCAAAACCAATGCCAACGCTGACGCCCTATCGAGGATGCCTCACTTATCTGAAGGTGACGAAGACCCAGAAGAGCTGGAGGAGGTAGAACTCCCCGCGTTTCACCGGTATGGAGCTGCTCAATACTCCCACCGCGTGAAGGAGGAGGATCTAACAACCGTGATGATAAATCCCCTACCTCAACACAGCTGGGCCGAGACCCAAGATAGTGACCCTGCCATCCGCCTGGTGAAAGATCTGCTGACCCAGGAAGATGCCCGCATAGATCCGGATGCTCCAGAGGAAGCCAAGCAGCTATGGAAAGAGAAGAGCAAGCTGTTCCTCTACGAAGGCAAGTTGTGCAGAAGGATTGTCAACCACCGGACGCACGAGCTGACCTGGCAAGTCGTGGTCCCAAGGCGGGATGCAGCTATGGTCCTGGGGGCTTACCTTGACAGAGCGGGACACATCGGTTCGGTTGGAAGAAACTGGAGTTCCTACTAAGAGGAAGGTTCTTTTGGGTCGGCATGAGAGGAGCTGTAGAAAAATGGTGCAGAGACTGTGGCCCTTGTCACCTAAGGAGGAAGGACCGCACCAGCCAGAAGACACCCTTGAGGCCCATCGTCACCACGCAGCCTCTTGAGCTGGTAGCTCTGGACCATGTCAAATTGGCTCCCAGCCGGTCAGGATACATCTATGCCCTGACAATCGTGGACCACTATTCCCGTTTTCTAGTGGTGGTCCCAGTAAAAGACTTGACAGCCCAAACAGCGGCCAGAGCCTTCCAGCAATATTTTTTGCCGTCCACACGGGTATCCGGAACAGGTCCTGACAGACCAGGGTCCAGCGTTCGAGGCTGAAATCTTCCAGGAGTTCGGCAACCTCTATGGCTGTAAGAAGATTCGGACAACGCCTTACCACCCACAAACCAACGGGATGTGTGAGAAGATGAACAATATAGTCATTGATCTCCTGAAGACGTTGCCCCTGGAGGAGCGCAGCCTGTGGCCAGAAAAACTGCCGGACCTGATAGACTTATACAATCATATCCCGGTGAATGCTACCAACTGCACCCCGGCTTACCTGATGCGACCCAGACCGGGTAAGCTGCCTATAGACCTGGAGATGGGAGTCCTAACGCCTGCGGACACCTCCCCGGATGCGGACTGGGATACGGAAAGGCAACTGCAGTACAAGAAGGTGCAGTAGACTGTGGAGAAGAGCCTGGCCCAGGTGAGAGAGAGGCAAGAAAAACTCTTCAACCAACACGCCCCTGCTGGTCCCCTAGAACCTGGTGAGCAAGTCCTAAAGCGAAAAAGAAGGCTTCACAAGTTGGACGACCAGTGGGAAAGGGAACCCTACACCGTACTGCAGTCTGATCACGACAAACCCGAAGGTGTGCGTGATCATCAAGGACAGAGGAGAAACCACTAGTACCGTCTCCAGAGACCATCTCAAAAGATGCCCCGAGCAACTCCGTAGTGCAGAAGAGGATCAGAGTGACCTTGAACCCGCAGAGGACAAGGAAGAAATGATCAGCACCGTTCTCGGAGAGTTCCCTCAGTCCTGGACTCGCATAAATGATGCCATAGTGGTACCCGTCCTGCATTTCCTGCAACCGGCACAGCAACAACCAACACCAGAGCCGGAAGGTGAAGAGGAGCAAGCGGTTCCAGAGGCAGAAGAGCCTGTACCAGCAGCCCAGGAGAGTCAACCCTCTGCTGACAGTGAGCCTGCCATGCCTGCGGTAAGCCAAAGGACCCACAGACAGCTGCCTTCCCTACCTGTACACCCAGCTGGTAGCTGTACCCCTAACGCTAGTGGGGAAAGCCAGGTTGGTCCACCACCAGACAGTGGGCTACGTAGGTCAACCAGGAGCACAAAGGGGCTGATACCAGCTCGCTGGAGAATATAGAGCGCACTAAAATTGTAAATAACCTTGTTGCCAAATGTTGAATTGTTTGCAAAGTTACATGCATGTTTGGTAATTCCGTGTTTCAGTTTCTTGCAGTTACTGTAAGGACTCACAGGTTATGGACTTTTTATAACCGGGACCTGGTATGGACTGCGTTCGGAGCCTAACCAAGGAATGAACTAAGACTGTGAAGGACTTGGGGTAGGACAGACCCCCACCTGGTTAAGGCTCCCCGTTGTATTGGTGATATGGACACCCGGTCACAGGCCACACTGTGACCTTAAGAACTCAATTTGTGCGTCGTCTGTCTATTAATGTCTATTAATGTTTTATTGTCTTTGTTTATTGTTTAGTCCCGGAGTACTAAATTTCACTAGGGGGGAATGTGTCACCCTGGCCTGGATGCCACAAAATGTATTAAAGCTGTGTCTGAGAGCAAGGGGGAGGTTCTCTAGTCAGGGGAACATTAGCATGCAATGCCTCCTGTCTCAGGCCAGTAGGGGGAGCAGGCTGCCCCTATAAAAGCTGGTGCTGGGGGCAGGGTTAGAGAGAACTGGATGGCCTGTCTCAGCATTGAGACTTGTCCCAGAGCAGAACAGGGACAGACAGTTGCACTGCACCTAAGAGGAAGTGTGGCAGGAGGAGAGCCACAAGCCAGAGACAAGAGGCGAAGAGAGCCTGTCTTGGCAGAAAGAGGACTTAATTTACCAGACTTTGGTGTCTGAGGCTGAGAGGATTCCACATCCCCCAGCAGAGAACCAGTCCGCAGGGGACTGTATATTCCTTGGCCTAAGAAGCCTGGAGGCCCTGCCACAACAGAAGGTACCAGTAAAGCCGTACAAGGCTGGGAGCAGAAAGGAACCCACGTCGCAGGCCATACAGGCGAGAATACACGGAAAGCTTGGAAACGTGGGCTGTTACCCTATCAGGAGGAGATAGCCAGAAGGAGCGCAGAAAGCACGGTAGGCCTACACCCTCACCCTGACCAGGGCCAATTTCCCCGTTGCTCTCAGACATCCAGGTCCCCCTCCTAGCCGGGACTGTTTATGGGTCAATTTACCTGTTCTAGTAAAGACCCTGGACTGCAACCTGTTGTCTGTGTGCTCCTTGCTTCTCCAGCACTATCAGCACTGGGACTCTCACCACCATCACTCCCACCATCCACTATACTGCCCTGGGGCCGCACTCTTCCCGTGGGGAGTCACACTACCCTAGCTGCACACCTCATCAGCCCCAGCGGTCGGCATGCAGCGGCGGTTCCTAATAACCGCAAATCCACGGGTGGCGTAGTCGGACATAAACATCAGCACATAACGGACTACCACTGGCCTGACCACCCTGAGCCACGAAACCGGGTTGCCACTACTACTCCCATCGTTCCCCTACTGCCCGGATCCGAGTACCCCACGGCCCATGGGGCGAGTCACATCCACCAACGTCGCGTTGCACCACTGACTGTTCAGGAGTTGGCTGATGCTTTAGTCTAGGTCTGGGAGGAGATCCCACAGGAGACCATCCGCAACCTCATCAGGAGCATGCCCAGGCGTTGTAGGGAGGTCATACAGGCACGTGGAGGCCACACACAATACTGAGCTTTCATCTGTGAAGAGCAGAGGGCACCAGTGGCGACTTTGCCAATCCTGGTGTTCTGTGGCAAATGTCAAGCGTCCTGCTCGGTGTTGGGCTGTGAGCACAACCCCCATCTGTGGACATCGGGCCCTCATACCACCCTCATGGAGTCGGTTTCTAACCGTTTGTGCAGACACATGCACATTTGTGGCCAGCTGGAGGTCATTTTGCAGGGCTCTGGCAGTGCTCCTCCTGTTCCTCCTTGCACAAAGGAGGAGGTAACGGTCCTGTTGCTGGGTTGTTGCCCTCCTATGGCTCCCTGCACATCTCCTGGTATCTGCTCCATGCTCTGGACACTGTGCTGACAGACACAGCTACACTTCTTGCCACAGCTCGCACTGATGTGCCATCCTGGATGAACGGCACTACCTGAGCAACTTCTGTGGGTTGTACTGTAGACACTGCCTAATGCTAATGTACCTCTAGGGGTGAGAGCAATGGCAAAATGAAAAAGTGACCAAAACATCAGCCAAAAAGAATGAGAACAGAGAAATGGTCTGTGGTCACCACCTGCAGAACCACTCCTTTATAGGGGGTATCTGGCTAATTGCCTATCATTTCTACCAGTTGTCTGCTCCATTTGCACAACAGCAGGAGAAATTGATTCACAATCCGTGTTGCTTCATAACTGGACAGGTAGATTTCACAGAAGTGTTATTGACTTGGAGTTGTGATGATGAGGTGCACCTTTGGTCAAAATCAGAGGCTTCGTGTCCCGTTTGCAACAGGCTTGACCTTAAATGTTGCCGAAAGGCAACAAAGGATGACCTTTTGTTGCAAACGGGACACAAGATGGCCGACTTTTGTTGCCGGAATGCAACGTCTGTTGCATTTGGGCAACAGGCTTGACCTTGATACATTGGAACTGGACTAAAGAGTCAATATGGTAGTATGACCTTCTGTACTATAGTAATATATAGGGACTGATGGGGGAAATTTGTTTTTTGGCATTTGGGACGCTTACGCACGCGGTGGGATGCGCTAAATTTTTTTCAGGGTTAAGGCAAAATTTTTGCTCGAAACTGCACGCTCTGCGGCCTGAAATATCGCTCCTGAGGGGGTCTACGCAATAAAAATGCAAAAAAATGTAACATTAGGGTTGGCTAAATCACTTACCTGATAGACCAATAGCCAGCCCTCATTGACTTTTTTGTTGACATTGTGTGTTCTGAGGAAACTCCACCGGGTGGCAATGTTGTCCAACTTTTTAATTTTTTATTTTAGGATTGTAAAAACACCAGATGGCAATGTTTCTCTTTCTAATGTGCACGCAAGCATGAGAGCTGGCTGCTGGTTGTCCTGGATTACCTGCATCCAGCCCTCATATTGGGCATATAATGTATATAGCCAACTCTCAAATTTTTTTTGCTTTAATAACACTAAGGCTATGTAACCACGATGCAGAAATGAAGCATTTTGTTCACGGCTGCCTCTAGCCAGCCCCCCAATTTTTTTTTTCTTTAATAACACAAATACCATGAGGGCTGGCTATCGTGTGTCCACGGCTGCCTCTAGCCAGCCCCCCAATTTTTTTTTTCTTTAATAACACAAACACCATGAGGGCTGGCTATCGTGTGTTCACGGATGCCTCTAGCCAGCCCCCCAATTTTTTTTTTCTTTAATAACACAAACACCATGAGGGCTGGCTATCGTGTATCCACGGCTACCTCTAGCCAGCCCCCCAATTTTTTTTTTCTTTAATAACACAAGCACCATGAGGGCTGGCTATCGTGTGTCCACGGCTGCCTCTAGCCAGCCCCCCAATTTTTTTTTTCTTTAATAACACAAACACCATGAGGGCTGGCTATCGTGTGTTCACGGCTGCCTCTAGCCAGCCCCCCAATTTTTTTTTTCTTTAATAACACAAACACCATGAGGGCTGGCTATCGTGTGTCCACGGCTGCCTCTAGCCAGCCCCCCAAATATTTTTTTTCTTTAATAACACAAACACCATGAGGGCTGGCTATCGTGTGTTCACGGCTGCCTCTAGCCAGCCCCCCAATTTTTTTTTTCTTTAATAACACAAACACCATGAGGGCTGGCTATCGTGTGTTCACAGATGCCTCTAGCCAGCCCCCCAATTTTTTTTTTTCTTTAATAACACAAACACCATGAGGGCTGGCTATCGTGTATCCACGGCTACCTCTAGCCAGCCCCCCAATTTTTTTTTTCTTTAATAACACAAGCACCATGAGGGCTGGCTATCGTGTGTCCACGGCTGCCTCTAGCCAGCCCCCCAATTTTTTTTTTTCTTTAATAACACAAACACCATGAGGGCTGGCTATCGTGTGTTCACGGCTGCCTCTAGCCAGCCCCCCAATTTTTTTTTTCTTTAATAACACAAACACCATGAGGGCTGGCTATCGTGTGTCCACGGCTGCCTCTAGCCAGCCCCCCAAATATTTTTTTTCTTTAATAACACAAACACCATGAGGGCTGGCTATCGTGTGTTCACGGCTGCCTCTAGCCAGCCCCCCAATTTTTTTTTTCTTTAATAACACAAACACCATGAGGGCTGGCTATCGTGTGTTCACGGCTGCCTCTAGCCAGCCCCCCAATTTTTTTTTTTCTTTAATAACACAAACACCATGAGGGCTGGCTATCGTGTGTTCACGGCTGCCTCTAGCCAGCCCCCCAATTTTTTTTTTTCTTTAATAACACAAACACCATGAGGGCTGGCTATCGTGTATCCACGGCTACCTCTAGCCAGCCTCCCAATTTTTTTTTTCTTTAATAACACAAGCACCATGAGGCCTGGCTATCGTGTGTCCACGGCTGCCTCTAGCCAGCCCCCCAATTTTTTTTTTCTTTAATAACACAAACACCATGAGGGCTGGCTATCATGTGTCCACGGCTGCCTCTAGCCAGCCCCCCAATTTTTTTTTTCTTTAATAACACAAACACCATGAGGACTGGCTATCGTGTGTTCACGGCTGCCTCTAGCCAGCCCCCCAATTTTTTTTTTCTTTAATAACACAAACACCATGAAGGCTGGCTATCGTGTGTCCACGGCTGCCTCTAGCCAGCCCTCAAATTTTTTTTTTCTTTAATAACACAAACACCATGATGGCTGGCTATGAGGAAGGGAGCTATGTCCTTGTAAAGTTAGCTTGTTGTCATGTGGAAAAGAGTTTGAGGGGATTGTGGCCCTGTGGAAATGCTTGTGACCCGGCAGAAGGAGCCAGTGGTCCTGTGGAGAGAGCTGATGGGGTTGAGGCCCTGTGGAAAGGCCTGTGACCCTGTATAGGGGTCCGTTGCCCTGTGGAGAGAGCTGTAGGGGCTCGTGCCCTATGGAAATGACTATGGCCATGTAGACAGGCCTTCTGGCCTTGAAGAGGGGGCTTGTGCCTTGCAGACGGGCCTTGTGTCTCTGTGGAGAGAGCTAAAGGGGGCAGTGGCGGTGCAGAAAGTGCATTTCGCCCTGTTGATGGGAGCTATGGCCCGGTAAAGAGAGCTTATTGTCCTGTGGAGAAGAGTTGGAGGGGCTTGTGGCACTGTGGAAAGGCCTGTGGCCCAGTAGGAGCCTGTGGTCCTGTGGAGACAGCTGAAGGGGTTGAGGCCCTGTGGAAAGGCCTGTGACCCTGTATAGGGGTCTGTGGCCCCGCAGAGGGGCATGTGGCGATGTAAAGAGAGCTGGAGGGAGTTGTGGCCTGAGGAAAAGGCCATGTGGAGCCGGCTGGAGAGGCCTGTGGAAGGCTCTGGAGTAAGATTTGAGCCTATGAAGTCCTTTGCAGTAAACAACATGCAACATGATTGCCTGTGGAGAGAGCTGGAGGGGCTTGTGGCACTGTGGAAAGGCCTGTGGCCCAGTAGGAGCCTGTGGTCCTGTGGAGAGAGCTGAATGTGTTGTGGCCCTGTGGAAAGGCCTGTGACCCTGTATAGGGGTCCGTTGCCCTGTGGAGAGAGCTGGAGGGGCTCGTGCCGTATGGAAATGACTATAGCCATGTAGAAAGGCCTTTTGGCCTTGAAGAGGGCGCTTGTGCCCTGCAGACGGGCCCTGTAACTCTGTGGAGAGAGCTGTTGGGAGTTGTAGCCGTGTGGAAAGTGCATTTGGCCCTGTGGAGGTGAGCTATGGCCCTGTAAAGAGAGCTTCTTGTCCTGTGGAGAGAGCTGGAGGGTGTTGTGGCCCTGTGGAAAGGTCTGTGGCCCTATGGATAGGCCCTTTAGCCTTGTGGAAAGGGCTGTGGCCCTGTGGTGAGAGCTGGAAGGAGTTGTGGGCTGTGGAAAAGCCTGTGGTCCTGTGGAGACAGCTGAAGGGGTTGAGGCCCTGTGGAAAGGCCTGTGACCCTGTATAGGGGTCTGTGGCCCCGCAGAGGGGCATGTGGCGATGTAAAGAGAGCTGGAGGGAGTTGTGGCCTGAGGAAAAGGCCATGTGGAGCGGGCTGGAGAGGCCTGTGGAAGGCTCTGGAGTAAGATTTGAGCCTATGAAGTCCTTTGCAGTAAACAACATGCAACATGATTGCCTGTGGAGAGAGCTGGAGGGGCTTGTGGCACTGTGGAAAGGCCTGTGGCCCAGTAGGAGCCTGTGGTCCTGTGGAGAGAGCTGAAGGTGTTGTGGCCCTGTGGAAAGGCCTGTGACCCTGTATAGGGGTCCGTTGCCCTGTGGAGAGAGCTGGAGGGGCTCGTGCCGTATGGAAATGACTATAGCCATGTAGAAAGGCCTTTTGGCCTTGAAGAGGGCGCTTGTGCCCTGCAGACGGGCCCTGTGACTCTGTGGAGAGAGCTGTTGGGAGTTGTAGCCGTGTGGAAAGTGCATTTGGCCCTGTGGAGGTGAGCTATGGCCCTGTAAAGAGAGCTTCTTGTCCTGTGGAGAGAGCTGGAGGGTGTTGTGGCCATGTGGAAAGGTCTGTGGCCCTATGGATAGGCCCTTTAGCCTTGTGGAAAGGGCTGTGGCCCTGTGGTGAGAGCTGGAAGGAGTTGTGGGCTGTGGAAAAGCCTGTGGTCCTGTGGAGACAGCTGAAGGGGTTGAGGCCCTGTGGAAAGGCCTGTGACCCTGTATAGGGGTCTGTGGCCCCGCAGAGGGGCATGTGGCGATGTAAAGAGAGCTGGAGGGAGTTGTGGCCTGAGGAAAAGGCCATGTGGAGCGGGCTGGAGAGGCCTGTGGAAGGCTCTGGAGTAAGATTTGAGCCTATGAAGTCCTTTGCAGTAAACAACATGCAACATGATTGCCTGTGGAGAGAGCTGGAGGGGCTTGTGGCACTGTGGAAAGGCCTGTGGCCCAGTAGGAGCCTGTGGTCCTGTGGAGAGAGCTGAAGGTGTTGTGGCCCTGTGGAAAGGCCTGTGACCCTGTATAGGGGTCCGTTGCCCTGTGGAGAGAGCTGGAGGGGCTCGTGCCGTATGACTATAGCCATGTAGAAAGGCCTTTTGGCCTTGAAGAGGGCGCTTGTGCCCTGCAGACGGGCCCTGTGACTCTGTGGAGAGAGCTGTTGGGAGTTGTAGCCGTGTGGAAAGTGCATTTGGCCCTGTGGAGGTGAGCTATGGCCCTGTAAAGAGAGCTTCTTGTCCTGTGGAGAGAGCTGGAGGGTGTTGTGGCCCTGTGGAAAGGTCTGTGGCCCTATGGATAGGCCCTTTAGCCTTGTGGAAAGGGCTGTGGCCCTGTGGTGAGAGCTGGAAGGAGTTGTGGGCTGTGGAAAAGCCTGTGGTCCTGTGGAGACAGCTGAAGGGGTTGAGGCCCTGTGGAAAGGCCTGTGACCCTGTATAGGGGTCTGTGGCCCCGCAGAGGGGCATGTGGCGATGTAAAGAGAGCTGGAGGGAGTTGTGGCCTGAGGAAAAGGCCATGTGGAGCGGGCTGGAGAGGCCTGTGGAAGGCTCTGGAGTAAGATTTGAGCCTATGAAGTCCTTTGCAGTAAACAACATGCAACATGATTGCCTGTGGAGAGAGCTGGAGGGGCTTGTGGCACTGTGGAAAGGCCTGTGGCCCAGTAGGAGCCTGTGGTCCTGTGGAGAGAGCTGAAGGTGTTGTGGCCCTGTGGAAAGGCCTGTGACCCTGTATAGGGGTCCGTTGCCCTGTGGAGAGAGCTGGAGGGGCTCGTGCCGTATGGAAATGACTATGGCCATGTAGAAAGGCCTTTTGGCCTTGAAGAGGGCGCTTGTGCCCTGCAGACGGGCCCTGTGACTCTGTGGAGAGAGCTGTTGGGAGTTGTAGCCGTGTGGAAAGTGCATTTGGCCCTGTGGAGGTGAGCTATGGCCCTGTAAAGAGAGCTTCTTGTCCTGTGGAGAGAGCTGGAGGGTGTTGTGGCCCTGTGGAAAGGTCTGTGGCCCTATGGATAGGCCCTTTAGCCTTGTGGAAAGGGCTGTGGCCCTGTGGTGAGAGCTGGAAGGAGTTGTGGGCTGTGGAAAAGCCTGTGGTCCTGTGGAGACAGCTGAAGGGGTTGAGGCCCTGTGGAAAGGCCTGTGACCCTGTATAGGGGTCTGTGGCCCCGCAGAGGGGCATGTGGCGATGTAAAGAGAGCTGGAAGGAGTTGTGGCCTGAGGAAAAGGCCATGTGGAGCAGGCTGGAGAGGCCTGTGGAAGACTCTGGAGTAAGATTTGAGCCTATGAAGTCCTTTGCAGTAAACAACATGCAACATGATTGCCTGTGGAGAGAGCTGGAGGGGCTTGTGGCACTGTGGAAAGGCCTGTGGCCCAGTAGGAGCCTGTGGTCCTGTGGAGAGAGCTGAAGGTGTTGTGGCCCTGTGGAAATGCCTGTGATCCTGTATAGGGGTCTGTTGCCCTGTGGAGAGAGCTGGAGGGGCTCGTGCCCTATGGAAATGACTATGGCCATGTAGAAAGGCCTTTTGGCCTTGAAGAGGGGGCTTGTGCCCTGCAGACGGGCCCTGTGACTCTGTGGAGAGAGCTGTTGGGAGTTGTGGCCGTGTGGAAAGTGCATTTGGCCCTGTGGAGGTGAGCTATGGCCCTGTAAAGAGAGCTTCTTGTCCTGTTGAGAGAGCTGGAGGGTGTTGTGGCCCTGTGGAAAGGTATGTGGCCCTATGGATAGGCCCTTTAGCCTTGTGGAAAGGGCTGTGGCCCTGTGGTGAGAGCTGGAAGGAGTTGTGGGCTGTGGAAAAGCCTGTGGTCCTGTGGAGACAGCTGAAGGGGTTGAGGCCCTGTGGAAAGGCCTGTGACCCTGTATAGGGGTCTGTGGCCACGCAGAGGGGCATGTGGCGATGTAAAGAGAGCTGGAGGGAGTTGTGGCCTGAGGAAAAGGCCATGTGGAGCGGGCTGGAGAGGCCTGTGGAAGGCTCTGGAGTAAGATTTGAGCCTATGAAGTCCTTTGCAGTAAACAACATGCAACATGATTGCCTGTGGAGAGAGCTGGAGGGGCTTGTGGCACTGTAGAAAGGCCTGTGGCCCAGTAGGAGCCTGTGGTCCTGTGGAGAGAGCTGAAGGTGTTGTGGACCTGTGGAAAGGCCTGTGATCCTGTATAGGGGTCTGTTGCCCTGTGGAGAGAGCTGGAGGGGCTCGTGCCCTATGGAAATGACTATGGCCATGTAGAAAGGCCTTTTGGCCTTGAAGAGGGGGCTTGTGCCCTGCAGACGGGCCCTGTGACTCTGTGGAGAGAGCTGTTGGGAGTTGTGGCCGTGTGGAAAGTGCATTTGGCCCTGTGGAGGTGAGCTATGGCCCTGTAAAGAGAGCTTCTTGTCCTGTGGAGAGAGCTGGAGGGTGTTGTGGCCCTGTGGAAAGGTATGTGGCCCTATGGATAGGCCCTTTAGCCTTGTGGAAAGGGCTGTGGCCCTGTGGTGAGAGCTGGAAGGAGTTGTGGGCTGTGGAAAAGCCTGTGGTCCTGTGGAGACAGCTGAAGGGGTTGAGGCCCTGTGGAAAGGCCTGTGACCCTGTATAGGGGTCTGTGGCCCCGCAGAGGGGCATGTGGCGATGTAAAGAGAGCTGGAGGGAGTTGTGGCCTGAGGAAAAGGCCATGTGGAGCGGGCTGGAGAGGCCTGTGGAAGGCTCTGGAGTAAGATTTGAGCCTATGAAGTCCTTTGCAGTAAACAACATGCAACATGATTGCCTGTGGAGAGAGCTGGAGGGGCTTGTGGCACTATGGAAAGGCCTGTGGCCCAGTAGGAGCCTGTGGTCCTGTGGAGAGAGCTGAAGGTGTTGTGGCCCTGTGGAAAGGCCTGTGACCCTGTATAGGGGTCCGTTGCCCTGTGGAGAGAGCTGGAGGGGCTCGTGCCGTATGGAAATGACTATAGCCATGTAGAAAGGCCTTTTGGCCTTGAAGAGGGCGCTTGTGCCCTGCAGACGGGCCCTGTGACTCTGTGGAGAGAGCTGTTGGGAGTTGTAGCCGTGTGGAAAGTGCATTTGGCCCTGTGGAGGTGAGCTATGGCCCTGTAAAGAGAGCTTCTTGTCCTGTGGAGAGAGCTGGAGGGTGTTGTGGCCCTGTGGAAAGGTATGTGGCCCTATGGATAGGCCCTTTAGCCTTGTGGAAAGGGCTGTGGCCCTGTGGTGAGAGCTGGAAGGAGTTGTGGGCTGTGGAAAAGCCTGTGGTCCTGTGGAGACAGCTGAAGGGGTTGAGGCCCTGTGGAAAGGCCTGTGACCCTGTATAGGGGTCTGTGGCCCCGCAGAGGGGCATGTGGCGATGTAAAGAGAGCTGGAGGGAGTTGTGGCCTGAGGAACAGGCCATGTGGAGCGGGCTGGAGAGTCCTGTGGAAGGCTCTGGAGTAAGATTTGAGCCTATGAAGTCCTTTGCAGTAAACAACATGCAATATGATTGCCTGTGGAGAGAGCTGGAGGGGCTTGTGGCACTGTGGAAAGGCCTGTGGCCCAGTAGGAGCCTGTGGTCCTGTGGAGAGAGCTGAAGGTGTTGTGGCCCTGTGGAAAGGCCTGTGACCCTGTATAGGGGTCCGTTGTCCTGTGGAGAGAGCTGGAGGGGCTCGTGCCATATGGAAATGACTATGGCCATGTAGAAAGGCCTTTTGGCCTTGAAGAGGGCGCTTGTGCCCTGCAGACGGGCCCTGTGACTCTGTGGAGAGAGCTGTTGGGAGTTGTAGCCGTGTGGAAAGTGCATTTGGCCCTGTGGAGGTGAGCTATGGCCCTGTAAAGAGAGCTTCTTGTCCTGTGGAGAGAGCTGGAGGGTGTTGTGGCCCTGTGGAAAGGTCTGTGGCCCTATGGATAGGCCCTTTAGCCTTGTGGAAAGGGCTGTGGCCCTGTGGTGAGAGCTGGAAGGAGTTGTGGGCTGTGGAAAAGCCTGTGGTCCTGTGGAGACAGCTGAAGGGGTTGAGGCCCTGTGGAAAGGCCTGTGACCCTGTATAGGGGTCTGTGGCCCCGCAGAGGGGCATGTGGCGATGTAAAGAGAGCTGGAGGGAGTTGTGGCCTGAGGAAAAGGCCATGTGGAGCGGGCTGGAGAGGCCTGTGGAAGGCTCTGGAGTAAGATTTGAGCCTATGAACTCCTTTGCAGTAAACAACATGCAACATGATTGCCTGTGGAGAGAGCTGGAGGGGCTTGTGGCACTGTGGAAAGGCCTGTGGCCCAGTAGGAGCCTGTGGTCCTGTGAAGAGAGCTGAAGGTGTTGTGGCCCTGTGGAAAGGCCTGTGACCCTGTATAGGGGTCCGTTGCCCTGTGGAGAGAGCTGGAGGGGCTCGTGCCGTATGGAAATGACTATAGCCATGTAGAAAGGCCTTTTGGCCTTGAAGAGGGCGCTTGTGCCCTGCAGACGGGCCCTGTGACTCTGTGGAGAGAGCTGTTGGGAGTTGTAGCCGTGTGGAAAGTGCATTTGGCCCTGTGGAGGTGAGCTATGGCCCTGTAAAGAGAGCTTCTTGTCCTGTGGAGAGAGCTGGAGGGTGTTGTGGCCCTGTGGAAAGGTCTGTGGCCCTATGGATAGGCCCTTTAGCCTTGTGGAAAGGGCTGTGGCCCTGTGGTGAGAGCTGGAAGGAGTTGTGGGCTGTGGAAAACCCTGTGGTCCTGTGGAGACAGCTGAAGGGGTTGAGGCCCTGTGGAAAGGCCTGTGACCCTGTATAGGGGTCTGTGGCCCCGCAGAGGGGCATGTGGCGATGTAAAGAGAGCTGGAGGGAGTTGTGGCCTGAGGAAAAGGCCATGTGGAGCGGGCTGGAGAGGCCTGTGGAAGGCTCTGGAGTAAGATTTGAGCCTATGAAGTCCTTTGCAGTAAACAACATGCAACATGATTGCCTGTGGAGAGAGCTGGAGGGGCTTGTGGCACTGTGGAAAGGCCTGTGGCCCAGTAGGAGCCTGTGGTCCTGTGGAGAGAGCTGAAGGTGTTGTGGCCCTGTGGAAAGGCCTGTGATCCTGTATAGGGGTCCGTTGCCCCGTGGAGAGAGCTGGAGGGGCTGGTGCCGTATGGAAATGACTATAGCCATGTAGAAAGGCCTTTTGGCCTTGAAGAGGGCGCTTGTGCCCTGCAGACGGGCCCTGTGACTCTGTGGAGAGAGCTGTTGGGAGTTGTAGCCGTGTGGAAAGTGCATTTGGCCCTGTGGAGGTGAGCTATGGCCCTGTAAAGAGAGCTTCTTGTCCTGTGGAGAGAGCTGGAGGGTGTTGTGGCCCTGTGGAAAGGTATGTGGCCCTATGGATAGGCCCTTTAGCCTTGTGGAAAGGGCTGTGGCCCTGTGGTGAGAGCTGGAAGGAGTTGTGGGCTGTGGAAAAGCCTGTGGTCCTGTGGAGACAGCTGAACGGGTTGAGGCCCTGTGGAAAGGCCTGTGACCCTGTATAGGGGTCTGTGGCCCCGCAGAGGGGCATGTGGCGATGTAAAGAGAGCTGGAGGGAGTTGTGGCCTGAGGAACAGGCCATGTGGAGCGGGCTGGAGAGGCCTGTGGAAGGCTCTGGAGTAAGATTTGAGCCTATGAAGTCCTTTGCAGTAAACAACATGCAAAATGATTGCCTGTGGAGAGAGCTGGAGGGGCTTGTGGCACTGTGGAAAGGCCTGTGGCCCAGTAGGAGCCTGTGGTCCTGTGGAGAGAGCTGAAGGTGTTGTGGCCCTGTGGAAAGGCCTGTGACCCTGTATAGGGGTCCGTTGCCCTGTGGAGAGAGCTGGAGGGGCTCGTGCCGTATGGAAATGACTATAGCCATGTAGAAAGGCCTTTTGGCCTTGAAGAGGGCGCTTGTGCCCTGCAGACGGGCCCTGTGACTCTGTGGAGAGAGCTGTTGGGAGTTGTAGCCGTGTGGAAAGTGCATTTGGCCCTGTGGAGGTGAGCTATGGCCCTGTAAAGAGAGCTTCTTGTCCTGTGGAGAGAGCTGGAGGGTGTTGTGGCCCTGTGGAAAGGTCTGTGGCCCTATGGATAGGCCCTTTAGCCTTGTGGAAAGGGCTGTGGCCCTGTGGTGAGAGCTGGAAGGAGTTGTGGGCTGTGGAAAAGCCTGTGGTCCTGTGGAGACAGCTGAAGGGGTTGAGGCCCTGTGGAAAGGCCTGTGACCCTGTATAGGGGTCTGTGGCCCCGCAGAGGGGCATGTGGCGATGTAAAGAGAGCTGGAGGGAGTTGTGGCCTGAGGAAAAGGCCATGTGGAGCGGGCTGGAGAGTCCTGTGGAAGGCTCTGGAGTAAGATTTGAGCCTATGAAGTCCTTTGCAGTAAACAACATGCAATATGATTGCCTGTGGAGAGAGCTGGAGGGGCTTGTGGCACTGTGGAAAGACCTGTGGCCCAGTAGGAGCCTGTGGTCCTGTGGAGAGAGCTGAATGTGTTGTGGCCCTGTGGAAAGGAAAGGCCTGTGACCCTGTATAGGGGTCCGTTGCCCTGTGGAGAGAGCTGGAGGGGCTCGTGCCGTATGGAAATGACTATAGCCATGTAGAAAGGCCTTTTGGCCTTGAAGAGGGCGCTTGTGCCCTGCAGACGGGCCCTGTGACTCTGTGGAGAGAGCTGTTGGGAGTTGTAGCCGTGTGGAAAGTGCATTTGGCCCTGTGGAGGTGAGCTATGGCCCTGTAAAGAGAGCTTCTTGTCCTGTGGAGAGAGCTGGAGGGTGTTGTGGCCCTGTGGAAAGGTCTGTGGCCCTATGGATAGGCCCTTTAGCCTTGTGGAAAGGGCTGTGGCCCTGTGGTGAGAGCTGGAAGGAGTTGTGGGCTGTGGAAAACCCTGTGGTCCTGTGGAGACAGCTGAAGGGGTTGAGGCCCTGTGGAAAGGCCTGTGACCCTGTATAGGGGTCTGTGGCCCCGCAGAGGGGCATGTGGCGATGTAAAGAGAGCTGGAGGGAGTTGTGGCCTGAGGAAAAGGCCATGTGGAGCGGGCTGGAGAGGCCTGTGGAAGGCTCTGGAGTAAGATTTGAGCCTATGAAGTCCTTTGCAGTAAACAACATGCAACATGATTGCCTGTGGAGAGAGCTGGAGGGGCTTGTGGCACTGTGGAAAGGCCTGTGGCCCAGTAGGAGCCTGTGGTCCTGTGGAGAGAGCTGAAGGTGTTGTGGCCCTGTGGAAAGGCCTGTGATCCTGTATAGGGGTCCGTTGCCCTGTGGAGAGAGCTGGAGGGGCTCGTGCCGTATGGAAATGACTATAGCCATGTAGAAAGGCCTTTTGGCCTTGAAGAGGGCGCTTGTGCCCTGCAGACGGGCCCTGTGACTCTGTGGAGAGAGCTGTTGGGAGTTGTAGCCGTGTGGAAAGTGCATTTGGCCCTGTGGAGGTGAGCTATGGCCCTGTAAAGAGAGCTTCTTGTCCTGTGGAGAGAGCTGGAGGGTGTTGTGGCCCTGTGGAAAGGTATGTGGCCCTATGGATAGGCCCTTTAGCCTTGTGGAAAGGGCTGTGGCCCTGTGGT
This sequence comes from Phyllobates terribilis, assembly GCF_046119375.1. NCBI lineage: Eukaryota > Metazoa > Chordata > Amphibia > Anura > Dendrobatidae > Phyllobates > Phyllobates terribilis. The sequence goes on from NW_027362891.1 coordinate 2,111,044, forward strand.
GAGAGCTGGAAGGAGTTGTGGGCTGTGGAAAAGCCTGTGGTCCTGTGGAGACAGCTGAAGGGGTTGAGGCCCTGTGGAAAGGCCTGTGACCCTGTATAGGGGTCTGTGGCCCCGCAGAGGGGCATGTGGCGATGTAAAGAGAGCTGGAGGGAGTTGTGGCCTGAGGAACAGGCCATGTGGAGCGGGCTGGAGAGGCCTGTGGAAGGCTCTGGAGTAAGATTTGAGCCTATGAAGTCCTTTGCAGTAAACAACATGCAAAATGATTGCCTGTGGAGAGAGCTGGAGGGGCTTGTGGCACTGTGGAAAGGCCTGTGGCCCAGTAGGAGCCTGTGGTCCTGTGGAGAGAGCTGAAGGTGTTGTGGCCCTGTGGAAAGGCCTGTGACCCTGTATAGGGGTCCGTTGCCCTGTGGAGAGAGCTGGAGGGGCTCGTGCCGTATGGAAATGACTATAGCCATGTAGAAAGGCCTTTTGGCCTTGAAGAGGGCGCTTGTGCCCTGCAGACGGGCCCTGTGACTCTGTGGAGAGAGCTGTTGGGAGTTGTAGCCGTGTGGAAAGTGCATTTGGCCCTGTGGAGGTGAGCTATGGCCCTGTAAAGAGAGCTTCTTGTCCTGTGGAGAGAGCTGGAGGGTGTTGTGGCCCTGTGGAAAGGTCTGTGGCCCTATGGATAGGCCCTTTAGCCTTGTGGAAAGGGCTGTGGCCCTGTGGTGAGAGCTGGAAGGAGTTGTGGGCTGTGGAAAACCCTGTGGTCCTGTGGAGACAGCTGAAGGGGTTGAGGCCCTGTGGAAAGGCCTGTGACCCTGTATAGGGGTCTGTGGCCCCGCAGAGGGGCATGTGGCGATGTAAAGAGAGCTGGAGGGAGTTGTGGCCTGAGGAAAAGGCCATGTGGAGCGGGCTGGAGAGGCCTGTGGAAGGCTCTGGAGTAAGATTTGAGCCTATGAAGTCCTTTGCAGTAAACAACATGCAACATGATTGCCTGTGGAGAGAGCTGGAGGGGCTTGTGGCACTGTGGAAAGGCCTGTGGCCCAGTAGGAGCCTGTGGTCCTGTGGAGAGAGCTGAAGGTGTTGTGGCCCTGTGGAAAGGCCTGTGACCCTGTATAGGGGTCCGTTGCCCTGTGGAGAGAGCTGGAGGGGCTCGTGCCGTATGGAAATGACTATAGCCATGTAGAAAGGCCTTTTGGCCTTGAAGAGGGCGCTTGTGCCCTGCAGACGGGCCCTGTGACTCTGTGGAGAGAGCTGTTGGGAGTTGTAGCCGTGTGGAAAGTGCATTTGGCCCTGTGGAGGTGAGCTATGGCCCTGTAAAGAGAGCTTCTTGTCCTGTGGAGAGAGCTGGAGGGTGTTGTGGCCCTGTGGAAAGGTCTGTGGCCCTATGGATAGGCCCTTTAGCCTTGTGGAAAGGGCTGTGGCCCTGTGGTGAGAGCTGGAAGGAGTTGTGGGCTGTGGAAAAGCCTGTGGTCCTGTGGAGACAGCTGAAGGGGTTGAGGCCCTGTGGAAAGGCCTGTGACCCTGTATAGGGGTCTGTGGCCCCGCAGAGGGGCATGTGGCGATGTAAAGAGAGCTGGAGGGAGTTGTGGCCTGAGGAAAAGGCCATGTGGAGCGGGCTGGAGAGGCCTGTGGAAGGCTCTGGAGTAAGATTTGAGCCTATGAAGTCCTTTGCAGTAAACAACATGCAACATGATTGCCTGTGGAGAGAGCTGGAGGGGCTTGTGGCACTGTAGAAAGGCCTGTGGCCCAGTAGGAGCCTGTGGTCCTGTGGAGAGAGCTGAAGGTGTTGTGGCCCTGTTGAAAGGCCTGTGATCCTGTATAGGGGTCTGTTGCCCTGTGGAGAGAGCTGGAGGGGCTCGTGCCCTATGGAAATGACTATGGCCATGTAGAAAGGCCTTTTGGCCTTGAAGAGGGGGCTTGTGCCCTGCAGACGGGCCCTGTGACTCTGTGGAGAGAGCTGTTGGGAGTTGTGGCCGTGTGGAAAGTGCATTTGGCCCTGTGGAGGTTAGGTATGGCCCTGTAAAGAGAGCTTCTTGTCCTGTGGAGAGAGCTGGAGGGTGTTGTGGCCCTGTGGAAAGGTATGTGGCCCTATGGATAGGCCCTTTAGCCTTGTGGAAAGGGCTGTGGCCCTGTGGTGAGAGCTGGAAGGAGTTGTGGGCTGTGGAAAAGCCTGTGGTCCTGTGGAGACAGCTGAAGGGGTTGAGGCCCTGTGGAAAGGCCTGTGACCCTGTATAGGGGTCTGTGGCCCCGCAGAGGGGCATGTGGCGATGTAAAGAGAGCTGGAGGGAGTTGTGGCCTGAGGAAAAGGCCATGTGGAGCGGGCTGGAGAGGCCTGTGGAAGGCTCTGGAGTAAGATTTGAGCCTATGAAGTCCTTTGCAGTAAACAACATGCAACATGATTGCCTGTGGAGAGAGCTGGAGGGGCTTGTGGCACTGTGGAAAGGCCTGTGGCCCAGTAGGAGCCTGTGGTCCTGTGGAGAGAGCTGAAGGTGTTGTGGCCCTGTGGAAAGGCCTGTGACCCTGTATAGGGGTCCGTTGCCCTGTGGAGAGAGCTGGAGGGGCTCGTGCCGTATGGAAATGACTATAGCCATGTAGAAAGGCCTTTTGGCCTTGAAGAGGGCGCTTGTGCCCTGCAGACGGGCCCTGTGACTCTGTGGAGAGAGCTGTTGGGAGTTGTAGCCGTGTGGAAAGTGCATTTGGCCCTGTGGAGGTGAGCTATGGCCCTGTAAAGAGAGCTTCTTGTCCTGTGGAGAGAGCTGGAGGGTGTTGTGGCCCTGTGGAAAGGTCTGTGGCCCTATGGATAGGCCCTTTAGCCTTGTGGAAAGGGCTGTGGCCCTGTGGTGAGAGCTGGAAGGAGTTGTGGGCTGTGGAAAAGCCTGTGGTCCTGTGGAGACAGCTGAAGGGGTTGAGGCCCTGTGGAAAGGCCTGTGACCCTGTATAGGGGTCTGTGGCCCCGCAGAGGGGCATGTGGCGATGTAAAGAGAGCTGGAGGGAGTTGTGGCCTGAGGAAAAGGCCATGTGGAGCGGGCTGGAGAGGCCTGTGGAAGGCTCTGGAGTAAGATTTGAGCCTATGAAGTCCTTTGCAGTAAACAACATGCAACATGATTGCCTGTGGAGAGAGCTGGAGGGGCTTGTGGCACTGTAGAAAGGCCTGTGGCCCAGTAGGAGCCTGTGGTCCTGTGGAGAGAGCTGAAGGTGTTGTGGCCCTGTTGAAAGGCCTGTGATCCTGTATAGGGGTCTGTTGCCCTGTGGAGAGAGCTGGAGGGGCTCCTGCCCTATGGAAATGACTATGGCCATGTAGAAAGGCCTTTTGGCCTTGAAGAGGGGGCTTGTGCCCTGCAGACGGGCCCTGTGACTCTGTGGAGAGAGCTGTTGGGAGTTGTGGCCGTGTGGAAAGTGCATTTGGCCCTGTGGAGGTTAGGTATGGCCCTGTAAAGAGAGCTTCTTGTCCTGTGGAGAGAGCTGGAGGGTGTTGTGGCCCTGTGGAAAGGTATGTGGCCCTATGGATAGGCCCTTTAGCCTTGTGGAAAGGGCTGTGGCCCTGTGGTGAGAGCTGGAAGGAGTTGTGGGCTGTGGAAAAGCCTGTGGTCCTGTGGAGACAGTTGAAGGGGTTGAGGCCCTGTGGAAAGGCCTGTGACCCTGTATAGGGGTCTGTGGCCCCGCAGAGGGGCATGTGGCGATGTAAAGAGAGCTGGAGGGAGTTGTGGCCTGAGGAAAAGGCCATGTGGAGCGGGCTGGAGAGGCCTGTGGAAGGCTCTGGAGTAAGATTTGAGCCTATGAAGTCCTTTGCAGTAAACAACATGCAACATGATTGCCTGTGGAGAGAGCTGGAGGGGCTTGTGGCACTGTGGAAAGGCCTGTGGCCCAGTAGGAGCCTGTGGTCCTGTGGAGAGAGCTGAAGGTGTTGTGGCCCTGTGGAAAGGCCTGTGACCCTGTATAGGGGTCCGTTGCCCTGTGGAGAGAGCTGGAGGGGCTCGTGCCGTATGGAAATGACTATAGCCATGTAGAAAGGCCTTTTGGCCTTGAAGAGGGCGCTTGTGCCCTGCAGACGGGCCCTGTGACTCTGTGGAGAGAGCTGTTGGGAGTTGTAGCCGTGTGGAAAGTGCATTTGGCCCTGTGGAGGTGAGCTATGGCCCTGTAAAGAGAGCTTCTTGTCCTGTGGAGAGAGCTGGAGGGTGTTTTGGCCCTGTGGAAAGGTATGTGGCCCTATGGATAGGCCCTTTAGCCTTGTGGAAAGGGCTGTGGCCCTGTGGTGAGAGCTGGAAGGAGTTGTGGGCTGTGGAAAAGCCTGTGGTCCTGTGGAGACAGCTGAAGGGGTTGAGGCCCTGTGGAAAGGCCTGTGACCCTGTATAGGGGTCTGTGGCCCCGCAGAGGGGCATGTGGCGATGTAAAGAGAGCTGGAGGGAGTTGTGGCCTGAGGAAAAGGCCATGTGGAGCGGGCTGGAGAGGCCTGTGGAAGGCTCTGGAGTAAGATTTGAGCCTATGAAGTCCTTTGCAGTAAACAACATGCAACATGATTGCCTGTGGAGAGAGCTGGAGGGGCTTGTGGCACTGTAGAAAGGCCTGTGGCCCAGTAGGAGCCTGTGGTCCTGTGGAGAGAGCTGAAGGTGTTGTGGCCCTGTGGAAAGGCCTGTGATCCTGTATAGGGGTCTGTTGCCCTGTGGAGAGAGCTGGAGGGGCTCGTGCCCTATGGAAATGACTATGGCCATGTAGAAAGGCCTTTTGGCCTTGAAGAGGGGGCTTGTGCCCTGCAGACGGGCCCTGTGACTCTGTGGAGAGAGCTGTTGGGAGTTGTGGCCGTGTGGAAAGTGCATTTGGCCCTGTGGAGGTGAGCTATGGCCCTGTAAAGAGAGCTTCTTGTACTGTGGAGAGAGCTGGAGGGTGTTGTGGCCCTGTGGAAAGGTATGTGGCCCTATGGATAGGCCCTTTAGCCTTGTGGAAAGGGCTGTGGCCCTGTGGTGAGAGCTGGAAGGAGTTGTGGGCTGTGGAAAAGCCTGTGGTCCTGTGGAGACAGCTGAAGGGGTTGAGGCCCTGTGGAAAGGCCTGTGACCCTGTATAGGGGTCTGTGGCCCCGCAGAGGGGCATGTGGCGATGTAAAGAGAGCTGGAGGTAGTTGTGGCCTGAGGAAAAGGCCATGTGGAGCGGGCTGGAGAGGCCTGTGGAAGGCTCTGGAGTAAGATTTGAGCCTATGAAGTCCTTTGCAGTAAACAACATGCAACATGATTGCCTGTGGAGAGAGCTGGAGAGGCTTGTGGCACTGTGGAAAGGCCTGTGGCCCAGTAGGAGCCTGTGGTCCTGTGGAGAGAGCTGAAGGTGTTGTGGCCCTGTGGAAAGGCCTGTGATCCTGTATAGGGGTCCGTTGCCCTGTGGAGAGAGCTGGAGGGGCTCGTGCCGTATGGAAATGACTATAGCCATGTAGAAAGGCCTTTTGGCCTTGAAGAGGGCGCTTGTGCCCTGCAGACGGGCCCTGTGACTCTGTGGAGAGAGCTGTTGGGAGTTGTAGCCGTGTGGAAAGTGCATTTGGCCCTGTGGAGGTGAGCTATGGCCCTGTAAAGAGAGCTTCTTGTCCTGTGGAGAGAGCTGGAGGGTGTTGTGGCCCTGTGGAAAGGTCTGTGGCCCTATGGATAGGCCCTTTAGCCTTGTGGAAAGGGCTGTGGCCCTGTGGTGAGAGCTGGAAGGAGTTGTGGGCTGTGGAAAAGCCTGTGGTCCTGTGGAGACAGCTGAAGGGGTTGAGGCCCTGTGGAAAGGCCTGTGACCCTGTATAGGGGTCTGTGGCCCCGCAGAGGGGCATGTGGCGATGTAAAGAGAGCTGGAGGGAGTTGTGGCCTGAGGAAAAGGCCATGTGGAGCGGGCTGGAGAGGCCTGTGGAAGGCTCTGGAGTAAGATTTGAGCCTATGAAGTCCTTTGCAGTAAACAACATGCAACATGATTGCCTGTGGAGAGAGCTGGAGGGGCTTGTGGCACTGTAGAAAGGCCTGTGGCCCAGTAGGAGCCTGTGGTCCTGTGGAGAGAGCTGAAGGTGTTGTGGCCCTGTGGAAAGGCCTGTGATCCTGTATAGGGGTCTGTTGCCCTGTGGAGAGAGCTGGAGGGGCTCGTGCCCTATGGAAATGACTATGGCCATGTAGAAAGGCCTTTTGGCCTTGAAGAGGGGGCTTGTGCCCTGCAGACGGGCCCTGTGACTCTGTGGAGAGAGCTGTTGGGAGTTGTGGCCGTGTGGAATGTGCATTTGGCCCTGTGGAGGTGAGGTATGGCCCTGTAAAGAGAGCTTCTTGTCCTGTGGAGAGAGCTGGAGGGTGTTGTGGCCCTGTGGAAAGGTATGTGGCCCTATGGATAGGCCCGTTAGCCTTGTGGAAAGGGCTGTGGCCCTGTGGTGAGAGCTGGAAGGAGTTGTGGGCTGTGGAAAAGCCTGTGGTCCTGTGGAGACAGCTGAAGGGGTTGAGGCCCTGTGGAAAGGCCTGTGACCCTGTATAGGGGTCTGTGGCCCCGCAGAGGGGCATGTGGCGATGTAAAGAGAGCTGGAGGGAGTTGTGGCCTGAGGAAAAGGCCATGTGGAGCGGGCTGGAGAGGCCTGTGGAAGGCTCTGGAGTAAGATTTGAGCCTATGAAGTCCTTTGCAGTAAACAACATGCAACATGATTGCCTGTGGAGAGAGCTGGAGGGGCTTGTGGCACTGTGGAAAGGCCTGTGGCCCAGTAGGAGCCTGTGGTCCTGTGGAGAGAGCTGAAGGTGTTGTGGCCCTGTGGAAAGGCCTGTGACCCTGTATAGGGGTCCGTTGCCCTGTGGAGAGAGCTGGAGGGGCTCGTGCCGTATGGAAATGACTATAGCCATGTAGAAAGGCCTTTTGGCCTTGAAGAGGGCGCTTGTGCCCTGCAGACGGGCCCTGTGACTCTGTGGAGAGAGCTGTTGGGAGTTGTAGCCGTGTGGAAAGTGCATTTGGCCCTGTGGAGGTGAGCTATGGCCCTGTAAAGAGAGCTTCTTGTCCTGTGGAGAGAGCTGGAGGGTGTTGTGGCCCTGTGGAAAGGTCTGTGGCCCTATGGATAGGCCCTTTAGCCTTGTGGAAAGGGCTGTGGCCCTGTGGTGAGAGCTGGAAGGAGTTGTGGGCTGTGGAAAAGCCTGTGGTCCTGTGGAGACAGCTGAAGGGGTTGAGGCCCTGTGGAAAGGCCTGTGACCCTGTATAGGGGTCTGTGGCCCCGCAGAGGGGCATGTGGCGATGTAAAGAGAGCTGGAGGGAGTTGTGGCCTGAGGAAAAGGCCATGTGGAGCGGGCTGGAGAGGCCTGTGGAAGGCTCTGGAGTAAGATTTGAGCCTATGAAGTCCTTTGCAGTAAACAACATGCAACATGATTGCCTGTGGAGAGAGCTGGAGGGGCTTGTGGCACTGTAGAAAGGCCTGTGGCCCAGTAGGAGCCTGTGGTCCTGTGGAGAGAGCTGAAGGTGTTGTGGCCCTGTGGAAAGGCCTGTGATCCTGTATAGGGGTCTGTTGCCCTGTGGAGAGAGCTGGAGGGGCTCGTGCCCTATGGAAATGACTATGGCCATGTAGAAAGGCCTTTTGGCCTTGAAGAGGGGGCTTGTGCCCTGCAGACGGGCCCTGTGACTCTGTGGAGAGAGCTGTTGGGAGTTGTGGCCGTGTGGAAAGTGCATTTGGCCCTGTGGAGGTGAGCTATGGCCCTGTAAAGAGAGCTTCTTGTCCTGTGGAGAGAGCTGGAGGGTGTTGTGGCCCTGTGGAAAGGTATGTGGCCCTATGGATAGGCCCGTTAGCCTTGTGGAAAGGGCTGTGGCCCTGTGGTGAGAGCTGGAAGGAGTTGTGGGCTGTGGAAAAGCCTGTGGTCCTGTGGAGACAGCTGAAGGGGTTGAGGCCCTGTGGAAAGGCCTGTGACCCTGTATAGGGGTCTGTGGCCCCGCAGAGGGGCATGTGGCGATGTAAAGAGAGCTGGAGGGAGTTGTGGCCTGAGGAAAAGGCCATGTGGAGCGGGCTGGAGAGGCCTGTGGAAGGCTCTGGAGTAAGATTTGAGCCTATGAAGTCCTTTGCAGTAAACAACATGCAACATGATTGCCTGTGGAGAGAGCTGGAGGGGCTTGTGGCACTGTGGAAAGGCCTGTGGCCCAGTAGGAGCCTGTGGTCCTGTGGAGAGAGCTGAAGGTGTTGTGGCCCTGTGGAAAGGCCTGTGATCCTGTATAGGGGTCCGTTGCCCTGTGGAGAGAGCTGGAGGGGCTCGTGCCATATGGAAATGACTATAGCCATGTAGAAAGGCCTTTTGGCCTTGAAGAGGGCGCTTGTGCCCTGCAGACGGGCCCTGTGACTCTGTGGAGAGAGCTGTTGGGAGTTGTAGCCGTGTGGAAAGTGCATTTGGCCCTGTGGAGGTGAGCTATGGCCCTGTAAAGAGAGCTTCTTGTCCTGTGGAGAGAGCTGGAGGGTGTTGTGGCCCTGTGGAAAGGTATGTGGCCCTATGGATAGGCCCTTTAGCCTTGTGGAAAGGGCTGTGGCCCTGTGGTGAGAGCTGGAAGGAGTTGTGGGCTGTGGAAAAGCCTGTGGTCCTGTGGAGACAGCTGAAGGGGTTGAGGCCCTGTGGAAAGGCCTGTGACCCTGTATAGGGGTCTGTGGCCCCGCAGAGGGGCATGTGGCGATGTAAAGAGAGCTGGAGGGAGTTGTGGCCTGAGGAACAGGCCATGTGGAGCGGGCTGGAGAGGCCTGTGGAAGGCTCTGGAGTAAGATTTGAGCCTATGAAGTCCTTTGCAGTAAACAACATGCAACATGATTGCCTGTGGAGAGAGCTGGAGGGGCTTGTGGCACTGTGGAAAGGCCTGTGGCCCAGTAGGAGCCTGTGGTCCTGTGGAGAGAGCTGAAGGTGTTGTGGCCCTGTGGAAAGGCCTGTGACCCTGTATAGGGGTCCGTTGCCCTGTGGAGAGAGCTGGAGGGGCTCGTGCCGTATGGAAATGACTATAGCCATGTAGAAAGGCCTTTTGGCCTTGAAGAGGGCGCTTGTGCCCTGCAGACGGGCCCTGTGACTCTGTGGAGAGAGCTGTTGGGAGTTGTAGCCGTGTGGAAAGTGCATTTGGCCCTGTGGAGGTGAGCTATAGCCCTGAAAAGAAAGCTTCTTGTCCTGTGGAGAGAGCTGGAGGGTGTTGTGGCCCTGTGGAAAGGTCTGTGGCCCTATGGATAGGCCCTTTAGCCTTGTGGAAAGGGCTGTGGCCCTGTGGTGAGAGCTGGAAGGAGTTGTGGGCTGTGGAAAAGCCTGTGGTCCTGTGGAGACAGCTGAAGGGGTTGAGGCCCTGTGGAAAGGCCTGTGACCCTGTATAGGGGTCTGTGGCCCCGCAGAGGGGCATGTGGCGATGTAAAGAGAGCTGGAGGGAGTTGTGGCCTGAGGAAAAGGCCATGTGGAGCGGGCTGGAGAGGCCTGTGGAAGGCTCTGGAGTAAGATTTGAGCCTATGAAGTCCTTTGCAGTAAACAACATGCAAAATGATTGCCTGTGGAGAGAGCTGGAGGGGCTTGTGGCACTGTGGAAAGGCCTGTGGCCCAGTAGGAGCCTGTGGTCCTGTGGAGAGAGCTGAAGGTGTTGTGGCCGTGTGGAAAGGCCTGTGACCCTGTATAGGGGTCCGTTGCCCTATGGAGAGAGCTGGAGGGGCTCGTGCCGTATGGAAATGACTATAGCCATGTAGAAAGGCCTTTTGGCCTTGAAGAGGGCGCTTGTGCCCTGCAGACGGGCCCTGTGACTCTGTGGAGAGAGCTGTTGGGAGTTGTAGCCGTGTGGAAAGTGCATTTGGCCCTGTGGAGGTGAGCTATGGCCCTGTAAAGAGAGCTTCTTGTCCTGTGGAGAGAGCTGGAGGGTGTTGTGGCCCTGTGGAAAGGTCTGTGGCCCTATGGATAGGCCCTTTAGCCTTGTGGAAAGGGCTGTGGCCCTGTGGTGAGAGCTGGAAGGAGTTGTGGGCTGTGGAAAAGCCTGTGGTCCTGTGGAGACAGCTGAAGGGGTTGAGGCCCTGTGGAAAGGCCTGTGACCCTGTATAGGGGTCTGTGGCCCCGCAGAGGGGCATGTGGCGATGTAAAGAGAGCTGGAGGGAGTTGTGGCCTGAGGAAAAGGCCATGTGGAGCGGGCTGGAGAGGCCTGTGGAAGGCTCTGGAGTAAGATTTGAGCCTATGAAGTCCTTTGCAGTAAACAACATGCAACATGATTGCCTGTGGAGAGAGCTGGAGGGGCTTGTGGCACTGTAGAAAGGCCTGTGGCCCAGTAGGAGCCTGTGGTCCTGTGGAGAGAGCTGAAGGTGTTGTGGCCCTGTGGAAAGGCCTGTGATCCTGTATAGGGGTCTGTTGCCCTGTGGAGAGAGCTGGAGGGGCTCGTGCCCTATGGAAATGACTATGGCCATGTAGAAAGGCCTTTTGGCCTTGAAGAGGGGGCTTGTGCCCTGCAGACGGGCCCTGTGACTCTGTGGAGAGAGCTGTTGGGAGTTGTGGCCGTGTGGAAAGTGCATTTGGCCCTGTGGAGGTGAGCTATGGCCCTGTAAAGAGAGCTTCTTGTCCTGTGGAGAGAGCTGGAGGGTGTTGTGGCCCTGTGGAAATGTATGTGGCCCTATGGATAGGCCCTTTAGCCTTGTGGAAAGGGCTGTGGCCCTGTGGTGAGAGCTGGAAGGAGTTGTGGGCTGTGGAAAAGCCTGTGGTCCTGTGGAGACAGCTGAAGGGGTTGAGGCCCTGTTGAAAGGCCTGTGACCCTGTATAGGGGTCTGTGGCCCCGCAGAGGGGCATGTGGCGATGTAAAGAGAGCTGGAGGGAGTTGTGGCCTGAGGAAAAGGCCATGTGGAGCGGGCTGGAGAGGCCTGTGGAAGGCTCTGGAGTAAGATTTGAGCCTATGAAGTCCTTTGCAGTAAACAACATGCAACATGATTGCCTGTGGAGAGAGCTGGAGGGGCTTGTGGCACTGTAGAAAGGCCTGTGGCCCAGTAGGAGCCTGTGGTCCTGTGGAGAGAGCTGAAGGTGTTGTGGCCCTGTGGAAAGGCCTGTGATCCTGTATAGGGGTCTGTTGCCCTGTGGAGAGAGCTGGAGGGGCTCGTGCCCTATGGAAATGACTATGGCCATGTAGAAAGGCCTTTTGGCCTTGAAGAGGGGGCTTGTGCCCTGCAGACGGGCCCTGTGACTCTTTGGAGAGAGCTGTTGGGAGTTGTGGCCGTGTGGAAAGTGCATTTGGCCCTGTGGAGGTGAGCTATGGCCCTGTAAAGAGAGCTTCTTGTCCTGTGGAGAGAGCTGGAGGGTGTTGTGGCCCTGTGGAAAGGTATGTGGCCCTATGGATAGGCCCTTTAGCCTTGTGGAAAGGGCTGTGGCCCTGTGGTGAGAGCTGGAAGGAGTTGTGGGCTGTGGAAAAGCCTGTGGTCCTGTGGAGACAGCTGAAGGGGTTGAGGCCCTGTGGAAAGGCCTGTGACCCTGTATAGGGGTCTGTGGCCCCGCAGAGGGGCATGTGGCGATGTAAAGAGAGCTGGAGGGAGTTGTGGCCTGAGGAAAAGGCCATGTGGAGCGGGCTGGAGAGGCCTGTGGAAGGCTCTGGAGTAAGATTTGAGCCTATGAAGTCCTTTGCAGTAAACAACATGCAACATGATTGCCTGTGGAGAGAGCTGGAGGGGCTTGTGGCACTGTGGAAAGGCCTGTGGCCCAGTAGGAGCCTGTGGTCCTGTGGAGAGAGCTGAAGGTGTTGTGGCCCTGTGGAAAGGCCTGTGATCCTGTATAGGGGTCCGTTGCTCTGTGGAGAGAGCTGGAGGGGCTCGTGCCCTATGGAAATGACTATGGCCATGTAGAAAGGCCTTTTGGCCTTGAAGAGGGGGCTTGTGCCCTGCAGACGGGCCCTGTGACTCTGTGGAGAGAGCTGTTGGGAGTTGTGGCCGTGTGGAAAGTGCATTTGGCCCTGTGGAGGTGAGCTATGGCCCTGTAAAGAGAGCTTCTTGTCCTGTGGAGAGAGCTGGAGGGTGTTTTGGCCCTGTGGAAAGGTCTGTGGCCCTATGGATAGGCCCTTTAGCCTTGTGGAAAGGGCTGTGGCCCTGAGGTGAGAGCTGGAAGGAGTTGTGGGCTGTGGAAAAGCCTGTGGTCCTGTGGAGACAGCTGAAGGGGTTGAGGCCTGTGGAAAGGCCTGTGACCCTGTAGAGGGGTCTGTGGCCCCGCAGAGGGGCATGTGGCGATGTAAAGAGAGCTGGAGGGAGTTGTGGCCTGAGGAAAAGGCCATGTGGAGCGGGCTGGAGAGGCCTGTGGAAGGCTCTGGAGTAAGATTTGAGCCTATGAAGTCCTTTGCAGTAAACAACATGCAACATGATTGCCTGTGGAGAGAGCTGGAGGGGCTTGTGGCACTGTGGAAAGGCCTGTGGCCCAGTAGGAGCCTGTGGTCCTGTGGAGAGAGCTGAAGGTGTTGTGGCCCTGTGGAAAGGACTGTGACCCTGTACAGGGGTCCGTTGCCCTGTGGAGAGAGCTGGAGGTGCTCGTGCCCTATGGGAATGACTATGGCCATGTAGAAAGGCCTTTTGGCCTTAAAGAGGGGCTTGTGCCCTGCAGACGGGCCCTGTGACTCTGTGGAGAGGGCTGTTGGGAGTTGTGGCCGTGTGGAAAGTGCATTTGGCCCTGTGGAGGTGAGCTATGGCCCTGTAAAGAGAGCTTCTTGTCCTGTGGAGAGAGCTGGAGCGTGTTGTGGCCCTGTGGAAAGGTCTGTGGCCCTATGGATAGGCCCTTTAGCCTTGTGGAAGGGGCTGTGGCCCTGTGGTGAGAGCTGGAAGGAGTTGTGGGCTGTGGAAAAGCCTGTGGTCCTGTGGAGACAGCTGAAGGGGTTGAGGCCCTGTGGAAAGGCCTGTGACCCTGTATAGGGGTCTGTGGCCCCGCAGAGGGGCATGTGGCGATGTAAAGAGAGCTGGAGGGAGTTGTGGCCTGAGGAAAAGGCCATGTGGAGCCGGCTGGAGGGGCCTGTGGAAGGCTCTGGAGTAAGATTTGGGCCTATGAAGTCCTTTGCAGTAAAAACATGCAACATGATTGCCTGTGGAGAGAGCTAGAGGGGCTTGTGGCACTGTGGAAAGTCCTGTGGCTCAGTAGGAGCCTGTGGTCCTGTGGAGAGAGCTGAAGGTGTTGTGGTCACTCAATTGAGCCCTTTTAACTGATTAAAGGGGGGCGGAGGAGGCTGTGGCCCTGATGAAAGAGCTCAAAGGGGTTGTAGTCTTGTAGAAGGAGCCTGTGGTCCTGTGGAGAGAGCTGGAGGGGGTTATTGCCTTGGGGAAATGCCTATGGCCCTGCGAAAGGGACCTGTGGCCCTTTGAAAAAGGCCTTTGGCCTTGTGGAGGGGGCTGTTGCCTTGTAAAGGGAGCCTCTGTCCTTTTTGAGAGAGACAGAGGGGGTTGTGGCCTTATGGAAAGGCCTATGACACAGTGAAAGGGCCCTGTCGCCTTGTGGAGAGAGGTGAAGGCGGATGTGGCCCTGTGTATATGCCTGTAAACCTGTAGAAGGAGCCTGCGGTTCTGTGGAGAGAGCTTGAGGGGGGTTATGGCCCTATGGAAATGACTATGGCCCTGTGGAATGGACCTATGGCCCTTTGCAAAGGGCCTTTGGCCTTGTGGAGGGGGCCCTTGCCCTGTAGAAGGAGCCTGTGGCCCTCTTGAGAGAGCCAGAGGAGGTTGTGGCACTATTTAAAGGCCAGTGGCCCTGTAGAAAGGCCCCTTGGCCTTGATGAAGGGGCTTGTGCCCTGCAGACGGGCCCCATGACTCTGTGTAGAGAGCTGGAGGGGGTTGTGGCCATGTGGAAAGTGCATTTGGCCCTGTGGAGGGGAGCTATGGCCCTGTAAAGAGAGCCTGTTGTCCTGTGGAATTGGAGGGGATTGTGGCCCTGTGGAAAGGCTTGTGGCCCGGCAGAAGGAGCCAGTGGTCCTGTGGAGAGAGCTGAAGGGGTTGAGGCCCTGTGGAGAGGCCTGTGACCCTGTATAGGGGTCTGTTGCCCCGCAGAGGGGCATGTGGCGATGTAAAGAGAGCTGGATGGAGTTGTGGCCTGTGGAAAAGGTCATGTGGAGCGTGCTGGAGGGGCCTGTGGAAGGCTCTGGAGTAAGATGAAGGCCTATGAAGTCCTTTGCAGTAAACATCTAAATTTTCAAGCTTCGTGTCCGATTTGCAACAGGGTTGACTCCAATGTTGCCGAACTGCAACAAAAATTTACTCTTGTTGCAAAAGTGCAACATGATTGCCTGTGGAGAGAGCTGGATGGTGCTTGTGGCACTGTGGAAAGACCTGTGGCCCGGTAGTAGCCTGTGGTCCTGTGGAGAGAGCTGAAGGTGTTGTGGCCCTGTGGAAAGGCCTGTGACCCTGTATAGGGGTCCGTTGCCCTGTGGAGAGAGCTGGAGGGGCTTGTGCCCTATGGAAATGACTATGGCCATGTAGAAAGGCCCTTTGGCCTTGAAGAGGGGGCTTGTGTCCTGCAGACGGGCCCTGTGTCTCTGTGGAGAGAGCTAAAGGGGGCTGTGGCCGTGCAGAAAGTGCATTTGGCCCTGTGGAGGGGAGTTATGGCTCTGTAAAGAGAGCTTGTTGTCCTGTGGAGAAGAGTTGGAGGGGATTGTGGCCCTGTGGAAATGCTTGTGGCCCGGCAGAAGGAGCCAGTGGTCCTGTGGAGAGAGCTGAAGGGGTTGAGGCCCTGTGGAAAGGCCTGTGACCCTGTATAGGGGTCTGTGGCCCCGCAGAGGGTGCATGTGGCGATGTAAAGAGAGCTGGAGGGAGTTGTGGCCTGAGGAAAAGGCCATGTGGAGTGGGCTGGAAAGGCCTGTGGAAGGCTCTGGAGTAAGATTTGGGCCTATGAAGTCCTTTGCAGTAAACAACATGCAACATGATTGCCTGTGGAGAGAGCTGGAGGGGCTTGTGGCACCGTGGAAAGGCCTGTGGCCCAGTAGGAGCCTGCGGTCCTGTGGAGAGAGCTGAAAGTGTTGTGGCCCTGTGGAAAGGCCTGTGACCCTGTATAGGGGTCCGTTGCCCTGTGGAGAGAGCTGGAGGGGCTTGTGCCCTATGGAAATGACTATGGCCATGTAGAAAGGCCTTTTGGCCTTGAAGAGGGGGCTTGTGCCCTGCAGACGGGCCTTGTGTCTCTGTGGAGAGAGCTAAAGGGGGCTGTGGCCATGCAGAAAGTGCATTTGGCCCTGTGGAGGGGAGCTATGGCCCGGTAAAGAGAGCTTGTTGTCGTGTGGAGAAGAGTTGGAGGGGATTGTGGCCCTGGGGAAAGGCCTGTGACCCTGTATAGGGGTCCGTTGCCCTGTGGAGAGAGCTGGAGGGGCTCGTGCCCTATGGAAATGACTATGGCCATGTAGAAAGGCCTTTTGGCCTTGAAGAGGGGGCTTGTGCCCTGCAGACGGGCCTTGTGACTCTGTGGAGAGAGCTGTTGGGAGTTGTGGCCGTGTGGAAAGTGCATTTGGCCCTGTGGAGGTGAGCTATGGCCCTGTAAAGAGAGCTTCTTTTCCTGTGGAGAGAGCTGGAGGGTGTTGTGGCCCTGTGGAAATGTCTGTGGCCCTATGGATAGGCCCTTTAGCCTTGTGGAAGGGGCTGTGGCCCTCTGGTGAGAGCTGGAAGGAGTTGTGGGCTGTGGAAAAGTCTGTGGTCCTGTGGAGAGAGCTGAAGGGATTGAGTTCCTGTGGAAAGGCCTGTGACCCTGTATAGGGGTCTGTGGCCCCGCAGAGGGGCATGTGGCGATGTAAAGAGAGCTGGAGGGAGTTGTGGCCTGCGGAAAAGGCCATGTGGAGCGGGCTGGAGGGGCCTGTGGAAGGGTCTGAAGTAAGATTTGGGCCTATGAAGTCCTTTTGCGGTAAACAACATGAAACATGATTGCCTGTGGAGAGAGCTGGAGGGACTTGTAGCACTGTGGAAAGGCCTGTGGCCGGGCTGGAGCCTGTGGTCCTGTGGAAGAGCTGAAGGTGTTGTGGCCCTGTGGAATGGCCTGTGACCCTGTATAGCGGTCCGTTGCCCTGTGGAGAGAGCTGGAGGGGCTCGTGCCCTATGGAAATGACTATGGCCATGTAGAAAGGCCTTTTGGCCTTGAAGAGGGGGCTTGTGCCCTGCAGACGGGCCTTGTGTCTCTGTGGAGAGAGCTAAAGGGGGCTGTGGCCATGCAGAAAGTGCATTTGGCCCTGTGGAGGGGAGCTATGGCCCTGTAAAGAGAGCTTGTTGTCCTGTGGAGAAGAGTTGGAGGGGATTGTGGCCCTGTGGAAAGGCTTGTAGCCCGGCAGAAGGAGGCAGTGGTTCTGTGGAGAGAGCTGAAGGGGTTGAGGCCCTGTGGAAAGGCATGTGACCCTGTATAGGGGTCTGTGGCCCCGCAGAGGGGCATGTGGCGATGTAAAGAGTGCTGTAGGGAGTTGTGGCCTGAGGAAAAGGCCATGTGGAGCGGGCTGGAGGGGCCTGTGGAAGGCTCTGGAGTAAGGTTTGGGCCTATGAAGTCCTCTGCAGTAAACAACATGCAACATGATTGCCTGTGGAGAGAGCTGAAGCTGTTGTGGCCCTGTGGAAAGGACTGTGACCCTGTACAGGGGTCCGTTGCCCTGTGGAGAGAGCTGGAGGTGCTCTTGCCCTATGGGAATGACTATGGCCATGTAGAAAGGCCTTTTGGCCTTGAAGAGGGGCTTGTGCCCTGCAGACGGGCCCTGTGACTCTGTGGAGAGGGCTGTTGGGAGTTGTGGCCGTGTGGAAAGTGCATTTGGCCCTGTGGAGGTGAGCTATGGCCCTGTAAAGAGAGCTTCTTGTCCTGTGGAGAGAGCTGGAGCGTGTTGTGGCCCTGTGGAAAGGTCTGTGGCCCTATGGATAGGCCCTTTAGCCTTGTGGAAGGGGCTGTGGCCCTGTGGTGAGAGCTGGAAGGAGTTGTGGGCTGTGGAAAAGCCTGTGGTCCTGTGGAGAGAGCTGAAGGGGTTGAGGCCCTGTGGAAAGGCCAGTGACCCTGTATAGGGGTCTGTGGCCCCGCAGAGGGGCATGTGGCGATGTAAAGAGAGCTGGAGGGAGTTGTGGCCTGAGGAAAAGGCCATGTGGAGCCGGCTGGAGGGGCCTGTGGAAGGCTCTGGAGTAAGATTTGGGCCTATGAAGTCCTTTGCAGTAAAAAACATGCAACATGATTGCCTGTGGAGAGAGCTAGAGGGGCTTGTGGCACTGTGGAAAGTCCTGTGGCTCAGTAGGAGCCTGTGGTCCTGTGGAGAGAGCTGAAGGTGTTGTGGTCACTCAATTGAGCCCTTTTAACTGATTAAAGGGGGGCGGAGGAGGCTGTGGCCCTGATGAAAGAGCTCAAAGGGGTTGTAGTCTTGTAGAAGGAGCCTGTGGTCCTGTGGAGAGAGCTGGAGGGGGTTATTGCCTTGGGGAAATGCCTATGGCCCTGCGAAAGGGACCTGTGGCCCTTTGAAAAAGGCCTTTGGCCTTGTGGAGGGGGCTGTTGCCTTGTAAAGGGAGCCTCTGTCCTTTTTGAGAGAGACAGAGGGGGTTGTGGCCTTATGGAAAGGCCTATGACACAGTGAAAGGGCCCTGTCGCCTTGTGGAGAGAGGTGAAGGCGGATGTGGCCCTGTGTATATGCCTGTAAACCTGTAGAAGGAGCCTGCGGTTCTGTAGAGAGAGCTTGAGGGGGGTTATGGCCCTATGGAAATGACTATGGCCCTGTGGAATGGACCTATGGCCCTTTGCAAAGGGCCTTTGGCCTTGTGGAGGGGGCCCTTGCCCTGTAGAAGGAGCCTGTGGCCCTCTTGAGAGAGCCAGAGGAGGTTGTGGCACTATTTAAAGGCCAGTGGCCCTGTAGAAAGGCCCCTTGGCCTTGATGAAGGGGCTTGTGCCCTGCAGACGGGCCCCATGACTCTGTGTAGAGAGCTGGAGGGGGTTGTGGCAATGTGGAAAGTGCATTTGGCCCTGTGGAGGGGAGCTATGGCCCTGTAAAGAGAGCCTGTTGTCCTGTGGAATTGGAGGGGATTGTGGCCCTGTGGAAAGGCTTGTGGCCCGGCAGAAGGAGCCAGTGGTCCTGTGGAGAGAGCTGAAGGGGTTGAGGCCCTGTGGAGAGGCCTGTGACCCTGTATAGGGGTCTGTTGCCCCGCAGAGGGGCATGTGGCGATGTAAAGAGAGCTGGATGGAGTTGTGGCCTGTGGAAAAGGCCATGTGGAGCGTGCTGGAGGGGCCTGTGGAAGGCTCTGGAGTAAGATGGGGGCCTATGAAGTCCTTTGCAGTAAACATCTAAATTTTCAAGCTTCGTGTCCGATTTGCAACAGGGTTGACTCCAATGTTGCCGAACTGCAACAAAAATTGACTCTTGTTGCAAAAGTGCAACATGATTGCCTGTGGAGAGAGCTGGATGGTGCTTGTGGCACTGTGGAAAGACCTGTGGCCCGGTAGTAGCCTGTGGTCCTGTGGAGAGAGCTGAAGGTGTTGTGGCCCTGTGGAAAGGCCTGTGACCCTGTATAGGGGTCCGTTGCCCTGTGGAGAGAGCTGGAGGGGCTTGTGCCCTATGGAAATGACTATGGCCATGTAGAAAGGCCCTTTGGCCTTGAAGAGGGGGCTTGTGTCCTGCAGATGGGCCCTGTGTCTCTGTGGAGAGAGCTAAAGGGGGCTGTGGCCGTGCAGAAAGTGCATTTGGCCCTGTGGAGGGGAGCTATGGCCCTGTAAAGAGAGCTTGTTGTCCTGTGGAGAAGAGTTCGAGGGGATTGTGGCCCTGTGGAAATGCTTGTGGCCCGGCAGAAGGAGCCAGTGGTCCTGTGGAGAGAGCTGAAGGGGTTGAGGCCCTGTGGAAAGGCCTGTGACCCTGTATAGGGGTCTGTGGCCCCGCAGAGGGGCATGTGGCGATGTAAAGAGAGCTGGAGGGAGTTGTGGCCTGCGGAAAAGGCCATGTGGAGCGGGCTGGAGGGGCCTGTGGAAGGGTCTGAAGTAAGATTTGGGCCTATGAAGTCCTTTTTTCGGTAAACAACATGCAACATGATTGCCTGTGGAGAGAGCTAGAGGGACTTGTAGCACTGTGTAAAAGCCTGTGGCCGGGTAGGAGCCTGTGGTCCTGTGGAGAGAGCTGAAGGTGTTGTGGCCCTGTGGAAAGGCCTGTGACCCTGTATAGCGGTCCGTTGCCCTGTGGAGAGAGCTGGAGGGGCTCGTGCCCTATGGAAATGACTATGGCCATGCAGAAAGGCCTTTTGGCTTTGAAGAGGGGGCTTGTGCCCTGCAGACGGGCCCTGTGACTCTGTGGAGAGGGCTGTTGGGAGTTGTGGCCGTGTGGAAAGTGCATTTGGCCCTGTGGAGGTGAGCTATGGCCCTGTAAAGAGAGCTTCTTGTCCTGTGGAGAGAGCTGGAGGGTGTTGTGGCCATGTGGAAAGGTCTGTGGCCCTATGGATAGGCCCTTTGGCCTTGTGGAAGGGGCTGTGGCCCTGTGGTGAGAGGTGGAAGGAGTTGTGGGCTGTGGAAAAGCCTGTGGTCCTGTGGAGACAGCTGAAGGGGTTGAGGCCCTGTGGAAAGGCCTGTGACCCTGTATAGGGGTCTGTGGCCCCGCAGAGGGGCATGTAGCGATGTAAAGAGAGCTGGAGGGAGTTGTGGCCTGAGGAAAAGGCCATGTGGAGCGGGCTGGAAAGGCCTGTGGAAGGCTCTGGAGTAAGATTTGGGCCTATGAAGTCCTTTGCAGTAAACAATATGCAACATGATTGCCTGTGGAGAGAGCAGGAGGGGCTTGTGGCACTGTAGAAAGGCCTTTGGCCCAGTAGGAGCCTGTGGTCCTGTGGAGAGAGCTGAAGGTGTTGTGGCCCTGTGGAAAGGCCTGTGACCCTGTATAGGGGTCCGTTGCCCTGTGGAGAGAGCTGGAGGGGCTCGTGCCCTATGGAAATGACTATGGCCATGTAGAAAGGCCTTTTGGCCTTGAAGAGGGGGCTTGTGCCCTGCAGACGGGCCTTGTGTCTCTGTGGAGAGAGCTAAAGGGGGCTGTGTCCATGCAGAAAGTGCATGTGGAGGGGAGCTATGGCCCGGTAAAGAGAGCTTGTTGTCCTGCGGAGAAGAGTTGGAGGGGATTGTGGCCCTGTGGAAAGGCTTGTAGCCCGGCAGAAGGAGGCAGCGGTCCTGTGGAGAGAGCTGAAGGGGTTGAGGCCCTGTGGAAAGGCATGTGACGCTGTATAGGGGTCTGTGGCCCCGCAGAGGGGCATGTGGCGATGTAAAGAGAGCTGGAGGGAGTTGTGGCCTGAGGAAAAGGCCATGTGGAGTGGGCTGGAGGGGCCTGTGGAAGGCTCTGGAGTAAGATTTGGGCCTACGAAGTCCTCTGCAGTAAACAACATGCAACATGATTGCCTGTGGAGAGAGCTGAAGGTTTTGTGGCCCTGTGGAAAGGCCTGTGACCCTGTACAGGGGTCCGTTGCCCTGTGGAGAGAGCTGGAGGTGCTTGTGCCCTATGGGAATGACTATGGCCATGTAGAAAGGCCTTTTGGCTTTGAAGAGGGGGCTTGTGCCCTGCAGACGGGCCCTGTGACACTGTGGAGAGGGCTGTTGGGAGTTGTGGCCGTGTGGAAAGTGCATTTGGCCCTGTGGAGGTGAGCTATGGCCCTGTAAAGAGAGCTTCTTGTCCTGTGGAGAGAGCTGGAGGGTGTTGTGGCCCTGTGGAAAGGTCTTTGGCCCTATGAATAGGCCCTTTAGCCTTGTGGAAGGGGCTGTGGCCCTGTGGTGAGAGGTGGAAGGAGTTGTGGGCTGTGGAAAAGCCTGTGGTCCTGTGGAGACAGCTGAAGGGGTTGAGGCCCTGTGGAAAGGCCTGTGACCCTGTATAGGGGTCTGTGGCCCCGCAGAGGGGCATGTGGCGATGTAAAGAGAGCTGGAGGGAGTTGTGGCCTGAGGAAAAGGCCATGTGGAGCGGGCTGGAGAGGCCTGTGGAAGGCTCTGGAGTAAGATTTGGGCCTATGAAGTCCTTTGCAGTAAACAACATGCAACATGATTGCCTGTGGAGAGAACTGGAGGGGCTTGTGGCACTGTGGAAAGGCCTGTGGCCCAGTAGGAGCCTGTGGTCCTGTGGAGAGAGCTGAAGGTGTTGTGGCCCTGTGGAAAGGCCTGTGACCCTGTATAGAGGTCCGTTGCCCTGTGGAGAGAGCTGGAGGGGCTTGTGCCCTATGGAAATGACTATGGCCCTGTAGAAAGGCCTTTTGGCCTTGAAGAGGGGGCTTGTGCCCTGCAGACGGGCCTTGTGTCTCTGTGGAGAGAGCTAAAGGGGGCTGTGGCCATGCAGAAAGTGCATTTGGCCCTGTGGAGGGGAGCTATGGCCCGGTAAAGAGAGCTTGTTGTCCTGTGGAGAAGAGTTGGAGGGGATTGTGGCCCTGTGGAAAGACCTGTGACCCTGTATAGGGGTCCGTTGCCCTGTGGAGAGAGCTGGAGGGGCTCGTGCCCTATGGAAATGACTATGGCCATGTAGAAAGGCCTTTTGACCTTGAAGAGGGGGCTTGTGCCCTGCAGGCGGGCCCTGTGACTCTGTGGAGAGAGCTGTTGGGAGTTGTGGCCGTGTGGAAAGTGCTTTTGGCCCTGTGGAGGTGAGCTATGGCCCTGTAAAGAGAGCTTCTTGTCCTGTGGAGAGAGCTGGAGGGTGTTGTGGCCCTGTGGAAAGGTCTGTGGCCCTATGGATACGCCCTTTAGCCCTGTGGAAGGGGCTGTGGCCCTGTGGTGAGAGCTGGAAGGAGTTGTGGGCTGTGGAAAAGCCTGTGGTCCTGTGGAGACAGCTGAAGGGGTTGAGGCCCTGTGGAAAGGCCTGTGACCCTGTATAGGTGTCTGTGGCCCCGCTGAGGAGCATGTGGCGATGTAAAGAGAGCTGGAGGGAGTTGTGTCCTGACGAAAAGGCCATGTGGAGCGGGCTGGAGGGGCCTTTCGAAGGCTCTGGAGTAAGATTTGGGCCTATGAAGTCCTTTGCAGTATACAACATGCAACATGATTGCCTGTGGAGAGAGCTGGAGGGGCTTGTGGCACTGTGGAAAGGCCTGTGGCCCAGTAGGAGCCTGTGGTCATGTGGAGAGAGCTGAAGGTGTTGTGGCCCTGTGGAAAGGCCTGTGACCCTGTATAGGGGTCCGTTGCCCTGTGGAGAGAGCTGGAGGGGCTCGTGCCCTATGGAAATGACTATGGCCATGTAGAAAGGCCTTTTGGCCTTGAAGAGGGGGCTTGTGCTCTGCAGACGGGCCTTGTGTCTCTGTGGAGAGAGCTAAATGGGGCTGTGTCCATGCAGAAAGTGCATTTGGCCCTGTGGAGGGGAGCTATGGCCCTGTAATGAGAGCTTGTTGTCCTGTGGAGAAGAGTTGGAGGGGATTGTGGCCCTGTGGAAATGCTTGTGGCCCGGCAGAAGGAGCCTATGGTACTGTGGAGAGAGTTGAAGGGGTTGTTTGCCCGCAGAGGGGCATGTAGTGATGTAAAGAGAGCTGGAGGGAGTTTTGCTGTGCTAAAAAAGGCCATGTGGAGTGGGCTGGAGGGGCCTGTGGAAGGCTCTGGAGTAAGATTGGGGCCTATGAAGTCTTTTGCAGTAAACAACATGCAACATGATTGCCTGTGGAAAGAGCTGGAGGGGCTTGTGGCACTGTGTAAAGGCCTGTGGCCCGGTAGGAGCCTGTGGTCCTGTGGAGAGAGCTGAAGGGGCTTGTGGCCCTGTGGAAAGGCCTGTGACCCTGTATAGTGGTCTGTTGCCCTGTGGAGAGAGCTGGAGGGGCTTGTGGCCCTGAGGAAAGGGCCTATGGCCCTGTGGAGAGAGCTGAAGGTGGGTGCGGCCCTGTGGAAAGGCCTGTGACCCTGAAGAGGGATCTGTGGCCCTTCAAATGGGCCTGTTGCCCTGTGGAGAGAGCTGGAGTGGGTTATGGCCCTGTGGAAATGCCTATGGCACTGCGGAAAGGGACCTCTGGCCCTTTGCAAAGGGTCATTGGCCTTGTGGAGTGGGCTATTGCCCTGTTGACGGGCCTGTGGCCCTGTGTGATTGTTGATAGCCTGACAAATCATCCAATAAAAACTTGCATATTTTTCAAGGATCCTGTAGCTTAAAGATGTTTCCTGACAATTCACTTTAATGTTCAGGAAGCATCCTACAGGAACAAGATTCTTAAAAAATACACAAGTGTTAAACACTGTGTAGCTTTGTGGTTACTTACCAATTAATCTTCTCTGCTGCAACTTGAGTAGTGCTTCTTACCTTTGACCTACAGGAAGAGGTGTGCATGAGAGAGAGTCATTGAGAGGCACATAGAGGCAAAGAGGGGAGCAAAGGGGCAAAGGTAGGCACATAGAGGGATGCAAAAGGTAAATAGAAGCACAGGGAGGGACAGAGAGGCACAGAGACCGATAGAGAGCCACAGATGGGCAAAGACAGAGATTGAGAGGCTCGTGAAGGCACAGAGACAAAAAAAGGCACTTTGGATGGAAAGAAAGAACCAGAGAGAGAGCATGCGAGAGAGTGGTGCAATGGGGAGAGATCAAAAGTGAGCGCCAGTGATGCACTGGAGACTGAGAGAGCACAAAAGAGAGCACTGCACTATAAAGACAGAGGAGTGCCAGAGAGCGGTGCAGTAGGGAGAAAGAGAACACATCAGAGAGTGGTGCACTGGAAAGAGAGTGAAAGAGCACCAGAGAGCATTGCACTGGAGAGAGAGAAAGAGAGAGAGACAGAAAGCAGTGTGCCAGTGTAAAAGGGCACCAGAGAGTGATGCACTGACTGGACAAATGGTCATTTTTATAGGCAGTTCTACATGTCGTGTTGCTGGACAGCTGGGGGTCATGCTTACCGTTGTTAGGGATGGTAATATATTCTGCTTCCCTAGGCCTGATTTCCAGGGACTGCACTGCTCTGACTGGCAGGAGCACTTTTATGGCTACCTGACCTTTAAATTATTATGGATTCTAGTAATACTGACAAAGCATTAGACTAAACGGCTCAGAAACCTGACGGTAGTAAATGATTGTGCCATTTGAACAGTTGTCAGAATTGTTTCATCATAGCCATAGGACTTCCACTTTATATTTATCTGTAAAATAGTTATTAAAAGGACTCTGTCACCAGGTTTTTGACATCCCATCGGACAGCAGCATAATGTAGAGATAGAAATCCTGATCCAGCAATGTTTCACTTACTGAGCTCCTTGCTGTCATTTTGATAAAATTACTGTTTTCTCTGTTGCAGATTTGGCAGCTCCCAAGTATGACTGGACTACTGGAGTAGTGCTCTAATGATAATCTCCAGATGATTTAACAGTGTTTTAATGCAAACTACACTGAGCAGCCTAGTAAGTGATATATCACTGGAATAAAGATGTCTGTGTCCACATTATGGTGCGCTCAGATGAGATGGCTAAAACCTGGTGACAGAATCCCTTTAACACTAATACAAACAGTACAAATGTTTATAATAAAGAAAATCTTCTCCCATTGCTTCGAGGGCCCCGTTCACCTGGAATTGTAGAACAACCTAGAATAGAAAAGAAACAAATAAAACATGAATTCAGAAACTTTAACAAGACCGGAACTTTAGTCTCCGAAACGCCTCATTCTTTCTTGGGAGCTGATCACTGCCGTCTTCTTAATCTCTTTAAAGGAAAGAAGGGGAATACATATGTTAAAACCAAAATGTTTATTGTTCAAGGACAATGTGAATGAGTATATTGACCAATTACCCTGGGTGTTGCCTTTTCCTCAACTGCATCCCTGTCTTCATGGACCTTGTTGTGACCCTAGGTTCGATTGGTGCTCTCCGCCTGATATAAATAATAACATTACATTTTCTGGGCACTTAGAGTGGTATAAGGATATCTTCTATCAATCCTAAAAGTTTAGGCATCGAGGTTTGTTCTGCGATGGAGATATCATCAATAAACGCCTGTAATATACCCTTCCGCATACTGTCTACAAGTGGCCGCTACTGAGAGCACTTTGCCTGGGTATAGGTGCTGAGGATGCTCAGAAGAACAAGTCATTGTCCATAACATCACAAGCTATGTACAGTTTGCCAACTCCTACTAGCTTGCTTGATTTAATAATATACCCACCTTTGAGTCTTAGTATTTAAATTTGACACACCGAGGTCCTCTGTTTCACCCTGGGCACTGTAGTCTTCAGCTTGCTGGACCATTTGCTCCTCTTCTCCATTGCTCTCTTCTGCTTCTCTTTAGGGGAGATAGAAAACAGAATATTACATTTTATCAACAATTTGGTGAAATAGATCATAACTGCTTTGCAATAAATTACCTTGAGCTGCTGGGTTGAGGTTGATTTTCCGATGATTTCCCTGCTGCCAAGACCAGTGTGTATGCTTGGCAGAGGTCTCCTAATGTTTTTTCTCTGTAATTCCTCTCTGCTGTCATGTTGGAATGACTGAGATATTTGGAGAAAAGATACCTCTGTGTCTCTGTTAAATGTGACACGGTCCATGTTTCACAAGTTTTTCTTGCCACCTGACTAGAGATGGATTTAAGTTTGTACCTAGATAGCAATAGAGTAGATCATAAATACATGGCACAACATCTAATATGTAGGATTTTTAACTTTTAAGACTTACTTCTTCTGGTAGCGATGAAGGTCGGTGGATACATTATATATCTGTCTTCCTGTAGTCGATAAGAAGAATTTATCTGGACTGTCTTTTTTGGCCAGCACCCGTCTCACTTTTTTAAAGTAGATGTTAAACCACTGTAAATAAACAAAACAAAAAACAGTAAACCACTTAATAAAAATTGAGTTGGGCCCTTCAATATTAAGATAAGAAAATTTGAAATAGACTAAATTAATTACTGGAGTCAATGACCGCACCAACGTGAGGGAGGGATGTGCCTAACCAGGAGAGCGAAACCTACAGACTAAAAGGGCAGTATCTCTCCTCCGCCTCAGTTGGATTTCAGAGCATGATAGGAACCACACAATCTAAATATATAGAAAAGTCACCTCACACCAAACATATGTCAGACTATAAACTGCCCACCATTCATTTAAAGTGCAGAACATCTGTGATAAGGGAGAGCATATCTGTTCCTACTGATAATGCATTCTGGATGCTGCTGCAACAAGCATTATTGTTAAGAAAATGCACTATTCTGGACACCGATACTATGGTTTAGCATCCTGGATACTGCAGGGAAATAAGGGAAAGACTCCCAACACACCTGCATGAGGATGTAGCACCAAGTTGTCCTGTAAAATCTGGTTAAAGGGAGGATCTACTAAAAGGGACAGAATGCCACTAATCCTACGGGTTGAAGTCATGACAACTAACAGATCCCTCTCTAATGTGGGTGCCATCGTAGTGACAGGAACATCTTACCTTTTCTTCTTCTTCAGTAAGCACAAAACAGGCTACTTGGTGGGCAGCAGTCTTATGGGATTTAACTCCGACAATTATTAGCTGTTCATTTTGATAGATGTGACGCATCCTCTCTGTCCACTCAGAAACCTGTGAGTCAAGACATGGGAAAGTTAGATAGACATGTGGCTTTAAATCAGGATAATGAGTAGGTTGTTACTTACCGTCATGTTTCTGACAACTCCTGGTCTTTGTAAGTGTTTTAGTATGATTAAGGCCTCAAGGTAATAGAGAATCTCCAACTGATGCACTTCATTTCGGGATCCTCCTTGGACATCCTCGATGGCTTGCAGGAAAGCTGGCTTTGCAACGGTCAGGATCTCCTGGCATTGCTGAGGTGTTTTGTCCAATTTATGCAACTCCAGGTACCTAAGAGAAAGATTAATAAATGTGACTGATAGGTGAGGCCTATTTTTAAGTCATGTATGAAAAATCCTGGCGGGAGAGAGAAAAGAGAAAAAATAATAATTGTGCATACATCTGAAAGGATAAAAATTAGCTGACATACCTTTTGCTGACAACTTCTTTTGCAACTCCCTTGGAAAATTTCTTCTGAATATCCGCAGTCACATACTGGAAATACTTCATTGCCTTGAAGAGTTTTTCATTTTTATCGCGTAAATTGGTTGCAAATAGTTGATAATGTACAAATTTCCGGACATTCTTAATGTAGTTGGTGACAGTTTGGTTGCACAGACCGAGATCTTGAAGGTTTTTGAAAAATAAATGGGCGTTTTCAATCTTTGTCGCAAAGTTGAGGCTCACACGGCGTTTGTTCATAAAGTATAAAAACCTTGACACATTTTCAACAATTTGTTTGTATCTTTCCAGCTTGCAATGGTTCTGCAAATAAGAGGAAAAACCTTTTAATATTGGATGAGACAGAGAATGGTGATCATAATAACCTGCATCTTTCATTTTGATCCTCTTGTCAACAGTCCATTTCTGGCTTGTCATCCTACAAATTTGGAAGAAAGAACAACAGGTCAGAGTAGAAACAAATTAGAACTTTGAGAAAAATACTGTGTAAGCATATACAGCATATATATAGTGACGTCCTGCCAATGGCAGTAGACTATGCAGCCGCTATGGGGCCTGTGAGTCCAGGGTTCCCTGTAACGACGCATTCATGGGGCCCTCACCCAGTGGAAGAATCTGGGGAAATGTCGGGGACCTTGACAGCTGGGGGTTCCACTCACCGTTGTCAGGGGTGGTAAACATTTCTGTGTCCCCAGGCCCGATTTCTGTGGACCCCAATGCTCTGACTGGCAGCAGCACTTTGCTGGCTGCCTGCCCTTTATACGCAGCATCCACTGCTGAACACTGCGTGTTCTGAAGTTCATCTGTGGGTAAAGCTAGTACATCATCCTCTACTGGCCCACAGATGAAAATCGTAATGGCAGTGCATTTTAGTATGCCCCGCCAAAGCTGTGTGCCCCACAGAGCTGTCTGTGTGTAGGGCACTTTTTTGGCATCCTGTTTTATGGCTGCAATGGAAGGGAAATCTATTGCCTAAAATAGGAGAAAAAATTACTTTGTAAGGGCTGTAAAGTTGTGGGATATGCTATTAATTGTCCCAGTTAAACATTATTTGTATTGTTTTTTTTGCTCAATATATATATATATATAAATATATCTATATATATATATATATATATATATATATATATATAGATATATATATATATAGATATATATATATAGATATATATAGATATGTATATATATATAAAAGCATGATGAGTGAGAATGTTACACACACTAACTGACCTCGGCCTGTCTTCATCTGTTTGGCTGGTATTTTCCTCTCTTTCTCTGGTCTCTGGTTGTTGATCGGCTTCACTGTCGGATGTTTCAGAGGATGTATAGTCTTCTGCAGCTGAAAGATGCACCAATTCAGGATTTGATATGGCTCGGCGTGCCGATGTGCCAGTTGATGTAGATGGCTTCTCATCTTCAACAGTCCTGTAAATTATAAAAATCCTTAGTAATAACGTGAAGTACAATCTTGAGTAGGCCAGCAGTGTTGACAATTTTTTAAAGTGGCCTAAAAGCCAGGATGTGCTGAGGCCAAGGCAATGTTTGAGCAAGGGATTAAAGTAAATTCCTTGTATAAATTTACACTGACCTGTAGACATCATAATCCTCTGGGACGGGCGGCTCTTCCTCTGTGACGGACGGCTCTTCCACTGTGACGGGCGGCTCTTCCTCTGTGACGGACGGCTCTTCCTCTGTGACGGACGGCTCTTCCTCTGGGACGGGCGGCTCTTCCTCTGGGACGGGCGGCTCTTCCTCTGGGACGGGCGGCTCTTCCTCTGGGACGGGCAGCTCTTCCTCTGGGACGGGCGGCTCTTCCTCTGGGACGGACGTCTCTTCCACTGTGACGGACGGCTCTTCCTCTGTGACGGACGGCTCTTCCTCTGGGACGGGCGGCTCTTCCTCTGGGACGGGCGGCTCTTCCTCTGGGACGGGCGGCTCTTCCACTGTGACGGGCGGCTCTTCCTCTGTGACGGACGGCTCTTCCTCTGTGACGGACAGCTCTTCCTCTGGGACGGGCGGCTCTTCCTCTGGGACGGGCGACTCCTCCTCGATGACTGTAGACATTTCCTCCTCAACAGGCAGCACTTCCTCCTCATTAGGCAGCTCTTGCTCACTGGCTGTCAGCTCCTCCTGCACAGGTGATGCCCCCTCATCTTCAACAATCCTGTAAATATAAAATACACGTGATTATTTGGCATAGTTCAGAACATATATGCAAATCTATAAAGCTTACACAAGTATGAACATCAGTATTCAAAGAATAAGATGCTAGTGGGGCATACCTGGCCATAGTTGGTTTCTCGGGTACTATAAACCCTCTGTCCTCCAGGAAGGAGATAAGATCGTCCTTTGTAGTGATCTCTGGAATCTTGTCATAAGGGATATATGTTCCTTTTGTTGCAATTGCTATCAGTGAGTTTCTAGATTCTTTCACTAGCGCATCCTTCTCCTCTTGTGTACAGCATCTAAGGCATTGTCGTGTAAGGTGCTGTGGCAGTTGAGTAAATGCTTTGTAACATAGTGGACATGTCTTCAGCATCCTGAAGCCGCTGTAAAAAAGAAAAATGGAAGATCAGGAACAATATCAGTGAGAATCTAGCTTTTCCACCCACTAATATCAACCAGCATTTTTTATGTTTCAGCAGGATAACTGGATTTCAAAAATCTGATTTTTTTTTACAACAAATACACAGCTCATGAGAAAAGGCACGTCTCATCATTGCCATAGATTTTTTTAAAAAGATGAGGGCTGGCTCTAGAGTGTATTTTGACCACCAATAGCCAGCCCTCATTTTTGGTCACAAAAACGGACAAACGTACACAATTTTTTAAGGAGCAATTGTTTAGCACAAGTTAATGCACTTTTATAGCATACTACACAAATTGTGGCAATATTGTGCACATAACACATGCGGTTTTTTATCATATGCATGTTCCTAGATCTTGCGCAAATCTGAGGTTTTGCAAGAATTATTTAGATTGACAAAGATACCGTGCAAAAAATTAATGTGGTATTGACTATGCAAATGCTTATACAGTTTTGCACATGACCGGCACTCATTTATCAGTCAAAAAGGAGAAAAAACGAGTGAGCGAGCAAGTACATATACAGTTTAAAGCCTTTTCACACTGCAAACTTTGAAAGATACAGAAAGACCGCGCCAAAAACATAAACCCTTTCTGTGACTGAGCCTGAACAATTGCAAGCCTTAACATGATGTTATAATACACTTTCACACCGCAATCCTTCCCCCTCCCCCCACCACAGTAATACAACCAAGCTAAAGTTTGCAGAGGTCACAGAGAGGACATCAGATTAGGCACCTGATTCCAGTACAAACTATATGAGTACAAGCATACTTATACACCTGATTCCAGTACAAGCTATATGAGTACAAGTATACTTATACACCTGATTCCAGTACAAGCTATATGAGTACAAGTATACTTATACACCTGATTCCAGTACAAGCTATATGAGTACAAGTATACTTATACACCTGATTCCAGTACAAGCTATATGAGTACAAGTATACTTATACACCTGATTCCAGTACAAGCTCAGATGATGCTGCAGTATAGTTAGGCACCTGATCCCAATACATGCTGTATGTTAACCTCTTCTGCAAATACTCCCATGGTCTCAGTGTACCCCAGAATGCATGCTGCAATGGTGTCCAGAAAGAGTATTTCTAGAAGCAACACATACCTCTGCAGATTCATATTTCCCTCCCACTCACTATCCCACCAGGTGTACTTACCTTCTTTTGGGCGGCATGGTTGTAATTGGCTAAGGTCACAGCTTCTCTTGTGCACTAATCACCCTTGTTGCTCCTGAGCACTGGATCAAATTAAACTTCCCTCCAAAACTCCTTTTCCTTTTCCTAAAATGATGGTTTATTTGAATGTAAATCATGAATCTGCTCCGATTGGTTAATGCAACTTAGTAGGCGTAGCTTTTTCTTGATGAGAGCTGGCTACAGGTACTTCCAGGACGACCCGTAGCCAGCCCTCACCCTTGGAATAGCTCAATGAGGATGAGAGCTGGCTACAGGTGCCTCCAGGGCGACCCCTAGCCAGCCCTCACCCTTGGAGCAGCTCAATGAGGATGAGAGCTGGCTACAGGTGCCTCCAGGGCGACCCGTAGCCAGCCCTCACCCTTGGAATAGCTCAATGAGGATGAGAGCTGGCTACAGGTGCCTCCAGGGCGACCCCTAGCCAGCCCTCACCCTTGGAATAGCTCAATGAGGATGAGAGCTGGCTACAGGTTTGATGATACCAAAAGCACTTAAAATTCAATCTGCAACAAAAAAAAGTCGCTCTGACGCCGCCGTTAAGGGCTGCGTCCGTTATCACTCTCATCTGATAAATTACGGAAAAAAAAAGGAAACTTTATAGCTTTTTTGGCGCGCTTATTTCACTGCCTTTTCCTACGCGCCGCCGTTCAGCGCAGCTTCCGTTATCACGCTCATCTAATGAATTATGGAAAAAAACGTAAACTTTATAGTTTTTTTGGCGCGCTTATTTCACCGCCCGTTCCTACGCGCCACGGTTCAGCGCACCTTCCGTTATCACGCTCATCTGATGAATTACGGAAAAAAAACGTAAACTTTATAGTTTTTTTGGCGCGCTTATTTCACCGCCCGTTCCTACGCGCCGCCATTCAGTGCAGCATCCGTTATCACGCTCATCTGATGAATTACGGAAAAAAAACGTAAACTTTATAGTTTTTTTGGCGCGCTTATTTCACCGCCCGTTCCTACGCGCCACCGTTCAACGCAGCTTCCGTTATCACGCTCATCTAATGAATTATGGAAAAAAAACGTACACTTTATAGCTTTTTTGGCGCGCTTATTTCACCGCCCGTTCCTACGCGCCGCCGTTCAGCTCAGCTTCCGTTATCACGCTCATCTGATGAATTACGGAAAAAAAACGTAAATTTTATAGTTTTTTTGGCGCGCTTATTTCACCGCCCGTTCCTACGTGCCGCCGTTCAGCGCAGCGTCCGTTATCACCCTCATCTGATGAATTACGGAAAAAAAAACGTAAACTTTATAGTTTTTTTGGCGCGCTTATTTCACCGCCCGTTCCTATGCGCCGCCGTTCAGCGCAGCGTCCGTTATCACGCTCAATGAGGATGAGAGCTGGCTACAGGTGCCTCCAGGGCGACACGTAGCCAGCCCTCACCCTTGGAATAGCTCAATGAGGATGAGAGCTGGCTACAGGTGCCTCCAGGGCGACCCCTAGCCAGCCCTCACCCTTGGAATAGCTCAATGAGGATGAGAGCTGGCTACAGGTGCCTCCAGGGCCTTCCCGTAGCCAGCCCTCACCCTTGGAATAGCTCAATGAGGATGAGAGCTGGCTACAGGTGCCTCCAGGGCGACCCCTAGCCAGCCCTCACCCTTGGAGCAGCTCAATGAGGATGAGAGCTGGCTACAGGTGCCTCCAGGGCGACCCCTAGCCAGCTCTCACCCTTGGAGCAGCTCAATGAGGATGAGAGCTGGCTACAGGTGCCTCCAGGGCGACCCCTAGCCAGCCCTCACCCTTGGAGCAGCTCAATGAGGATGAGAGCTGGCTACAGGTGCCTCCAGGGCGACCCCTAGCCAGCCCTCACCCTTGGAGCAGCTCAATGAGGATGAGAGCTGGCTACAGGTGCCTCCAGGGCGACCCCTAGCCAGCCCTCACCCTTGGAGCAGCTCAATGAGGATGAGAGATGGCTACAGGTGCCTCCAGGGCGACCCCTAGCCAGCCCTCACCCTTGGAGCAGCTCAATGAGGATGAGAGCTGGCTACAGGTGCCTCCAGGGCGACCCCTAGCCAGCCCTCACCCTTGGAGCAGCTCAATGAGGATGAGAGCTGGCTACAGGTGCCTCCAGGGCGACCCCTAGCCAGCCCTCACCCTTGGAGCAGCTCAATGAGGATGAGAGCTGGCTACAGGTGCCTCCAGGGCGACCCCTAGCCAGCCCTCACCCTTGGAGCAGCTCAATGAGGATGAGAGCTGGCTACAGGTGCCTCCAGGGCGACCCCTAGCCAGCCCTCACCCTTGGAGCAGCTCAATGAGGATGAGAGCTGGCTACAGGTGCCTCCAGGGCGACCCCTAGCCAGCCCTCACCCTTGGAGCAGCTCAATGAGGATGAGAGCTGGCTACAGGTGCCTCCAGGGCGACCCTTAGCCAGCCCTCACCCTTGGAATAGCTCAATGAGGATGAGAGCTGGCTACAGGTTTAATGATAGCAAAAGCACTTAAAATTCAATCTACAACAAAAAAAAGTCGCTCTGACGCCGCCGTTAAGGGCTGCGTCCGTTATCACGCTGATCTGATAAATTACAGAAAAAAAACGTAAACTTTATCGTTTTTTTGGCGCACTTATTTCATCGCCCGTTCCTACGTGTCGCCGTTCAGCACAGCATCCGTTATCACGCTCATCTCATGAATTACGGAAAAAAAAAGTAAACTTTATAGTTTTTTTGGCGCGCTTATTTCACCGCCCGTTCCTACGCGCCGCCATTCAGCGCAGCGTCCGTTATCATGCTCATCTGATGAATTACGGAAAAAAACGTAAACTTTATAGTTTTTTTGGCGCGCTTATTTCACCGCCCGTTCCTACGCGCCGCCGTTCAGCGCAGCGTCCGTTATCACCCTCATCTGATGAATTACGGAAAAAAAACGTAAACTTTATAGTTTTTTTTGGCGCGCTTATTTCACCGCCCGTTCCTATGCGCCGCCGTTCAGCGCAGCGTCCGTTATCACGCTCAATGAGGATGAGAGCTGGCTACAAGTGCCTCCAGGGCGACACGTAGCCAGCCCTCACCCTTGGAATAGCTCAATGAGGATGAGAGCTGGCTACAGGTGCCTCCAGGGCGACCCCTAGCCAGCCCTCACCCTTGGAGCAGCTCAATGAGGATGAGAGCTGGCTACAGGTGCCTCCAGGGCGACCCCTAGCCAGCCCTCACCCTTGGAGCAGCTCAATGAGGATGAGAGCTGGCTACAGGTGCCTCCAGGGCGACCCCTAGCCAGCCCTCACCCTTGGAGCAGCTCAATGAGGATGAGAGCTGGCTACAGGTGCCTCCAGGGCGACCCCTAGCCAGCCCTCACCCTTGGAGCAGCTCAATGAGGATGAGAGCTGGCTACAGGTGCCTCCATGGCGACCCCTAGCCAGCCCTCACCCTTGGAGCAGCTCAATGAGGATGAGAGCTGGCTACAGGTGCCTCCAGTGCGACCCCTAGCCAGCCCTCACCCTTGGAGCAGCTCAATGAGGATGAGAGCTGGCTACAGGTGCCTCCAGGGCGACCCCTAGCCAGCCCTCACCCTTGGAGCAGCTCAATGAGGATGAGAGCTGGCTACAGGTGACTCCAGGGCGACCCCTAGCCAGCCCTCACCCTTGGAGCAGCTCAATGAGGATGAGAGCTGGCTACAGGTGCCTCCAGGGCGACCCCTAGCCAGCCCTCACGCTTGGAGCAGCTCAATGAGGATGAGAGCTGGCTACAGGTGCCTCCAGGGCGACCCCTAGCCAGCCCTCACCCTTGGAGCAGCTCAATGAGGATGAGAGCTGGCTACAGGTGCCTCCAGGGCGACCCCTAGCCAGCCCTCACCCTTGGAGCAGCTCAATGAGGATGAGAGCTGGCTACAGGTGCCTCCAGGGCGACCCCTAGCCAGCCCTCACCCTTGGAGCAGCTCAATGAGGATGAGAGCTGGCTACAGGTGCCTCCAGGGCGACCCCTAGCCAGCCCTCACCCTTGGAGCAGCTCAATGAGGATGAGAGCTGGCTACAGGTGCCTCCAGGGCGACCCCTAGCCAGCCCTCACCCTTGGAGCAGCTCAATGAGGATGAGAGCTGGCTACAGGTGCCTCCAGGGCGACCCCTAGCCAGCCCTCACCCTTGGAATAGCTCAATGAGGATGAGAGCTGGCTACAGGTTTGATGATACCAAAAGCACTTAAAATTCAATCTGCAACAAAAAAAAGTCGCTCTGACGCCGCCGTTAAGGGCTGCGTCCGTTATCACGCTCATCTGATAAATTACAGAAAAAAAACGTAAACTTTATCGTTTTTTTGGCGCACTTATTTCACCGCCCGTTCCTACGTGCCGCCGTTCAGCACAGCATCCGTTATCACGCTCATCTGATGAATTACGGAAAAAAAACGTAAACTTTATAGTTTTTTTGGCGCGCTTATTTCACCGCCCGTTCCTACGCGCCGCCATTCAGCGCAGCGTCCGTTATCACGCTCATCTGATGAATTACGGAAAAAAAACGTAAACTTTATAGTTTTTTTGGCGTGCTTATTTCACCGCCCGTTCCTACGCGACGCCGTTCAACGCAGCTTCCGTTAACACGCTCATCTAATGAATTATGGAAAAAAAACGTACACTTTATAGCTTTTTTGGCGCGCTTATTTCACCGCCCGTTCCTACGCGCCGCCGTTCAGCGCAGCTTCCGTTATCACGCTCATCTGATGAATTACGGAAAAAAAACGTAAATTTTATAGTTTTTTTGGCGCGCTTATTTCACCGCCCGTTCCTACGCGCCGCCGTTCAGCGCAGCGTCCGTTATCACGCTCATCTGATGAATTACGGAAAAAAAACGTAAACTTTATAGTTTTTTTGGCGCGCTTATTTCACCGCCCGTTCCTACGCACCGCCGTTCAGCGCAGCGTCCGTTATCACCCTCATCTGATGAATTACGGAAAAAAAACGTAAACTTTATAGTTTTTTTGGCGCGCTTATTTCACCGCCCGTTCCTATGCGCCGCCGTTCAGCGCAGCGTCCGTTATCACGCTCAATGAGGATGAGAGCTGGCTACAAGTGCCTCCAGGGCGACACGTAGCCAGCCCTCACCCTTGGAATAGCTCAATGAGGATGAGAGCTGGCTACAGGTGCCTCCAGGGCGACCCCTAGCCAGCCCTCACCCTTGCAGCAGCTCAATGAGGATGAGAGCTGGCTACAGGTGCTTCCAGGGCGAACCCTAGCCAGCCCTCACCCTTGGAGCAGCTCAATGAGGATGAGAGCTGGCTACAGGTACCTCCAGGGCGACCCCTAGCCAGCCCTCACCCTTGGAGCAGCTCAATGAGGATGAGAGCTGGCTACAGGTGCCTCCAGGGCGACCCCTAGCCAGCCCTCACCCTTGGAGCAGCTCAATGAGGATGAGAGCTGGCTACAGGTGCCTCCAGGGCGACCCGTAGCCAGCCCTCACCCTTGGAGCAGCTCAATGAGGATGAGAGCTGGCTACAGGTGCCTCCAGGGTGACCCCTAGCCAGCCCTCACCCTTGGAGCAGCTCAATGAGGATGAGAGCTGGCTACAGGTGCCTCCAGGGCGACCCCTAGCCAGCCCTCACCCTTGGAGCAGCTCAATGAGGATGAGAGCTGGCTACAGGTGCCTCCAGGGCGACCCTTAGCCAGCCCTCACCCTTGGAATAGCTCAATGAGGATGAGAGGTGGCTACAGGTTTGATGATAGCAAAAGCACTTAAAATTCAATCTGCAACAAAATAAAGTCGCTCTGACGCCGCCGTTAAGGGCTGCGTCCGTTATCACGCTGATCTGATAAATTACAGAAAAAAAACGTAAACTTTATCGTTTTTTTGGCGCACTTATTTCATTGCCCGTTCCTACGTGCCGCCGTTCAGCACAGCATCCGTTATCACGCTCATCTGATGAATTACGGAAAAAAAACGTAAACTTTATAGATTTTTTGGCGCGCTTATTTCACCGCCCGTTCCTACGCGCCGCCATTCAGCGCAGCGTCCGTTATCACGCTCATCTGATGAATTACGGAAAAAAAACTTAAACTTTATAGATTTTTTGGCGCGCTTATTTCACCGCCCGTTCCTACGCGCCGCCATTCAGCGCAGCGTCCGTTATCACGCTCATCTGATGAATTACGGAAAAAAACGTAAACTTTATAGTTTTTTTGGCGCACTTATTTCACCGCCCGTTCCTACGCGCCGCCGTTCAGCGCAGCGTCCGTTATCACCCTCATCTGATGAATTACGGAAAAAAAATGTAAACTTTATAGTTTTTTTGGCGCGCTTATTTCACCGCCCGTTCCTATGCGCCGCCGTTCAGCGCAGCGTCCGTTATCACGCTCAATGAGGATGAGAGCTGGCTACAGGTGCCTCCAGGGCGACACGTAGCCAGCCCTCACCCTTGGAATAGCTCAATGAGGATGAGAGCTGGCTACAGGTGCCTCCAGGGCGACCCCTAGCCAGCCCTCACCCTTGGAATAGCTCAATGAGGATGAGAGCTGGCTACAGGTGCCTCCAGGGCCTTCCCGTAGCCAGCCCTCACCCTTGGAATAGCTCAATGAGGATGAGAGCTGGCTACAGGTGCCTCCAGGGCGACCCCTAGCCAGCCCTCACCCTTGGAGCAGCTCAATGAGGATGAGAGCTGGCTACAGGTGCCTCCAGGGCGACCCCTAGCCAGCTCTCACCCTTGGAGCAGCTCAATGAGGATGAGAGCTGGCTACAGGTGCCTCCAGGGCGACCCCTAGCCAGCCCTCACCCTTGGAGCAGCTCAATGAGGATGAGAGCTGGCTACAGGTGCCTCCAGGGCGACCCCTAGCCAGCCCTCACCCTTGGAGCAGCTCAATGAGGATGAGAGCTGGCTACAGGTGCCTCCAGGGCGACCCCTAGCCAGCCCTCACCCTTGGAGCAGCTCAATGAGGATGAGAGCTGGCTACAAGTGCCTCCAGGGCGACCCCTAGCCAGCCCTCACCCTTGGAGCAGCTCAATGAGGATGAGAGCTGGCTACAGGTGCCTCCAGGGCGACCCCTAGCCAGCCCTCACCCTTGGAGCAGCTCAATGAGGATGAGAGCTGGCTACAGGTGCCTCCAGGGCGACCCCTAGCCAGCCCTCACCCTTGGAATAGCTCAATGAGGATGAGAGCTGGCTACAGGTGCCTCCAGGGCGACCCCTAGCCAGCCCTCACCCTTGGAGCAGCTCAATGAGGATGAGAGCTGGCTACAGGTGCCTCCAGGGCGACCCCTAGCCAGCCCTCACCCTTGGAGCAGCTCAATGAGGATGAGAGCTGGCTACAAGTGCCTCCAGGGCGACACGTAGCCAGCCCTCACCCTTGGAATAGCTCAATGAGGATGAGAGCTGGCTACAGGTGCCTCCAGGGCGACCCCTAGCCAGCCCTCACCCTTGGAGCAGCTCAATGAGGATGAGAGCTGGCTACAGGTGCCTCCAGGGCGACCCCTAGCCAGCCCTCACCCTTGGAGCAGCTCAATGAGGATGAGAGCTGGCTACAGGTGCCTCCAGGGCGACCCCTAGCCAGCCCTCGCCCTTGGAGCAGCTCAATGAGGATGAGAGCTGGTTACAGGTGCCTCCAGGGTGACCCCTAGCCAGCCCTCGCCCTTGGAGCAGCTCAATGAGGATGAGAGCTGGCTACAGGTGCCTCCAGGGCGACCCGTAGCCAGCCCTCACCCTTGGAGCAGCTCAATGAGGATGAGAGCTGGCTACAGGTGCCTCCAGGGTGACCCCTAGCCAGCCCTCACCCTTGGAGCAGCTCAATGAGGATGAGAGCTGGCTACAGGTGCCTCCAGGGCGACCCCTAGCCAGCCCTCACCCTTGGAGCAGCTCAATGAGGATGAGAGCTGGCTACAGGTGCCTCCAGGGCGACCCCTAGCCAGCCCTCACCCTTGGAGCAGCTCAATGAGGATGAGAGCTGGCTACAGGTGCCTCCAGGGCGACCCCTAGCCAGCCCTCACCCTTGGAGCACCTCAATGAGTATGAGAGCTGGCTACAGGTGCCTCCAGGGCGACCCCTAGCCAGCCCTCACCCTTGGAGCAGCTCAATGAGGATGAGAGCTGGCTACAGGTGCCTCCAGGGCGACCCCTAGCCAGCCCTCACCCTTGGAATAGCTCAATGAGGATGAGAGCTGGCTACAGGTTTGATGATACCAAAAGCACTTAAAATTCAATCTGCAACAAAAAAAAGTCGCTCTGACGCCGCCGTTAAGGGCTGCGTCCGTTATCACGCTCATCTGATAAATTACAGAAAAAAAACGTAAACTTTATCGTTTTTTTGGCGCACTTATTTCACCGCCCGTTCCTACGTGCCGCCGTTCAGCACAGCATCCGTTATCACGCTCATCTGATGAATTACGGAAAAAAAACGTAAACTTTATAGTTTTTTTGGCGCGCTTATTTCACCGCCCGTTCCTACGCGCCGCCATTCAGCGCAGCGTCCGTTATCACGCTCATCTGATGAATTACGGAAAAAAACTTAAACTTTATAGTTTTTTTGGCGCGCTTATTTCACCGCCCGTTCCTACGCGCCGCCGTTCAACGCAGCTTCCGTTATCACGCTCATCTAATGAATTATGGAAAAAAAACGTACACTTTATAGCTTTTTTGGCGCGCTTATTTCACCGCCCGTTCCTACGCGCCGCCGTTCAGCGCAGCTTCCGTTATCACGCTCATCTGATGAATTACGGAAAAAAAACGTAAATTTTATAGTTTTTTTGGCGCGCTTATTTCACCGCCCGTTCCTACGCGCCGCCGTTCAGCGCAGCGTCCGTTATCACCCTCATCTGATTAATTACGGAAAAAAAACGTAAACTTTATAGTTTTTTTGGCGCGCTTATTTCACCGCCCGTTCCTATGCGCCGCCGTTCAGCGCAGCGTCCGTTATCACGCTCAATGAGGATGAGAGTTGGCTACAGGTGCCTCCAGGGCGACACGTAGCCAGCCCTCACCCTTCGAATAACTCAATGAGGATGAGAGCTGGCTACAGGTGCCTCCAGGGCGACCCCTAGCCAGCCCTCACCCTTGGAGCAGCTCAATGAGGATGAGAGCTGGCTACAGGTGCCTCCAGGGCGACCCCTAGCCAGCCCTCACCCTTGGAGCAGCTCAATGAGGATGAGAGCTGGCTACAGGTGCCTCCAGGGCGACCCCTAGCCAGCCCTCACCCTTGGAGCAGCTCAATGAGGATGAGAGCTGGCTACAGGTGCCTCCAGGGCGACCCCTAGCCAGCCCTCACCCTTGGAGCAGCTCAATGAGGATGAGAGCTGGCTACAGGTGCCTCCAGGGCGACCCCTAGCCAGCCCTCACCCTTGGAGCAGCTCAATGAGGATGAGAGCTGGCTACAGGTGCCTCCAGGGCGACCCTTAGCCAGCCCTCACCCTTGGAATAGCTCAATGAGGATGAGAGCTGGCTACAGGTTTGATGATAGCAAAAGCACTTAAAATTCAATCTGCAACAAAAAAAAGTCGCTCTGACGCCGCCATTAAGGGCTGCGTCCGTTATCACGGTGATCTGATCAGTTACAGAAAAAAAACGTAAACTTTATCGTTTTTTTGGCGCACTTATTTCATCGCCCGTTCCTACGTGCCGCCGTTCAGCACAGCATCCGTTATCACGCTCATCTGATGAATTACGGAAAAAAAACGTAAACTTTATAGTTTTTTTGGCGCGCTTATTTCACCGCCCGTTCCTACGCGCCGCCATTCAGCGCAGCGTCCGTTATCACGCTCATCTGATGAATTACGGAAAAAAAACGTAAACTTTATAGTTTTTTTAGCGCGCTTATTTCACCGCCCGTTCCTACGCGC
The DNA here is from genome assembly GCF_046119375.1 of Phyllobates terribilis. Taxonomy (NCBI): domain Eukaryota; kingdom Metazoa; phylum Chordata; class Amphibia; order Anura; family Dendrobatidae; genus Phyllobates; species Phyllobates terribilis. The sequence goes on from NW_027362891.1 coordinate 2,151,362, forward strand.
CGCCGTTCAGCGCAGCGTCCGTTATCACCCTCATCTGATGAATTACGGAAAAAAACGTAAACTTTATAGTTTTTTTGGCGCGCTTATTTCACCGCCCGTTCCTATGCGCCGCCGTTCAGCGCAGCGTCCGTTATCACGCTCAATGAGGATGAGAGCTGGCTACAAGTGCCTCCAGGGCGACACGTAGCCAGCCCTCACCCTTGGAATAGCTCAATGAGGATGAGAGCTGGCTACAGGTGCCTCCAGGGCGACCCCTAGCCAGCCCTCACCCTTGGAGCAGCTCAATGAGGATGAGAGCTGGCTACAGGTGCCTCCAGGGCGAACCCTAGCCAGCCCTCACCCTTGGAGCAGCTCAATGAGGATGAGAGCTGGCTACAGGTGCCTCCAGGGCGACCCGTAGCCAGCCCTCACCCTTGGAGCAGCTCAATGAGGATGAGAGCTGGCTACAGGTGCCTCCAGGGCGACCCCTAGCCAGCCCTCACACTTGGAGCAGCTCAATGAGGATGAGAGCTGGCTACAGGTGCCTCCGGGGCGACCCTTAGCCAGCCCTCACCCTTGGAATAGCTCAATGAGGATGAGAGCTGGCTACAGGTTTGATGATAGCAAAAGCACTTAAAATTCAAATGTAACAAAATAAAGTCGCTCTGACGCCGCCGTTAAGGGCTGCGTCCGTTATCACGCTGATCTGATAAATTACAGAAAAAAAATGTAAACTTTATCGTTTTTTTGGCGCACTTATTTCATCGCCCGTTCCTACGTGCCGCCGTTCAGCACAGCATCCGTTATCACGCTCATCTGATGAATTACGGAAAAAAAACGTAAACTTTATAGTTTTTTTGGCGCACTTATTTCATCGCCCGTTCCTACGTGCCGCCGTTCAGCACAGCATCCGTTATCACGCTCATCTGATGAATTACGGAAAAAAAACGTAAACTTTATAGTTTTTTTGGCGCGCTTATTTCACAGCCCGTTCCTACGCGCCGCCATTCAGCGCAGCGTCCGTTATCACGCTCATCTGATGAATTACGGAAAAAAAACGTAAACTTTATAGTTTTTTTGGCGAGCTTATTTCACCGCCCGTTCCTACGCGCCGCCGTTCAGCGCAGCGTCCGTTATCACCCTCATCTGATGAATTACGGAAAAAAAACGTAAACTTTATAGTTTTTTTGGCGCGCTTATTTCACCGCCCGTTCCTATGCGCCGCCGTTCAGCGCAGCGTCCGTTATCACGCTCAATGAGGATGAGAGCTGGCTACAAGTGCCTCCAGGGCGACACGTAGCCAGCCCTCACCCTTGGAATAGTTCAATGAGGATGAGAGCTGGCTACAGGTGCCTCCAGGGCGACCCCTAGCCAGCCCTCACCCTTGGAGCAGCTCAATGAGGATGAGAGCTGGCTACAGGTGCCTCCAGGGCGACCCCTAGCCAGCCCTCACCCTTGGAGCAGCTCAATGAGGATGAGAGCTGGCTACAGGTGCCTCCAGGGCGACCCCTAGCCAGCCCTCACCCTTGGAGCAGCTCAATGAGGATGAGAGCTGGCTACAGGTGCCTCCAGGGCGACCCCTAGCCAGCCCTCACCCTTGGAGCAGCTCAATGAGGATGAGAGCTGGCTACAGGTGCCTCCAGGGCGACCCCTAGCCAGCCCTCACCCTTGGAGCAGCTCAATGAGGATGAGAGCTGGCTACAGGTGCCTCCAGGGCGACCCCTAGCCAGCCCTCACCCTTGGAATAGCTCAATGAGGATGAGAGCTGGCTACAGGTTTGATGATAGCAAAAGCACTTAAAATTCAATCTGCAACAAAATAAAGTCGCTCTGACGCCGCCGTTAAGGGCTGCGTCCGTTATTACGCTGATCTGATAAATTACAGAAAAAAAACGTAAACTTTATCGTTTTTTTGGCGCACTTATTTCACCGCCCGTTCCTACGTGCCGCCGTTCAGCACAGCATCCGTTATCACGCTCATCTGATGAATTACGGAAAAAAAACGTAAACTTTATAGTTTTTTTGGCGCGCTTATTTCACCGCCCGTTCCTACGCGCCGCAATTCAGCGCAGCGTCCGTTATCACGCTCATCTGATGAATTATGGAAAAAAAACGTAAACTTTATAGTTTTTTTGGCGCGCTTATTTCACCGCCCGTTCCTACGCGCCGCCGTTCAGCGCAGCGTCCGTTATCACCCTCATCTGATGAATTACGGAAAAAAAACGTAAACTTTATAGTTTTTTTGGCGTGCTTATTTCACCGCCCGTTCCTATGCGCCGCCGTTCAGCGCAGCGTCCGTTATCACGCTCAATGAGGATGAGAGCTGGCTACAAGTGCCTCCAGGGCGACACGTAGCCAGCCCTCACCCTTGGAGCAGCTCAATGAGGATGAGAGCTGGCTACAGGTGCCTCCAGGGCGACCCCTAGCCAGCCCTCACCCTTGGAGCAGCTCAATGAGGATGAGAGCTGGCTACAGGTGCCTCCAGGGCGACCCCTAGCCAGCCCTCACCCTTGGAGCAGCTCAATGAGGATGAGAGCTGGCTACAGGTGCCTCCAGGGCGACCCCTAGCCAGCCCTCACCCTTGGAGCAGCTCAATGAGGATGAGAGCTGGCTACAGGTGCCTCCAGGGCGACCCCTAGCCAGCCCTCACCCTTGGAGCAGCTCAATGAGGATGAGAGCTGGCTACAGGTGCCTCCAGGGCGACCCCTAGCCAGCCCTCACCCTTGGAGCAGCTCAATGAGGATGAGAGCTGGCTACAGGTGCCTCCAGGGCGACCCCTAGCCAGCCCTCACCCTTGGAGCAGCTCAATGAGGATGAGAGCTGGCTACAGGTGCCTCCAGGGCGACCCCTAGCCAGCCCTCACCCTTGGAATAGCTCAATGAGGATGAGAGCTGGCTACAGGTTTGATGATAGCAAAAGCACTTAAAATTCAATCTGCAACAAAATAAAGTCGCTCTGACGCCGCCGTTAAGGGCTGCGTCCGTTATCACGCTGATCTGATAAATTACAGAAAAAAAACGTAAACTTTATCGTTTTTTTGGCGCACTTATTTCATCGCCCGTTCCTACGTGCCGCCGTTCAGCACAGCATCCGTTATCACGCTCATCTGATGAATTACGGAAAAAAAACGTAAACTTTATAGTTTTTTTGGCGCGCTTATTTCACCGCCCGTTCCTACGCGCCGCCATTCAGCGCAGCGTCCGTTATCACGCTCATCTGATGAATTACGGAAAAAAAACGTAAACTTTATAGTTTTTTTGGCGCGCTTATTTCACCGCCCGTTCCTACGCGCCGCCGTTCAGCGCAGCGTCCGTTATCACCCTCATCTGATGAATTACGGAAAAAAAACGTAAACTTTATAGTTTTTTTGGCGCGCTTATTTCACCGCCCGTTCCTATGCGCCGCCGTTCAGCGCAGCGTCCGTTATCACGCTCAATGAGGATGAGAGCTGGCTACAAGTGCCTCCAGGGCGACACGTAGCCAGCCCTCACCCTTGGAATAGCTCAATGAGGATGTGAGCTGGCTACAGGTGCCTCCGGGCGACCCCTAGCCAGCCCTCACCCTTGGAGCAGCTCAATGAGGATGAGAGCTGGCTACAGGTGCCTCCAGGGCGACCCCTAGCCAGCCCTCACCCTTGGAGCAGCTCAATGAGGATGAGAGCTGGCTACAGGTGCCTCCAGGGCGACCCCTAGCCAGCCCTCACCCTTGGAGCAGCTCAATGAGGATGAGAGCTGGCTACAGGTGCCTCCAGGGCGACCCCTAGCCAGCCCTCACCCTTGGAGCAGCTCAATGAGGATGAGAGCTGGCTACAGGTGCCTCCAGGGCGACCCCTAGCCAGCCCTCACCCTTGGAGCAGCTCAATGAGGATGAGAGCTGGCTACAGGTGCCTCCAGGGCGACCCCTAGCCAGCCCTCACCCTTGGAGCAGCTCAATGAGGATGAGAGTTGGCTACAGGTGCCTCCAGGCCGACCCCTAGCCAGCCCTCACCCTTGGAGCAGCTCAATGAGGATGAGAGCTGGCTACAGGTGCCTCCAGGGCGACCCCTAGCCAGCCCTCACCCTTGGAGCAGCTCAATGAGGATGAGAGCTGGCTACAGGTGCCTCCAGGGCGACCCCTAGCCAGCCCTCACCCTTGGAGCACCTCAATGAGTATGAGAGCTGGCTAAAGGTGCCTCCAGGGCGACCCCTAGCCAGCCCTCACCCTTGGAGCAGCTCAATGAGGATGAGAGCTGGCTACAGGTGCCTCCAGGGCGACCCCTAGCCAGCCCTCACCCTTGGAATAGCTCAATGAGGATGAGAGCTGGCTACAGGTTTGATGATACCAAAAGCACTTAAAATTCAATCTGCAACAAAAAAAAGTCGCTCTGACGCCGCCGTTAAGGGCTGCGTCCGTTATCACGCTCATCTGATAAATTACAGAAAAAAAACGTAAACTTTATCGTTTTTTTGGCGCACTTTTTTCACCGCCCGTTCCTACGTGCCGCCGTTCAGCACAGCATCCGTTATCACGCTCATCTGATGAATTACGGAAAAAAAACGTAAACTTTATAGTTTTTTTGGCGCGCTTATTTCACCGCCCGTTCCTACGCGCCGCCATTCAGCGCAGCGTCCGTTATCACGCTCATCTGATGAATTACGGAAAAAAACTTAAACTTTATAGTTTTTTTGGCGCGCTTATTTCACCGCCCGTTCCTACGCGCCGCCGTTCAACGCAGCTTCCGTTATCACGCTCATCTAATGAATTATGGAAAAAAAACGTACACTTTATAGCTTTTTTGGCGCGCTTATTTCACCGCCCGTTCCTACGCGCCGCCGTTCAGCGCAGCTTCCGTTATCACGCTCATCTGATGAATTACGGAAAAAAAACGTAAATTTTATAGTTTTTTTGGCGCGCTTATTTCACCGCCCGTTCCTACGCGCCGCCGTTCAGCGCAGTGTCCGTTATCACCCTCATCTGATTAATTACGGAAAAAAAACGTAAACTTTATAGTTTTTTTGGCGCGCTTATTTCACCGCCCGTTCCTATGCGCCGCCGTTCAGCGCAGCGTCCGTTATCACGCTCAATGAGGATGAGAGTTGGCTACAGGTGCCTCCAGGGCGACACGTAGCCAGCCCTCACCCTTCGAATAACTCAATGAGGATGAGAGCTGGCTACAGGTGCCTCCAGGGCGACCCCTAGCCAGCCCTCACCCTTGGAGCAGCTCAATGAGGATGAGAGCTGGCTACAGGTGCCTCCAGGGCGACCCCTAGCCAGCCCTCACCCTTGGAGCAGCTCAATGAGGATGAGAGCTGGCTACAGGTGCCTCCAGGGCGACCCCTAGCCAGCCCTCACCCTTGGAGCAGCTCAATGAGGATGAGAGCTGGCTACAGGTGCCTCCAGGGCGACCCCTAGCCAGCCCTCACCCTTGGAGCAGCTCAATGAGGATGAGAGCTGGCTACAGGTGCCTCCAGGGCGACCCCTAGCCAGCCCTCACCCTTGGAGCAGCTCAATGAGGATGAGAGCTGGCTACAGGTGCCTCCAGGGCGACCCCTAGCCAGCCCTCACCCTTGGAGCAGCTCAATGAGGATGAGAGCTGGCTACAGGTGCCTCCAGGGCGACCCTTAGCCAGCCCTCACCCTTGGAATAGCTCAATGAGGATGAGAGCTGGCTACAGGTTTGATGATAGCAAAAGCACTTAAAATTCAATCTGCAACAAAAAAAAGTCACTCTGACGCCGCCATTAAGGGCTGCGTCCGTTATCACGGTGATCTGATCAGTTACAGAAAAAAAACGTAAACTTTATCGTTTTTTTGGCGCACTTATTTCATCGCCCGTTCCTACGTGCCGCCGTTCAGCACAGCATCCGTTATCACGCTCATCTGATGAATTACGGAAAAAAAACGTAAACTTTATAGTTTTTTTAGCGCGCTTATTTCACCGCCCGTTCCTACGCGCCGCCGTTCAGCGCAGCGTCCGTTATCACCCTCATCTGATGAATTACGGAAAAAAACGTAAACTTTATAGTTTTTTTGGCGCGCTTATTTCACCGCCCGTTCCTATGCGCCGCCGTTCAGCGCAGCGTCCGTTATCACGCTCAATGAGGATGAGAGCTGGCTACAAGTGCCTCCAGGGCGACACGTAGCCAGCCCTCACCCTTGGAATAGCTCAATGAGGATGAGAGCTGGCTACAGGTGCCTCCAGGGCGACCCCTAGCCAGCCCTCACCCTTGGAGCAGCTCAATGAGGATGAGAGCTGGCTACAGGTGCCTCCAGGGCGAACCCTAGCCAGCCCTCACCCTTGGAGCAGCTCAATGAGGATGAGAGCTGGCTACAGGTGCCTCCAGGGCGACCCGTAGCCAGCCCTCACCCTTGGAGCAGCTCAATGAGGATGAGAGCTGGCTACAGGTGCCTCCAGGGCGACCCCTAGCCAGCCCTCACACTTGGAGCAGCTCAATGAGGATGAGAGCTGGCTACAGGTGCCTCCGGGGCGACCCTTAGCCAGCCCTCACCCTTGGAATAGCTCAATGAGGATGAGAGCTGGCTACAGGTTTGATGATAGCAAAAGCACTTAAAATTCAAATGTAACAAAATAAAGTCGCTCTGACGCCGCCGTTAAGGGCTGCGTCCGTTATCACGCTGATCTGATAAATTACAGAAAAAAAATGTAAACTTTATCGTTTTTTTGGCGCACTTATTTCATCGCCCGTTCCTACGTGCCGCCGTTCAGCACAGCATCCGTTATCACGCTCATCTGATGAATTACGGAAAAAAAACGTAAACTTTATAGTTTTTTTGGCGCACTTATTTCATCGCCCGTTCCTACGTGCCGCCGTTCAGCACAGCATCCGTTATCACGCTCATCTGATGAATTACGGAAAAAAAACGTAAACTTTATAGTTTTTTTGGCGCGCTTATTTCACAGCCCGTTCCTACGCGCCGCCATTCAGCGCAGCGTCCGTTATCACGCTCATCTGATGAATTACGGAAAAAAAACGTAAACTTTATAGTTTTTTTGGCGAGCTTATTTCACCGCCCGTTCCTACGCGCCGCCGTTCAGCGCAGCGTCCGTTATCACCCTCATCTGATGAATTACGGAAAAAAAACGTAAACTTTATAGTTTTTTTGGCGCGCTTATTTCACCGCCCGTTCCTATGCGCCGCCGTTCAGCGCAGCGTCCGTTATCACGCTCAATGAGGATGAGAGCTGGCTACAAGTGCCTCCAGGGCGACACGTAGCCAGCCCTCACCCTTGGAATAGCTCAATGAGGATGAGAGCTGGCTACAGGTGCCTCCAGGGCGACCCCTAGCCAGCCCTCACCCTTGGAGCAGCTCAATGAGGATGAGAGCTGGCTACAGGTGCCTCCAGGGCGACCCCTAGCCAGCCCTCACCCTTGGAGCAGCTCAATGAGGATGAGAGCTGGCTACAGGTGCCTCCAGGGCGACCCCTAGCCAGCCCTCACCCTTGGAGCAGCTCAATGAGGATGAGAGCTGGCTACAGGTGCCTCCAGGGCGACCCCTAGCCAGCCCTCACCCTTGGAGCAGCTCAATGAGGATGAGAGCTGGCTACAGGTGCCTCCAGGGCGACCCCTAGCCAGCCCTCACCCTTGGAGCAGCTCAATGAGGATGAGAGCTGGCTACAGGTGCCTCCAGGGCGACCCCTAGCCAGCCCTCACCCTTGGAATAGCTCAATGAGGATGAGAGCTGGCTACAGGTTTGATGATAGCAAAAGCACTTAAAATTCAATCTGCAACAAAATAAAGTCGCTCTGACGCCGCCGTTAAGGGCTGCGTCCGTTATTACGCTGATCTGATAAATTACAGAAAAAAAACGTAAACTTTATCGTTTTTTTGGCGCACTTATTTCACCGCCCGTTCCTACGTGCCGCCGTTCAGCACAGCATCCGTTATCACGCTCATCTGATGAATTACGGAAAAAAAACGTAAACTTTATAGTTTTTTTGGCGCGCTTATTTCACCGCCCGTTCCTACGCGCCGCAATTCAGCGCAGCGTCCGTTATCACGCTCATCTGATGAATTATGGAAAAAAAACGTAAACTTTATAGTTTTTTTGGCGCGCTTATTTCACCGCCCGTTCCTACGCGCCGCCGTTCAGCGCAGCGTCCGTTATCACCCTCATCTGATGAATTACGGAAAAAAAACGTAAACTTTATAGTTTTTTTGGCGTGCTTATTTCACCGCCCGTTCCTATGCGCCGCCGTTCAGCGCAGCGTCCGTTATCACGCTCAATGAGGATGAGAGCTGGCTACAAGTGCCTCCAGGGCGACACGTAGCCGGCCCTAACCCTTGGAGCAGCTCAATGAGGATGAGAGCTGGCTACAGGTGCCTCCAGGGCGACCCCTAGCCAGCCCTCACCCTTGGAGCAGCTCAATGAGGATGAGAGCTGGCTACAGGTGCCTCCAGGGCGACCCCTAGCCAGCCCTCACCCTTGGAGCAGCTCAATGAGGATGAGAGCTGGCTACAGGTGCCTCCAGGGCGACCCCTAGCCAGCCCTCACCCTTGGAGCAGCTCAATGAGGATGAGAGCTGGCTACAGGTGCCTCCAGGGCGACCCCTAGCCAGCCCTCACCCTTGGAGCAGCTCAATGAGGATGAGAGCTGGCTACAGGTGCCTCCAGGGCGACCCCTAGCCAGCCCTCACCCTTGGAGCAGCTCAATGAGGATGAGAGCTGGCTACAGGTGCCTCCAGGGCGACCCCTAGCCAGCCCTCACCCTTGGAGCAGCTCAATGAGGATGAGAGCTGGCTACAGGTGCCTCCAGGGCGACCCCTAGCCAGCCCTCACCCTTGGAGCAGCTCAATGAGGATGAGAGCTGGCTACAGGTGCCTCCAGGGCGACCCCTAGCCAGCCCTCACCCTTGGAATAGCTCAATGAGGATGAGAGCTGGCTACAGGTTTGATGATAGCAAAAGCACTTAAAATTCAATCTGCAACAAAATAAAGTCGCTCTGACGCCGCCGTTAAGGGCTGCGTCCGTTATCACGCTGATCTGATAAATTACAGAAAAAAAACGTAAACTTTATCGTTTTTTTGGCGCACTTATTTCATCGCCCGTTCCTACGTGCCGCCGTTCAGCACAGCATCCGTTATCACGCTCATCTGATGAATTACGGAAAAAAAACGTAAACTTTATAGTTTTTTTGGCGCGCTTATTTCACCGCCCGTTCCTACGCGCCGCCATTCAGCGCAGCGTCCGTTATCACGCTCATCTGATGAATTACGGAAAAAAAACGTAAACTTTATAGTTTTTTTGGCGCGCTTATTTCACCGCCCGTTCCTACGCGCCGCCGTTCAGCGCAGCGTCCGTTATCACCCTCATCTGATGAATTACGGAAAAAAAACGTAAACTTTATAGTTTTTTTGGCGCGCTTATTTCACCGCCCGTTCCTATGCGCCGCCGTTCAGCGCAGCGTCCGTTATCACGCTCAATGAGGATGAGAGCTGGCTACAAGTGCCTCCAGGGCGACACGTAGCCAGCCCTCACCCTTGGAATAGCTCAATGAGGATGTGAGCTGGCTACAGGTGCCTCCGGGCGACCCCTAGCCAGCCCTCACCCTTGGAGCAGCTCAATGAGGATGAGAGCTGGCTACAGGTGCCTCCAGGGCGACCCCTAGCCAGCCCTCACCCTTGGAGCAGCTCAATGAGGATGAGAGCTGGCTACAGGTGCCTCCAGGGCGACCCCTAGCCAGCCCTCACCCTTGGAGCAGCTCAATGAGGATGAGAGCTGGCTACAGGTGCCTCCAGGGCGACCCCTAGCCAGCCCTCACCCTTGGAGCAGCTCAATGAGGATGAGAGCTGGCTACAGGTGCCTCCAGGGCGACCCCTAGCCAGCCCTCACCCTTGGAGCAGCTCAATGAGGATGAGAGCTGGCTACAGGTGCCTCCAGGGCGACCCCTAGCCAGCCCTCACCCTTGGAGCAGCTCAATGAGGATGAGAGTTGGCTACAGGTGCCTCCAGGGCGACCCCTAGCCAGCCCTCACCCTTGGAGCAGCTCAATGAGGATGAGAGCTGGCTACAGGTGCCTCCAGGGCGACCCCTAGCCAGCCCTCACCCTTGGAGCAGCTCAATGAGGATGAGAGCTGGCTACAGGTGCCTCCAGGGCGACCCCTAGCCAGCCCTCACCCTTGGAGCACCTCAATGAGTATGAGAGCTGGCTAAAGGTGCCTCCAGGGCGACCCCTAGCCAGCCCTCACCCTTGGAGCAGCTCAATGAGGATGAGAGCTGGCTACAGGTGCCTCCAGGGCGACCCCTAGCCAGCCCTCACCCTTGGAATAGCTCAATGAGGATGAGAGCTGGCTACAGGTTTGATGATACCAAAAGCACTTAAAATTCAATCTGCAACAAAAAAAAGTCGCTCTGACGCCGCCGTTAAGGGCTGCGTCCGTTATCACGCTCATCTGATAAATTACAGAAAAAAAACGTAAACTTTATCGTTTTTTTGGCGCACTTTTTTCACCGCCCGTTCCTACGTGCCGCCGTTCAGCACAGCATCCGTTATCACGCTCATCTGATGAATTACGGAAAAAAACGTAAACTTTATAGTTTTTTTGGCGCGCTTATTTCACCGCCCGTTCCTACGCGCCGCCATTCAGCGCAGCGTCCGTTATCACGCTCATCTGATGAATTACGGAAAAAAAACGTAAACTTTATAGTTTTTTTGGCGCGCTTATTTCACCGCCCGTTCCTACGCGCCGCCGTTCAACGCAGCTTCCGTTATCACGCTCATCTAATGAATTATGGAAAAAAAACGTACACTTTATAGCTTTTTTGGCGCGCTTATTTCACCGCCCGTTCCTACGCGCCGCCGTTCAGCGCAGCTTCCGTTATCACGCTCATCTGATGAATTACGGAAAAAAAACGTAAATTTTATAGTTTTTTTGGCGCGCTTATTTCACCGCCCGTTCCTACGCGCCGCCGTTCAGCACAGCGTCCGTTATCACCCTCATCTGATGAATTACGGAAAAAAAACGTAAACTTTATAGTTTTTTTGGCGCGCTTATTTCACCGCCCGTTCCTATGCGCCGCCGTTCAGCGCAGCGTCCGTTATCACGCTCAATGAGGATGAGAGTTGGCTACAGGTGCCTCCAGGGCGACACGTAGCCAGCCCTCACCCTTCGAATAGCTCAATGAGGATGAGAGCTGGCTACAGGTGCCTCCAGGGCGACCCCTAGCCAGCCCTCACCCTTGGAGCAGCTCAATGAGGATGAGAGCTGGCTACAGGTGCCTCCAGGGCGACCCCTAGCCAGCCCTCACCCTTGGAGCAGCTCAATGAGGATGAGAGCTGGCTACAGGTGCCTCCAGGGCGACCCCTAGCCAGCCCTCACCCTTGGAGCAGCTCAATGAGGATGAGAGCTGGCTACAGGTGCCTCCAGGGCGACCCCTAGCCAGCCCTCACCCTTGGAGCAGCTCAATGAGGATGAGAGCTGGCTACAGGTGCCTCCAGGGCGACCCCTAGCCAGCCCTCACCCTTGGAGCAGCTCAATGAGGATGAGAGCTGGCTACAGGTGCCTCCAGGGCGACCCCTAGCCAGCCCTCACCCTTGGAGCAGCTCAATGAGGATGAGAGCTGGCTACAGGTGCCTCCAGGGCGACCCCTAGCCAGCCCTCACCCTTGGAGCAGCTCAATGAGGATGAGAGCTGGCTACAGGTGCCTCCAGGGCGACCCCTAGCCAGCCCTCACCCTTGGAGCAGCTCAATGAGGATGAGAGCTGGCTACAGGTGCCTCCAGGGCGACCCCTAGCCAGCCCTCACCCTTCGAGCAGCTCAATGAGGATGAGAGCTGGCTACAGGTGCCTCCAGGGCGACCCCTAGCCAGCCCTCACCCTTGGAGCAGCTCAATGAGGATGAGAGCTGGCTACAGGTGCCTCCAGGGCGACCCGTAGCCAGCCCTCACCCTTGGAGCAGCTCAATGAGGATGAGAGCTGGCTACAGGTGCCTCCAGGGCGACCCCTAGCCAGCCCTCACCCTTGGAGCAGCTCAATGAGGATGAGAGCTGGCTACAGGTGCCTCCAGGGCGACCCCTAGCCAGCCCTCACCCTTGGAGCAGCTCAATGAGGATGAGAGCTGGCTACAGGTGCCTCCAGGGCGACCCTTAGCCAGCCCTCACCCTTGGAATAGCTCAATGAGGATGAGAGCTGGCTACAGGTTTGATGATAGCAAAAGCACTTAAAATTCAATCTGCAACAAAAAAAAGTCGCTCTGACGCCGCCGTTAAGGGCTGCGTTCGTTATCACGCTCATCTGATAAATTACGGAAAAAAAACGTAAACTTTATAGTTTTTTTGGCGCGCTTATTTCACTGCCTTTTCCTACGCGCCGCCGTTCAGCGCAGCTTCCGTTATCACGCTCATCTAATGAATTATGGAAAAAAACGTAAACTTTATAGTTTTTTTGGCGCGCTTATTTCACCGCCTGTTCCTACGCTCCGCGGTTCAGCGCACCTTCCGTTATCACGCTCATCTGATGAATTACGGAAAAAAAACGTAAACTTTATAGTTGTTTTGGCGCGCTTATTTCACCGCCCGTTCCTACGCGCCGCCGTTCAGCGCAGCTTCCGTTATCACGCTCATTTGATGAATTACGGAAAAAAACGTAAACTTTATAGTTTTTTTGGCGCGCTTATTTCACCGCCCGTTCCTACGCGCCGCCGTTCAACGCAGCTTCCGTTATCACGCTCATCTAATGAATTATGGAAAAAAAGTAAACTTTATAGTTTTTTGGCGCGCTTATTTCACCGCCTGTTACTACGCGCCACCGTTCAGCGCAGCTTCCGTTATCACGCTCATCTGATGAATTACGGAAAAAAAACGTAAACTTTATAGTTTTTTTGGCGCGCTTATTTCACCGCCCGTTCCTACGCTTCGCCGTTCAGCGCAGCGTCCGTTATCACGCTCATCTGATGAATTACAGAAAAAAAACGTAAACTTTATCGTTTTTTTGGCGCACTTATTTCACCGCCAGTTCCTACGTGCCGCCGTTCAGCACAGCATCCGTTATCACGCTCATCTGATGAATGACGGAAAAAAAACGTAAACTTTATCGTTTTTTTGGCGCGCTTATTTCACCGCCCGTTCCTACGCGCCGCCATTCAGCGCAGCGTCCGTTATCACGCTCATCTGATGGATTACGGAAAAAAAACTTAAACTTTATAGTTTTTTTGGCGCGCTTATTTCACCGCCCGTTCCTACGCGCCGCCGTTCAACGCAGCTTCCGTTATCACGCTCATCTAATGAATTATGGAAAAAAAACGTACACTTTATAGCTTTTTTGGCGCGCTTATTTCACCGCCCGTTCCTACGCGCCGCCGTTCAGCGCAGCTTCCGTTATCACGCTCATCTGATGAATTACGGAAAAAAAACGTAAATTTTATAGTTTTTTTGGCGCGCTTATTTCACCGCCCGTTCCTACGCGCCGCCGTTCAGCGCAGCGTCCGTTATCACCCTCATCTGATTAATTACGGAAAAAAAACGTAAACTTTATAGTTTTTTTGGCGCGCTTATTTCACCGCCCGTTCCTATGCGCCGCCGTTCAGCGCAGCGTCCGTTATCACGCTCAATGAGGATGAGAGTTGGCTACAGGTGCCTCCAGGGCGACACGTAGCCAGCCCTCACCCTTCGAATAACTCAATGAGGATGAGAGCTGGCTACAGGTGCCTCCAGGGCGACCCCTAGCCAGCCCTCACCCTTGGAGCAGCTCAATGAGGATGAGAGCTGGCTACAGGTGCCTCCAGGGCGACCCCTAGCCAGCCCTCACCCTTGGAGCAGCTCAATGAGGATGAGAGCTGGCTACAGGTGCCTCCAGGGCGACCCCTAGCCAGCCCTCACCCTTGGAGCAGCTCAATGAGGATGAGAGCTGGCTACAGGTGCCTCCAGGGCGACCCCTAGCCAGCCCTCACCCTTGGAGCAGCTCAATGAGGATGAGAGCTGGCTACAGGTGCCTCCAGGGCGACCCCTAGCCAGCCCTCACCCTTGGAGCAGCTCAATGAGGATGAGAGCTGGCTACAGGTGCCTCCAGGGCGACCCCTAGCCAGCCCTCACCCTTGGAGCAGCTCAATGAGGATGAGAGCTGGCTACAGGTGCCTCCAGGGCGACCCTTAGCCAGCCCTCACCCTTGGAATAGCTCAATGAGGATGAGAGCTGGCTACAGGTTTGATGATAGCAAAAGCACTTAAAATTCAATCTGCAACAAAAAAAAGTCGCTCTGACGCCGCCATTAAGGGCTGCGTCCGTTATCACGGTGATCTGATCAGTTACAGAAAAAAAACGTAAACTTTATCGTTTTTTTGGCGCACTTATTTCATCGCCCGTTCCTACGTGCCGCCGTTCAGCACAGCATCCGTTATCACGCTCATCTGATGAATTACGGAAAAAAAACGTAAACTTTATAGTTTTTTTAGCGCGCTTATTTCACCGCCCGTTCCTACGCGCCGCCGTTCAGCGCAGCGTCCGTTATCACCCTCATCTGATGAATTACGGAAAAAAACGTAAACTTTATAGTTTTTTTGGCGCGCTTATTTCACCGCCCGTTCCTATGCGCCGCCGTTCAGCGCAGCGTCCGTTATCACGCTCAATGAGGATGAGAGCTGGCTACAAGTGCCTCCAGGGCGACACGTAGCCAGCCCTCACCCTTGGAATAGCTCAATGAGGATGAGAGCTGGCTACAGGTGCCTCCAGGGCGACCCCTAGCCAGCCCTCACCCTTGGAGCAGCTCAATGAGGTTGAGAGCTGGCTACAGGTGCCTCCAGGGCGAACCCTAGCCAGCCCTCACCCTTGGAGCAGCTCAATGAGGATGAGAGCTGGCTACAGGTGCCTCCAGGGCGACCCGTAGCCAGCCCTCACCCTTGGAGCAGCTCAATGAGGATGAGAGCTGGCTACAGGTGCCTCCAGGGCGACCCCTAGCCAGCCCTCACACTTGGAGCAGCTCAATGAGGATGAGAGCTGGCTACAGGTGCCTCCGGGGCGACCCTTAGCCAGCCCTCACCCTTGGAATAGCTCAATGAGGATGAGAGCTGGCTACAGGTTTGATGATAGCAAAAGCACTTAAAATTCAAATGTAACAAAATAAAGTCGCTCTGACGCCGCCGTTAAGGGCTGCGTCCGTTATCACGCTGATCTGATAAATTACAGAAAAAAAATGTAAACTTTATCGTTTTTTTGGCGCACTTATTTCATCGCCCGTTCCTACGTGCCGCCGTTCAGCACAGCATCCGTTATCACGCTCATCTGATGAATTACGGAAAAAAAACGTAAACTTTATAGTTTTTTTGGCGCACTTATTTCATCGCCCGTTCCTACGTGCCGCCGTTCAGCACAGCATCCGTTATCACGCTCATCTGATGAATTACGGAAAAAAAACGTAAACTTTATAGTTTTTTTGGCGCGCTTATTTCACAGCCCGTTCCTACGCGCCGCCATTCAGCGCAGCGTCCGTTATCACGCTCATCTGATGAATTACGGAAAAAAAACGTAAACTTTATAGTTTTTTTGGCGAGCTTATTTCACCGCCCGTTCCTACGCGCCGCCGTTCAGCGCAGCGTCCGTTATCACCCTCATCTGATGAATTACGGAAAAAAAACGTAAACTTTATAGTTTTTTTGGCGCGCTTATTTCACCGCCCGTTCCTATGCGCCGCCGTTCAGCGCAGCGTCCGTTATCACGCTCAATGAGGATGAGAGCTGGCTACAAGTGCCTCCAGGGCGACACGTAGCCAGCCCTCACCCTTCGAATAGCTCAATGAGGATGAGAGCTGGCTACAGGTGCCTCCAGGGCGACCCCTAGCCAGCCCTCACCCTTGGAGCAGCTCAATGAGGATGAGAGCTGGCTACAGGTGCCTCCAGGGCGACCCCTAGCCAGCCCTCACCCTTGGAGCAGCTCAATGAGGATGAGAGCTGGCTACAGGTGCCTCCAGGGCGACCCCTAGCCAGCCCTCACCCTTGGAGCAGCTCAATGAGGATGAGAGCTGGCTACAGGTGCCTCCAGGGCGACCCCTAGCCAGCCCTCACCCTTGGAGCAGCTCAATGAGGATGAGAGCTGGCTACAGGTGCCTCCAGGGCGACCCCTAGCCAGCCCTCACCCTTGGAGCAGCTCAATGAGGATGAGAGCTGGCTACAGGTGCCTCCAGGGCGACCCCTAGCCAGCCCTCACCCTTGGAATAGCTCAATGAGGATGAGAGCTGGCTACAGGTTTGATGATAGCAAAAGCACTTAAAATTCAATCTGCAACAAAATAAAGTCGCTCTGACGCCGCCGTTAAGGGCTGCGTCCGTTATTACGCTGATCTGATAAATTACAGAAAAAAAACGTAAACTTTATCGTTTTTTTGGCGCACTTATTTCACCGCCCGTTCCTACGTGCCGCCGTTCAGCACAGCATCCGTTATCACGCTCATCTGATGAATTACGGAAAAAAAACGTAAACTTTATAGTTTTTTTGGCGCGCTTATTTCACCGCCCGTTCCTACGCGCCGCAATTCAGCGCAGCGTCCGTTATCACGCTCATCTGATGAATTATGGAAAAAAAACGTAAACTTTATAGTTTTTTTGGCGCGCTTATTTCACCGCCCGTTCCTACGCGCCGCCGTTCAGCGCAGCGTCCGTTATCACCCTCATCTGATGAATTACGGAAAAAAAACGTAAACTTTATAGTTTTTTTGGCGTGCTTATTTCACCGCCCGTTCCTATGCGCCGCCGTTCAGCGCAGCGTCCGTTATCACGCTCAATGAGGATGAGAGCTGGCTACAAGTGCCTCCAGGGCGACACGTAGCCAGCCCTCACCCTTGGAGCAGCTCAATGAGGATGAGAGCTGGCTACAGGTGCCTCCAGGGCGACCCCTAGCCAGCCCTCACCCTTGGAGCAGCTCAATGAGGATGAGAGCTGGCTACAGGTGCCTCCAGGGCGACCCCTAGCCAGCCCTCACCCTTGGAGCAGCTCAATGAGGATGAGAGCTGGCTACAGGTGCCTCCAGGGCGACCCCTAGCCAGCCCTCACCCTTGGAGCAGCTCAATGAGGATGAGAGCTGGCTACAGGTGCCTCCAGGGCGACCCCTAGCCAGCCCTCACCCTTGGAGCAGCTCAATGAGGATGAGAGCTGGCTACAGGTGCCTCCAGGGCGACCCCTAGCCAGCCCTCACCCTTGGAGCAGCTCAATGAGGATGAGAGCTGGCTACAGGTGCCTCCAGGGCGACCCCTAGCCAGCCCTCACCCTTGGAGCAGCTCAATGAGGATGAGAGCTGGCTACAGGTGCCTCCAGGGCGACCCCTAGCCAGCCCTCACCCTTGGAATAGCTCAATGAGGATGAGAGCTGGCTACAGGTTTGATGATAGCAAAAGCACTTAAAATTCAATCTGCAACAAAATAAAGTCGCTCTGACGCCGCCGTTAAGGGCTGCGTCCGTTATCACGCTGATCTGATAAATTACAGAAAAAAAACGTAAACTTTATCGTTTTTTTGGCGCACTTATTTCATCGCCCGTTCCTACGTGCCGCCGTTCAGCACAGCATCCGTTATCACGCTCATCTGATGAATTACGGAAAAAAAACGTAAACTTTATAGTTTTTTTGGCGCGCTTATTTCACCGCCCGTTCCTACGCGCCGCCATTCAGCGCAGCGTCCGTTATCACGCTCATCTGATGAATTACGGAAAAAAAACGTAAACTTTATAGTTTTTTTGGCGCGCTTATTTCACCGCCCGTTCCTACGCGCCGCCGTTCAGCGCAGCGTCCGTTATCACCCTCATCTGATGAATTACGGAAAAAAAATGTAAACTTTATAGTTTTTTTGGCGCGCTTATTTCACCGCCCGTTCCTATGCGCCGCCGTTCAGCGCAGCGTCCGTTATCACGCTCAATGAGGATGAGAGCTGGCTACAAGTGCCTCCAGGGCGACACGTAGCCAGCCCTCACCCTTGGAATAGCTCAATGAGGATGTGAGCTGGCTACAGGTGCCTCCGGGCGACCCCTAGCCAGCCCTCACCCTTGGAGCAGCTCAATGAGGATGAGAGCTGGCTACAGGTGCCTCCAGGGCGACCCCTAGCCAGCCCTCACCCTTGGAGCAGCTCAATGAGGATGAGAGCTGGCTACAGGTGCCTCCAGGGCGACCCCTAGCCAGCCCTCACCCTTGGAGCAGCTCAATGAGGATGAGAGCTGGCTACAGGTGCCTCCAGGGCGACCCCTAGCCAGCCCTCACCCTTGGAGCAGCTCAATGAGGATGAGAGCTGGCTACAGGTGCCTCCAGGGCGACCCCTAGCCAGCCCTCACCCTTGGAGCAGCTCAATGAGGATGAGAGCTGGCTACAGGTGCCTCCAGGGCGACCCCTAGCCAGCCCTCACCCTTGGAGCAGCTCAATGAGGATGAGAGTTGGCTACAGGTGCCTCCAGGGCGACCCCTAGCCAGCCCTCACCCTTGGAGCAGCTCAATGAGGATGAGAGCTGGCTACAGGTGCCTCCAGGGCGACCCCTAGCCAGCCCTCACCCTTGGAGCAGCTCAATGAGGATGAGAGCTGGCTACAGGTGCCTCCAGGGCGACCCCTAGCCAGCCCTCACCCTTGGAGCACCTCAATGAGTATGAGAGCTGGCTAAAGGTGCCTCCAGGGCGACCCCTAGCCAGCCCTCACCCTTGGAGCAGCTCAATGAGGATGAGAGCTGGCTACAGGTGCCTCCAGGGCGACCCCTAGCCAGCCCTCACCCTTGGAATAGCTCAATGAGGATGAGAGCTGGCTACAGGTTTGATGATACCAAAAGCACTTAAAATTCAATCTGCAACAAAAAAAAGTCGCTCTGACGCCGCCGTTAAGGGCTGCGTCCGTTATCACGCTCATCTGATAAATTACAGAAAAAAAACGTAAACTTTATCGTTTTTTTGGCGCACTTTTTTCACCGCCCGTTCCTACGTGCCGCCGTTCAGCACAGCATCCGTTATCACGCTCATCTGATGAATTACGGAAAAAAACGTAAACTTTATAGTTTTTTTGGCGCGCTTATTTCACCGCCCGTTCCTACGCGCCGCCATTCAGCGCAGCGTCCGTTATCACGCTCATCTGATGAATTACGGAAAAAAAACGTAAACTTTATAGTTTTTTTGGCGCGCTTATTTCACCGCCCGTTCCTACGCGCCGCCGTTCAACGCAGCTTCCGTTATCACGCTCATCTAATGAATTATGGAAAAAAAACGTACACTTTATAGCTTTTTTGGCGCGCTTATTTCACCGCCCGTTCCTACGCGCCGCCGTTCAGCGCAGCTTCCGTTATCACGCTCATCTGATGAATTACGGAAAAAAAACGTAAATTTTATAGTTTTTTTGGCGCGCTTATTTCACCGCCCGTTCCTACGCGCCGCCGTTCAGCACAGCGTCCGTTATCACCCTCATCTGATGAATTACGGAAAAAAAACGTAAACTTTATAGTTTTTTTGGCGCGCTTATTTCACCGCCCGTTCCTATGCGCCGCCGTTCAGCGCAGCGTCCGTTATCACGCTCAATGAGGATGAGAGTTGGCTACAGGTGCCTCCAGGGCGACACGTAGCCAGCCCTCACCCTTCGAATAGCTCAATGAGGATGAGAGCTGGCTACAGGTGCCTCCAGGGCGACCCCTAGCCAGCCCTCACCCTTGGAGCAGCTCAATGAGGATGAGAGCTGGCTACAGGTGCCTCCAGGGCGACCCCTAGCCAGCCCTCACCCTTGGAGCAGCTCAATGAGGATGAGAGCTGGCTACAGGTGCCTCCAGGGCGACCCCTAGCCAGCCCTCACCCTTGGAGCAGCTCAATGAGGATGAGAGCTGGCTACAGGTGCCTCCAGGGCGACCCCTAGCCAGCCCTCACCCTTGGAGCAGCTCAATGAGGATGAGAGCTGGCTACAGGTGCCTCCAGGGCGACCCCTAGCCAGCCCTCACCCTTGGAGCAGCTCAATGAGGATGAGAGCTGGCTACAGGTGCCTCCAGGGCGACCCCTAGCCAGCCCTCACCCTTGGAGCAGCTCAATGAGGATGAGAGCTGGCTACAGGTGCCTCCAGGGCGACCCCTAGCCAGCCCTCACCCTTCGAGCAGCTCAATGAGGATGAGAGCTGGCTACAGGTGCCTCCAGGGCGACCCCTAGCCAGCCCTCACCCTTGGAGCAGCTCAATGAGGATGAGAGCTGGCTACAGGTGCCTCCAGGGCGACCCGTAGCCAGCCCTCACCCTTGGAGCAGCTCAATGAGGATGAGAGCTGGCTACAGGTGCCTCCAGGGCGACCCCTAGCCAGCCCTCACCCTTGGAGCAGCTCAATGAGAATGAGAGCTGGCTACAGGTGCCTCCAGGGCGACCCTTAGCCAGCCCTCACCCTTGGAATAGCTCAATGAGGATGAGAGCTGGCTACAGGTTTGATGATAGCAAAAGCACTTAAAATTCAATCTGCAACAAAAAAAAGTCGCTCTGACGCCGCCGTTAAGGGCTGCGTTCGTTATCACGCTCATCTGATAAATTACGGAAAAAAAACGTAAACTTTATAGTTTTTTTGGCGCGCTTATTTCACTGCCTTTTCCTACGCGCCGCCGTTCAGCGCAGCTTCCGTTATCACGCTCATCTAATGAATTATGGAAAAAAACGTAAACTTTATAGTTTTTTTGGCGCGCTTATTTCACCGCCTGTTCCTACGCTCCGCGGTTCAGCGCACCTTCCGTTATCACGCTCATCTGATGAATTACGGAAAAAAAACGTAAACTTTATAGTTGTTTTGGCGCGCTTATTTCACCGCCCGTTCCTACGCGCCGCCGTTCAGCGCAGCTTCCGTTATCACGCTCATTTGATGAATTACGGAAAAAAACGTAAACTTTATAGTTTTTTTGGCGCGCTTATTTCACCGCCCGTTCCTACGCGCCGCCGTTCAACGCAGCTTCCGTTATCACGCTCATCTAATGAATTATGGAAAAAAAGTAAACTTTATAGTTTTTTGGCGCGCTTATTTCACCGCCTGTTACTACGCGCCACCGTTCAGCGCAGCTTCCGTTATCACGCTCATCTGATGAATTACGGAAAAAAAACGTAAACTTTATAGTTTTTTTGGCGCGCTTATTTCACCGCCCGTTCCTACGCTTCGCCGTTCAGCGCAGCGTCCGTTATCACGCTCATCTGATGAATTACAGAAAAAAAACGTAAACTTTATCGTTTTTTTGGCGCACTTATTTCACCGCCAGTTCCTACGTGCCGCCGT
>NW_027362891.1:2180000-2255000 GCF_046119375.1 Phyllobates terribilis
TTCAGAGTCTGTAATAAGACCTGCTGACAAAAGTGTTGAAGATACAGTCTAATGTGAATTAACAATGAAAAAAAGTTAATTTAACAAATGGCTTGTATTTTTTAATACAAACTTTTTTTGTGTTTACAGCTCCTTTAAAGGGAATCTGTCATCAGGTGTTTGCCACCTAATCTGAGAGCAGCATAATGTAGGGTTAGAGGCACTGATTCCAGTAATGTGTCACTTACTGGGCTGCTTAGTGTTGTTTTGATAAAATCATTGATTTGTCAGAAGGTAATTATTACTAGATGACTAGTAAGTTCTGTAGGACCCCACCCCCATCACTGATCAGTAGATTTCTGTGTACACTGAGCATGGGCAGAAAGCTGCCAATCAGTGGTGTGGGCGGGGCTATACAGAGCGCAGCATTCAGAGAGCTGCTAGATCTGCAGCAGATAAAACGGTGATTTTCTCAAAATGACAACAAGCAGCTGAAAAAGTGACACATCGCTGGAATCAGGGTATCTGCCCCAATATTGTGCTGCTCTCAGATGGGGCAGCACAATTAATATTATGCCAAATTAATTTCCCGTGAACTATCACATGATCTATCACGGGGATCATGTGACATGTCACGTGATAAATCAGGTGTGTGGAGGGGGCCCTTGCTACTCTTAATCCACCCCTGAGTGAGACTAATACTGTACAACCAAATTGGCTCAGCACAAAAGGTTTCTTCAGATGTGGAGCCAATCGGTGCAAAGCGTGTCTACATGCGGTTAAAACAGATAGTTTTATGTCCTTAAGTAATGATAGAGAATATAAAATTCATGATTTCCTCAATTGTAATTCATCAGGGGAGTCCCTGTGGATTTTCACATTGGATACCACAGGGGTTAAATTCAAGACAGGATCTGATACTGCAGTATTAAGAAATATAATTCTGCATTTATTTCCATGCATGTACACTGGGTACGGAAAGTATTCAGACCCCTTTACATTTTTCACTCTTTGTTTCATTGCAGCCATTTGGTAAATTCTAAAAAGTTCATTTTTTTCTCATTAAAGTCCACTCTGCACCCCATCTTGTCTGAAAGAAAACAGAAATGAAGAAATTTTTGCAAAATTTAATAAAAAAGAAAAACTGAAATATCACACGGGCATAAGTATTCAGACCCTTTGCTCAGTATTGAGTAGAAGCACCCTTTTGGGCTAGTACAGCCATGAGTCTTCTTGGAAATGATGCAACAAGTTTTTCACACCAGCATTTTGGGATCCTCTGCCATTCTTCCTTGCAGATCCTCTCCAGTTCCGTCAGGATGAATGGGAAACGTTGGTGGACAGCCATTTTCAGGTCTCTCCAAAGATGCTCAATTGGGTTTAGGTCAGGGCTCTGGCTGGGCCAGTCAAGAATGGTCACATAGTTGTTCTGAAGCCACTCCTTTGTTATTTTAGCTGTGTGCTTAGGGTCATTGTCTTGTTGGAAGGTGAACCTTTGGCCAAGTCTGAGGTGCAGAGCACTCTGGAAGAGGTTTTCATCCAGGATATCTCTGTACTTGGCCGCATTAATGTTTCCTTCAATTGCAACCAGTCGTCCTGTCCCTGCAGCTGAAAAACACACCCATAGCATGATACTGCTGTTATGATCTGCTACAAGAACTAAGGAAAGAGAGGAAATCTGTCCATACAATAGGACTAAGCTGATTCCTTACGATGCAGCGGGCAACCTGTTCCTTGCAAACAGACCCGCCTATGTCCGCGGCTAATCTGAACACAGACCTATAGATTAAAGGGAGGGGTCCCTAAAAGAACTAAGGACTGGGACAAAACTGGACACCTCCTGGCAGAAGTAGTAGCAGAAGAAGACAAACAGACAAAAGTACTTAGTGGTCCAAGGACCAAACAAACTAGAGAGATACAGTAGGTACAAAGCACCTGGCTAGATTAAGAGTCAAAGTAACACTGAAGTCCAGCAAAGCCTGAAGGGCGGAGCTGGAATAAATAGGCAGAAGGTCACATGACCACAAAATAGAAAAAACTAACAGGAGGGTTCTAACAACTGCCACCACCATGTTTCACTGTTGGGATTGTATTAGGCAGGTGATGAGCAGTGCCTGGTTTTCTCCACACATACCACTTAGAATTATCACCAAAAAGTTCTATCTTCGTCTCATCAGACCAGAGAATCTTATTTCTCATAGTCTGGGAGTCCTTCATGTGTTTTTGAGCAAACTCTATGCGGGCTTTCATATGAGGAGAGGCTTCCATCTGGCCACTCTGCCATAAAGGCCCAACTGGGGAAGGGCTGCAGTGATAGTTGACTATGTGGAACTTTCTCCCATCTCCCTACTGCATCTCTGGAGCTCAGCCACAGTGATCTTGGGGTTCTTCTTTACCTCTCTCACCAAGGCTCTTCTCCCACGATTGCTCAGTTTGGCTGGACGGCCAGGTCTAGGAAGACTTCTGGTGGTCCCAAACTTCTTCCATTTAAGGATTATGGAGGCCACTGTGCTCTTATGAACCTTGATAATGCAGAAATTCTTTTATAACCTTGGCTAGATCTGTGCCTTGCCACAATTCGGTCTCTGAGCTCCTTGGGCAGTTCGTTTGAGCTCATGATTCTCATTTGGTCTGACATGTAGTGTGAGCTGTGGGGTCTTATATAGACAGATGTGTGCCTTTCCAAATCAAGTCCTATCAGTTTAATTAAACACATTTGGACTCCATTGAAGGAGTAGAACCATCTCAAGGAGGATCACAAGGAAATGGACAGCATGTGACTTAAATATGAGTGTCTGAGCAAAGGATCTGAATACTTATGACCATGTGATATTTCAGTTTTTCTTTTTTAATAAATTTGCAAAAAAATTCTATATTGCTGTTTTTTTCAGTCAAGATGGGGTGCTGAGTGTACTTTAATGAGAAAAAAATGAACTTTTTAGAATTTATCAAATGGCTGCAATGAAACAAAGAGTGAAAAATTTAAAGGAGTCTGAATACTTTCCGTACTCACTGTATGTATCTATATAAACTGCTCCAAAAATAAAGGGAACACTTAAAACAACAGAATATAACTCCAAGTAAATCAAACTTCTGTGAAATCAAACTGTCCACTTAGGAAGCAACACTGATTGACAATCAATTTCACATGCTGATGTGCAAATGGAATAGAGGATAGATGGAAATTATTGGCAATTATCAAGACACCCTCAATAAAGGAGTAGTTCTGCAGGTGGGGACCACAGACCACATCTCAGTACCAATGCTTTCTGGCTGATGTTTTGGTCACTTTTGAATGTTGGTTGTGCTTTCACACTCGTGGTAGCATGAGACAGACTCTACAACCCACAGAAGTTGCTCAGATAGTGCAGCTCATCCAGGATGGCACATCAATGCGAGCTGTGGCAAGAAGGTTGGCTGTGTCCAGAGGCTGGAGGCGCTACCAGGAGACAGGCCAGTACACCAGGAGATGTGGAGGGGGCCGTAGGAGGGCAACAACCCAGCAGCAGGACCGCTACCTCCGCCTTTGTGAAAGGAGGAACAGGAGGAGCACTGCCAGAGCCCTGCAAAATGACCTCCAGCTGGCCACAAATGTGCATGTGTCTGCACAAACGGTTAGATACCGACTCCATGAGGGTGGTATGAGGGCCCGACGTCCACAGATAGGGGTTGTGCTCACAGCCCAACACCATGCAGGACGCTTGGCATTTGCCACAGAACACCAGGATTGGCAAAGTTGCCACTCGCGCCCTGTGCTCTTCGTAGATGAAAGCAGGTTCACACTGAGCACATGTGACAGACGTGACAGAGTCTGGAGACGCCGTGGAGAGTGACATCCTTCAGCATGACCGGTTTGGCAGTGGGTGAGTAATGGTGTGGGGTGGCATTTCTTTGGAGAGCCGCACAGCCCTCCATGTGCTCGCCAGAGGTAGCCTGGCTTCCATTAGGTACCGAGATGAGATCCTCAGACCCCTTGTGAGACCATATGCTGGTGCGGTTGGCCCTGGGTTCCTCATAATGCTGGACAATGGCAGACCTCATGTGGCTGGAGTGTGTCAGCAGTTCCTGCAAGATGGAGGCATTGAAGCTATGGACTGGCCCGCCCGTTCCCCAGACCTGAATCCGATTGAGCACATCTGGGACATCATGTCTCGCTCCATCCGCCAACGTCACGTTGCATCACAGACTGTCCAGGAGTTGGCGGATGCTTTAGTTCAGGTCTGGGAGGAGATCCCACAGGAGACCATCCGCAACCTCATCAGGAGCATGCCCAGGCGTTGTAGGGAGGTCATACAGGCACGTGGATATATATATATATATATATATATATATATGCCTTTTTGTCATTCTAGTAGTAGGGCCATAATTAAGACATGATTTGTTGAAACGTGTAGGTCTGTAAGCTATGATAGTTGCACATTTGCTGTATTCTTTGTGGAGCAGTGTTTTATATGGCTAATAAAAGCTAAGTTTTAATATTTTTTCTACTAAACAAACCTTTACGCTGGATCATTTGCACTTTTCCCTTGTCTGACTGCACTTACGTTTTGCCCTGGTACCACTTATCTGCATCTCCAGAAGTTTCCCATTTCTCTATTATACTCTTCAAATTACATTTTGAGACTTTCTCCTCCTGCTGTTGCACATATTTTTTTCCCTTCATCTGCACAGGTATCATTAATCTATCAACTATAATGGCCGTACCAGGTCCTGCAGGTCCTGTATCCCGTACACATGACGTGGGCAGTGCACGGCATGCCGCTAGTTTTTATTCTGAGTGCTCTTATATACGGTGGTAGTTTTACACAATGTTGAGCCTGTGATTTGCAGAGTGAAATGTCTGACTGCTAGAACAGAAGTATACGGCAGATTCTACAGCATGGATACATAAAGGACGTCCTGGGGGAATATACCTCCCTCCAACACTCGTCCAGTCCCTGCCTCACACTAGAGACATTTATAATAACTCCAGGACTATGGAGCTGGTCATTTTCTCATAATCTGTGGCCATTATTAGTGATCTCACATTGTACGGTAATATCACCCTGGAGGTTGTGATGTATTTAGTGTAATAGCGCCATCTAGAATATACAGTATATATCAGGCGATACCATGCTTACTATAGTTAGTCGTCTTCTGTGCCCTCTATAGCTATCTATTATACTTTATATTTCTTTATAATAATTTATAATAAATTACTCGATAGTTTTACAGCTTTATGATGTTTATTAATCTGCTGAAATGATAAAAGAAAGTCGAACCTTACAGTGGACACAGGTGGAAGTGTCCTCCATGATGGTGTAGGCTGAGGTGGAGCAAGTATTTAGTCAGTGGGGGATCAAGATGACGAGTATTCCCCAGGGTTCCCTGTTATCAGGGAGGGACCCGGTGTATGCAATCAAAAGATCTTATCCTCTGACCGGCTTTGTGCCATCAACAGGTAATGATCCTCTGTCCGGCTGTGTGCCATCAACAGGTAATGACCATCCGGCAGTCCGACATCAACTGGTCATCACCCTCCAGCTGTGTGCAATCAACAGGTAATGACCATCCGGCAGTGCGCCATCAACAGGTAATGACCCTCTGGCTATGGCCATCAATAGGTCATCACCCTCCGGCTGTGTTCCATCAACAGGTAATGACCATCCGGCAGTGTGCCATGAACAGGTAATGACCATCCGGCTGTGTGCCATCAACAGGTAATGACCATCCGGCAGTGCACCATCAACAGGTAATGACCCTCTGGCTATGGCCATCAATTGGTCATCACCCTCCGGCTGTGTGCCATCAATAGGTAATGACCATCCGGCAGTGCGCCATGAACAGGTAATGACCATCCGTCTGTGTGCCATCAACAGGTAATTATCCTCTGTCCGGCTGTGTGCCATCAACAGGTAATGACCCTCTGGCTATGGCCATCAATAGGTCATCATCCTCCAGCTGTGTGCCATCAACAGGTAATGACCCTCTGGCTATGGTCATCAATAGGTCATCACCCTCCGGCTGTGTGCCATCAACAGGTAATGACCCTCTGGCTATGGCCATCAATAGATCATCACCCTCCGGCTGTGTGCCATCAAATGTTTTTATCTTCTGTCCAGTTTTGTGCCATCAAGAGGTAATGACCCTCCAGCTGTGGGCCATCAACAGGTCATCACCCTTCGGCATTTAGGCTTCTTGTCTTCTGTAAGATGCGATTCTTGAGTCTCCTGATGCTAAAAAATATTTAAAAAATCACCGATTAAACTAATAATCTATCTTGTACATAAGCATCACAATTTATAATCTATCTAGTGCATAAGTATGACAATTTAGCTCACAGAACATACACTATGGTAAAACATTAGACTCTACAAGCAGAAATTTGCTAAACTAACATAAATATAACTGACAAATCAGTAGAAAAATCGCTACCAATGGCACAGCTCTCTTCACATCAACCTGTAACCATAGTAGATAAGAAATAGAGGACAATGCTCATAGTCAGTTATCAACAATTCGGCATGGGGCATCCCACCAGAGACATTATAATATCTAGTAGATTATAGATGGCAATAGAATTTACCAACAAGCACATAGTACGCCAAACTCAAGTACATAGTATGCCAAACCTCGACACGTTTTCCTAAAATAGGTTCATCAGAAGCACATACTAGACAGTGATACTTAGCAAAGCGTTCATAGATATATGCGCCATATGATAAGGTGCTAAAGTGCAAGTGTGTGACAAAATATCCATGCGATTTCAGGTGCAATGCTGCATTGTATGTAGTAAGATGGTGCCCATCAGACAGCATGTATAGGACTAACCTGTGATGAAAACACGAGCAATGGGAAAGTTCAAGCAGTTGCCTTCTCAATCTTCCTCGCCTCTAAGACATCTAAGGAAACATCTTCTCCTCTTGATTTTGGGTTGAGGTGTTGTAGGCATTTCAGGCTCTGGCATTCTAGGTTCTGACATACTAGGTTCTGACATGGTAGGTTCTGGTGTTCTAGGCTCTGGAATTCTGGGTTGTTGGCTTCTCTGAAAAATCAGTAACCTCTCTTTAAGCTCCGTTGAACTTCGAGCTCTTCTTCCTATATTGTTGTGAGGGATCATTCTGACCCAGACAATATCACTGAACGCCACTTTATAGTTGCAACTAGGAACCTTTTTCGCATCCTGCGGTGCAGGAGCCATGGATGGAGTAGAACATTTGCCATTGGGCAGGACAGGTGTTCTCCTGGAGTCTTGCTTCTGAATCTGAGGGATGCAAATCGGCTCCTTACAAGCACTTTGTTCCTTCAGAATGGTTTTGTTCTCAGGAGTTTTCTGATTGTTTCACCAGGTTCAGACATTGCCCACTTGCTCAGGACAAGACTTAAGGCCAAATACTCTAGTATTGTCAGTAGTGTCATCACCGCAACAAAAACTGCGTCACGGAAGAGCCAAAGAGGAAGATTGATGGAAGCTTGATAGGTGCTTCTTCTGAGATCCACGAGTAGTGGGTCATCCTATAATAAAGAAAAAAAACATAATAAAGTCCTGTATATTTATACCCAATCCAGTCAAACAGAGAGCCCTTGTTATTATACAGTGATGGATACATTATCAAGCAACTTTCAGAAATATCCCATTGAGAAGATCAGGAAGAAGTTTGGGATTCACCTCCAGGGTCCATGGAATATTATTTACAGTTGGACTTTCATATGACGGACGGTCACGTGTCCAGTATGAGAAGTCCTGCAAGAGGCGATATTCTCATTAGCTGATCCTTGTGACCTCCATATTGATGAGAACATACTCGCCCTCAGTGTACTGTAATGTGGGGGGTAGAGCAACGTAAAGCACAGAAATGATAGGATGATACTCATCATCTCCAGAGGTCTCTCAGCACCAAGGTATGGTCAATGAGATACAAGCTGCAGATGGGCCGAGGCTTCTAATATACCCAGGGGTGACATCACAAAGCCCTCTGTGACATCATTGCACAGTTCTATCCATCATGTCACTGATACTTTGGACCTAACTAAATGTCTAAAAGAGAACCCTTCCACATGATTTCCAATCACGGAGCAGCTTCAGTTTTTCAAGAAAAGTTTAAAAAATATAATCTGTGCTGTGATTGGTCACAATGGCACATGAAGCAGAACGTCTTTAGATCTTTTAAAGGGAAAGTGTCAGCAATTTTTTTACAATTGTAAAATTGTAAAGTATTTATATTTATATATAAATACACATATATATTTAAAAAGGTTTTAATGGTATAAAATCTGAAAAAAATATTTTAACTCTTTTGATGTTTTCATCTTGTAAACACTAGGGGGAGCAGCTGCTGATATTTCCATGAAAACAGAATACAGCTAGCTCGCATTACGACTGCAGTAAAAGTGGGCGGGATCTGCTCACATGGGTGTGATGTCACTCCTCCCCTTCTGGGCGTTTGCAAAAAGGTAAATGAGACTGTAGTTTAGGATCACAGTGCGGAGCGATCACTGGTGACTGCAAAGTGATATATAAGGGACAACACCAAAGTCATTAATCACTACAAGGACAAGGCAGGAATGTGGGAGTCAGAGGGGTCACCCCACACTTATATCCCCTCTGACTGTCACTTCCTAAGCTCCTTTCCCTGCCATAACCTCTTATTCCCGCAGGTAAATTCTTACAGGACCCCCCTCCCCATCCCCTTCCCCTGCCGCAGCTGATTCTAAACGTCCTCCATATGTAATAATAGACAGGTACTCACCGGCAGCCTATGGTAATTCACAGGGTAGAACAGGGTACAGCACAGAAACAATATGGCGATCCTCATTGTCTCCAGGGGGTATCTCAGCACCAAGATATGGCCAATGAGATATGAGCTCCAGGTGGATGGAGCCCCCTTATATACCCCAAGGGTGACATCACAACGCCCTCTGTGACATCATCACCCACAACATTCCGTCACATGACATCACCCAGCACCAGCATCATGTGACCCAGCATAAATAGAAAGTCCTTGTTGGCTATAGCAACTATTCAAAACTAAGTTTAAACTTTTCCAACAGCTAAAGGCGGCTCTGTGATGGCAGTTTCTTCTTGTGGACGGTTGTGATAAATCTGCAGAACATCTACATAACGCGACATGTAGAAAATCCTGTCTTTTCCCCTCTGTTCTTCCTCTGGTGCTACAGAGACGGATAGAAGGAGCTTTTCCAGACCTTACAGTGCACAATATGGGACCTAATCACTGATATCCCAGATCTGCTCAGTACAAGCATACCGCCAACCTATGAGGACTAGAAAGAGGGCGAAACCATGCGGCACGCGTAGTCTGGCCACGCCCCTATCCACACCCCAAGCCACGCCCTTTTTATGCCTTGGCAGGAGGAGATGTCTGTACAAAGCGCAAGTTATCAAAAGGCTGAAGGAACACTTTATCAACATGAATGAAGGTTTTGAAGGGCATCCACTGTCCCGGCACTACCGGAAGTTCCACAACCAATCTTATAAGGACACTAAGTTTTGTGGGATCCGATTAGTCCCCAGAAAATGGAGGGGAGGTGATTACCTGAGATTAATGTCGCGGATGGAATCCAAATGGTTCTTCACATTAAATAGCTTGGCTCTGAAGGGCCTTAATCACGAGAGTCAGCTGTATGCCTTCAACTCGCAGCGGTATATACTGTATGTATTTTTTATCCCAGTACCAATTGAACATTTACATTGCACTTTTATGAACCTCCTTATATTTTATCAATATAATATGTCTTTTGGATATATTCCTTTGAATCCACCTATTTTATATATGTATTTGTTTCTATACATTGATACCCCTATTGGAGATACTATATAATGTTTTTATTTTTCTCCTTCATTTTTTCCTTTTTATCTCTGGATGGTACTAAGTGCCGAATTTATACTATCCTGGTAATATACACTGATTAACAGACTGTTTTTTATAGCCATCAGAAATATAAGTATATAATTTTTATTCATTTTTAACTAATTGTGAAAGTTTGAACAAAGTCTTTTTTATTATTATTTTTTTCACACACAGTCTATTCTTATTGGAATTCTATCTTAGTTCTATTGCACCTCCATATGTCTTTTGCACCGTCTTGTTAGTATTGGATCTTCCTCCATTTCTTTGGTTGTATTATCTTTGTGGGGGGCGTTTGGACTTTATTAGGTTACCAGTTTGACTACCAGCGAGAAGCTGACGAAGAGGAACTGTGAGTCCTCGAAACGCGTAGTTTTTTTTGGCCTATACAGGACATCGAAGGAGAAGGAGAGAGTCAAGGCACAGGGATAAGCCCTCCTGATATCCAGAAGATATATATAACCATATCATATTATTGATACAAAATATAAATGCACAGAGTCAATAAAATCATTTAAAAACACCAAACCCCATCCTTACTTTGCAGGATACCTATTCCAAAGGTGTATCTAGGTTTTCTGGCACCCGGTGCAGCAGGGGCTGGCTGGCACATTTTAGCCTGGGGGGCAAGCACACAGCAGTGGCCCATGAGTAGCGGCCCATCCTTAACATGTTTATTACCAGATGCATCATAAGCCTATATTCACACGACCGTATTGTCTAAGTGCTGCCCGTGAAAAAACCTGACAGCACTTGGACCAGTTCAGATGAGTGTTTGTAGTGGTCAGACATAGTACATATTATTCTTATGTATTACTTAATGTTGAGCGATACCTTCCGATATCGGGAAATATCGGATCGGATTGGATCGGACCGATACCCAAAAAGTATCGGATATCGCCGATTCCGATACCGGAAACCAATGCAAGTCAATGGGACGCTAATATCGGAATGCCATCCCAGCGTGAGAGAATTCTCCTGATTGTTTAAAAGCCGGCAGGCGGTAAAAAGCCGCCGGCTTTTAAACAATCACACAGCCCCATACTGCTTCCCCGCAGCCTCCCACCCCGATCCTGCGCTCCCCCCGCCACCTCACATCCCGATCGTAAGTTAGGACTGGGCGGGGAGCGCAGCACCAAGGAGCAGGGAGCGAAGGACCCAGGCGGGGAAGCCGGCAGGGAAAAGACTTCACCGCCGGCTTTCCCGTTTTGTGCTGCGCTCTCCCGCCGGTTATTTCAAATGAACAGCTGAGGTATCAGGTGATGCTGATCAGCTGTTCATTTGAAGTAGCTGCGGTGCCCTCAGAGGGTTCATGTGAGTTCATGCTTCACTGCATGAACTCACATGAACTTTCCCACGGCCGCACAGGTCAGCCTCACCTCCCAGACCATCAGACCCATCATGATTGGAGTGTGCGCGGGTGTCTGTGCGATGTGTGCGGGTGTGTGCGCGATGTCTGCGGGTGTCTGCGTGCAGGCAGACATAGGCCGATGTGACACTACTACTCACATCGGCCTTTGTCTGTCCCCCGTCCACTCGTGCCAGCAGGATCAGCTCGATGGGAGCAGTAGTTCCCATCAGCCTGATCCTGCTATTTAAACTGCCCCATATGTTATTTTTGCCCCTATACATCTTTTATGTTTTTAGGCCCCCCATATATTTTTTTTGTTTTTGGTCCCCAATAAATTTTAAATACATTTTTCATTGGTGGCCAGTGGTTACCTAAAATAAATTAGTTCATACATTACCTGATCGCCACCTAAAATAAAGTAAAAAATAAAAAACTACACCTATACTCACCTAGACACCGGTTTATGCAATGATGGGGCTGCTTTACGGCCCCGTCATTCTAGCGGCGGCAGTGGTTTAGAGCGGTCACATTTTATGTGGCTGCTCTAAACTGGAGATCTTCGTGGGACACTCGTGGACTACTACGGAGGGGTAAGGATAAGGTTGTGGTTTATTATTTTATATTTTATTACAGGAGATCGATGGCTTCGGGGAATTAGGTGTCTAGGTGAGTATAGGTGTAGTTTTTTATTTTTTACTTTATTTTAGGTGGCGATCGGCGGGGACAGGTAATGTATGAACTAATTTATTTTAGGTAACCACTGGCCACCAATGAAAAATGTATTTAAAATTTATTGGGGACCAAAAACAAAAAAAATATATGGGGGGCCTAAAAACATAAAAGATGTATAGGGGCAAAAATAACATATGGGGCAGCTAAAATAGCTACTGCTCCCATCGAGCTGATCCTGCTGGCACAAGTGGACGGGGGACAGACATAGGCCGATGGGAGTAGTAGTGTCACATTAGCCTATGTCTGCCTGCACGCAGACACCCGCAGACATCGCGCACACACCCGCACACATCGCACAGACACCTGCGCACACACCAATCATGATGGGTCTGATGGTCTGGGAGGTGAGGCTGACCTGTGCGGCCGTGGGAAAGTTCATGTGAGTTCATGCAGTGAAGCATGAACTCACATGAACCCTCTGAGGGCACCGCGGCTACTTCAAATGAACAGCTGATCAGCATCACCTGATACCTCAGCTGTTCATTTGAAATAACCGGCGGGAGAGCGCAGCACAGAACGGGAAAGCCGGCGGTGTAGTCTTTTCACTGCCGGCTTCCCCGCCCGGGTCCTTCGCTCCCTGCTCCTTGGTGCTGCGCTCCCCGCCCGGTCCTAACTTACGATCGGGATGGGAGGTGGCGGGGGGAGCGCAGGATCGGGGTGGGAGGCTGCGGGAAAGCAGTATGGGGCTGTGTGATTGTTTAAAAGCCGGCGGCTTTTTACCGCCCGCCGGCTTTTAAACAATCAGGAGAATTCTCTCACGCTGGGATGGCTTTCCGATATTAGTGTCCCATTGACTTGCATTGGTTTCCGGTATCGGAATCGGCGATATCCGATACTTTTGGGTATCGGTCCTATCCAATCTGATACGATATTTCCCGATATCGGAAGGTATCGCTCAACACTACTCCTGACCCCACACATAAACTTCAGCTCATCCAGCACCATGACAACCAGCACAGCAGAGTCCTGCATCTGACGCGCCCCTGGGCCTGCTGTGTCGCGCAGCGTCTCGCGCACGGGGCTTACCCGGAACCGGATCAGATGAGGGTTGTAGTCTCCGAGTGGCGGGGACCCGGTCCGTGCCCAGGGAGTCAACTCAGTGTGTGGCAGTCTTGATAGATGTTATTTGAGTGTCGACTACGCCACCCGTTGATTTGCAGCTATGGAGCTGCCGCTGCAGGGCAGACCGCTGAGGCCGGTGTAGAATTGTGCAGCGTGATAGTATAACCCCCAACGGGAGGGGTATGGCCTCAGGGCAGCCGACGTGGAAAATGGGGGTAGCAGGAACCACTCAGAGACGGTGCGGTGTAATTCAGGGTCTTTACTGGTAATAACGATAGACCCTCCCGGAGTACTTGCTAGCGAACGGGGCCTGGTCAGTCCTTGAGCAGATGGGATCTCCCCTGGCCAGGCGGAGTTGTAGGCCTCCCAAACTGACTGTACTCTTCTGGCTACCTTGCTAGAAGCGGATATAAGTAGCCCACGTCCCTGAGTGTACCGTGTGGTGCTCACCCGTATGGCCGGTGACTCGGGGCCTTCTAATGGCTTCCGCTCCACGATGGCGGTGCTGGTCCCACGCGTGTGACCGTGCCTTCGGGTTTCTGGGCCTGAGGACCTGAAATCCCCTGCCGGTCGGCTTCTGCTGCTGGGTAAGAGTTAGTCCCCACAGCCTCGGATGCCGGGTCCGGTAAGAAAGCTTCTCAGTCAGGGCGAGCTCTGCAGCTGCCAGCCCCTGACTCGTATTAGTATTGCTCCCACTGAGCTTCTGCTGTTTCTTCATATGACTGTTTCTTGTCTCTACTCTCCTTGACTCCAGGCTCAGGCCCCTGGACAGGGCCTGCCTGTGGAGCAGAGCCCATAGAGCAGCTCTGCTCCCTGTCTTCTCCTCTCAGAACTCCCTACCCTGCCTCAGCCCCAGGTTTATATAGGTGAAGTCCTTCCCCTCCCAAGACTGGGCAGGAGGTGTGGCATGCACAGGATCCCTGACCAAAGGACCTCCCACCTGCTCTCAGACATAATATCTCTATCACTGTGGCAACCAGACCCCTGGGGTGTCACACATCCACTGAGGCCCCTGATCATGTGACCCCTGACTCTTCCCCTCCTGTGACCTCATCACAGCTCCTGTGCGCACAGAGAAGCCATATATGTGGTGGCGGCTCTGCAGGTGGAGGTATGTGGGGATCCCCCATTACTGGTCGCAGGGGGCATTAACCCCTTGAGCACAGAGACTCTTTTGGGGTCTTGTGTTGCCCCTTTATAAGAATCATAAGGTTTTTGTTCTGTTTCCTGTAATAGATACATACGACCCAACTATGGAGACAGGAAGGGAGGAAACGTATTGTTCTCATAGTAAAGGGCCCCTTTACTGGCCCCACAGTGTAATGCCCCCATTATGCCCCTTATACAGAATGTATGATGCCCCCACACAGTGTAATGCCCCCATTATGCCCCTTATGTAGGATGCATGATGCCCCCCACAGTGTAATGCCCCCATTATACCCCTTATGCAGTATGTATGATGCCCCCACACAGTGTAATGCCCCCATTATGCCCCTTATGTAGGATGCATGATGCCCCCCACAGTGTAATTTTTTTTTCTTTAATAACACAAACACCATGAGGGCTGGCTATCGTGTGTCCACGGCTGCCTCTAGCCAGCCCCCCAATTTTTTTTTTCTTTAATAACACAAACACCATGAGGGCTGACTATCGTCTGTTCACGGCTGCCTCTAGCCAGCCCCCCAATTTTTTTTTTCTTTAATAACACAAACACCATGAGGGCTGGCTATCGTGTGTCCACGGCTGCCTCTAGCCAGCCCCCCAATTTTTTTTTCTTTAATAACACAAACACCATGAGGGCTGGCTATCGTGTGTCCACGGCTGCCTCTAGCCAGCCCCCCAATTTTTGTTTTTCTTTAATAACACAAACACCATGAGGCTGGCTATCGTGTGTTCACGGCTGCCTCTAGCCAGCCCCCCAATTTTTTTTTTCTTTAATAACACAAACACCATGAGGGCTGGCTATCATGTGTCCATGGCTGCCTCTAGCCAGCCCCCCAATTTTTTTTTTCTTTAATAACACAAACACCATGAGGGCTGGCTATCGTGTGTTCACGGCTGCCTCTAGCCAGCCCCCCAATTTTTTTTTTTCTTTAATAACACAAACACCATGAGGGCTGG
Organism: Phyllobates terribilis; assembly: GCF_046119375.1. Classification (NCBI taxonomy): domain Eukaryota; kingdom Metazoa; phylum Chordata; class Amphibia; order Anura; family Dendrobatidae; genus Phyllobates; species Phyllobates terribilis. Next base: position 2,195,091 of record NW_027362891.1, read on the forward strand.
CTATCGTGTATCCACGGCTACCTCTAGCCAGCCCCCCAATTTTTTTTTTCTTTAATAACACAAGCACCATGAGGCCTGGCTATCGTGTGTTCACGGCTGCCTCTAGCCAGCCCCCCAATTTTTTTTTCTTTAATAACACAAACACCATTAGGGCTGGCTATCGTGTGTCCACGGCTGCCTCTAGCCAGCCACCCAAATATTTTTTTTCTTTAATAACACAAACACCATGAGGGCTGGCTATCGTGTGTTCACGGCTGCCTCTAGCCAGCCCCCTAATTTTTTTTTTCTTTAATAACACAAACACCATGAGGGCTGGCTATCGTGTGTCCACGGCTGCCTCTAGCCAGCCCCCCAATTTTTTTTTTTCTTTAATAACACAAACACCATGAGGGCTGGCTATCGTGTGTTCACGGCTGCCTCTAGCCAGCCCCCCAATTTTTTTTTTTCTTTAATAACACAAACACCATGAGGGCTGGCTATCGTGTATCCACGGCTACCTCTAGCCAGCCCCCCAATTTTTTTTTTCTTTAATAACACAAGCACCATGAGGGCTGGCTATCGTGTGTCCACGGCTGCCTCTAGCCAGCCCCCCAATTTTTTTTTTCTTTAATAACACAAACACCATGAGGGCTGGCTATCATGTGTCCACGGCTGCCTCTAGCCAGCCCCCCAATTTTTTTTTTCTTTAATAACACAAACACCATGAGGGCTGGCTATCGTGTGTTCACGGCTGCCTCTAGCCATCCCCCCAATTTTTTTTTTCTTTAATAACACAAACAACATGAGGGCTGGCTATCGTGTGTTCACGGCTGCCTCTAGCCAGCCCCCCAATTTTTTTTTTCTTTAATAACACAAACACCATGAGGGCTCGCTATCATGTGTCCACGGCTGCCTCTAGCCAGCCCCCCAATTTTTTTTTTCTTTAATAACACAAACACCATGAGGGCTGGCTTTCGTGTGTTCACAGCTGCCTCTAGCCAGCCCCCCAATTTTTTTTTTCTTTAATAACACAAACACCATGAGGGCTGGCTATCGTGTGTCCACGGCTGCTTCTAGCCAGCCCCCCAATTTTTTTTTTTTCTTTAATAACACAAACACCATGAGGGCTGGCTATCGTGTGTTCACGGCTGCCTCTAGCCAGCCCCCCAATTTTTTTTTTCTTTAATAACACAAACACCATGAGGGCTGGCTATCGTGTGTCCACGGCTGCCTCTAGCCAACCCCCAAATTTTTTTTTCTTTAATAACACAAACACCATGAGGGCTGGCTATCGTGTGTCCACGGCTGCCTCTAGCCAGCCCCCCAATTTTTGTTTTTCTTTAATAACACAAACACCATGAGGGCTGGCTATCGTGTGTTCACGGCTGCCTCTAGCCAGCCCCCCAATTTTTTTTTCTTTAATAACACCAACACCATGAGGGCCGGCTATCATGTGTCCATGGCTGCCTTTAGCCAGCACCCCAATTTTTTTTTCTTTAATAACACAAACACCATGAGGGCTGGCTATCGTGTGTTCACGGCTGCCTCTAGCCAGCCCCCCAATTTTTTTTTTTTCTTTAATAACACAAACACCATGAGGGCTGGCTATCGTGTGTTCACGGCTGCCTCTAGCCAGCCCCCCAATTTTTTTTTTTTCTTTAATAACACAAGCACCATGAGGCTTGGCTATCGTGTGTCCACGGCTGCCTCTAGCCAGCCCCCCAATTTTTTTTTTCTTTAATAACACAAACACCATGAGGGCTGGCTATCATGTGTCCACGGCTGCCTCTAGCCAGCCCCCCAATTTTTTTTATCTTTAATAACACAAACACCATGAGGACTGGCTATCGTGTGTTCACGGCTGCCTCTAGCCAGCCCCCCAATTTTTTTTTTCTTTAATAACACAAACACCATGAGGGCTGGCTATCGTGTGTCCACGGCTGCCTCTAGCCAGCCCCCCAATTTTTTTTTTCTTTAATAACACAAACACCATGAGGGCTGGATATCGTGTGTTCACGGCTGCCTCTAGCCAGCCCCCCAATTTTTTTTTTCTTTAATAACACAAACACCATGAGGGCTGGCTATCGTGTGTCCACGGCTGCCTCTAGCCAGCCCTCAAATTTTTTTTTTCTTTAATAACACAAACACCATGATGGCTGGCTATGAGGAAGGGAGCTATGTCCTTGTAAAGTTAGCTTGTTGTCATGTGGAAAAGAGTTTGAGGGGATTGTGGCCCTGTGGAAATGCTTGTGGCCCGGCAGAAGGAGCCAGTGGTCCTGTGGAGAGAGCTGATGGGGTTGAGGCCCTGTGGAAAGGCCTGTGACCCTGTATAGGGGTCCGTTGCCCTGTGGAGAGAGCTGTAGGGGCTCGTGCCCTATGGAAATGACTATGGCCATGTAGACAGGCCTTCTGGCCTTGAAGAGGGGGCTTGTGCCTTGCAGACGGGCCTTGTGTCTCTGTGGAGAGAGCTAAAGGGGGCAGTGGCGGTGCAGAAAGTGCATTTCGCCCTGTTGATGGGAGCTATGGCCCGGTAAAGAGAGCTTGTTGTCCTGTGGAGAAGAGTTGGAGGGGCTTGTGGCACTGTGGAAAGGCCTGTGGCCCAGTAGGAGCCTGTGGTCCTGTGGAGACAGCTGAAGGGGTTGAGGCCCTGTGGAAAGGCCTGTGACCCTGTATAGGGGTCTGTGGCCCCGCAGAGGGGCATGTGGCGATGTAAAGAGAGCTGGAGGGAGTTGTGGCCTGAGGAAAAGGCCATGTGGAGCGGGCTGGAGAGGCCTGTGGAAGGCTCTGGAGTAAGATTTGAGCCTATGAAGTCCTTTGCAGTAAACAACATGCAACATGATTGCCTGTGGAGAGAGCTGGAGGGGCTTGTGGCACTGTGGAAAGGCCTGTGGCCCAGTAGGAGCCTGTGGTCCTGTGGAGAGAGCTGGAGGGGCTCGTGCCGTATGGAAATGACTATAGCCATGTAGAAAGGCCTTTTGGCCTTGAAGAGGGCGCTTGTGCCCTGCAGACGGGCCCTGTGACTCTGTGGAGAGAGCTGTTGGGAGTTGTAGCCGTGTGGAAAGTGCATTTGGCCCTGTGGAGGTGAGTTATGGCCCTGTAAAGAGAGCTTCTTGTCCTGTGGAGAGAGCTGGAGGGTGTTGTGGCCCTGTGGAAAGGTCTGTGGCCCTATGGATAGGCCCTTTAGCCTTGTGGAAAGGGCTGTGGCCCTGTGGTGAGAGCTGGAAGGAGTTGTGGGCTGTGGAAAAGCCTGTGGTCATGTGGAGACAGCTGAAGGGGTTGAGGCCCTGTGGAAAGGCCTGTGACCCTGTATAGGGGTCTGTAGCCCCGCAGAGGGGCATGTGGCGATGTAAAGAGAGCTGGAGGGAGTTGTGGCCTGAGGAAAAGGCCATGTGGAGCGGGCTGGAGAGGCCTGTGGAAGGCTCTGGAGTAAGATTTGAGCCTATGAAGTCCTTTGCAGTAAACAACATGCAACATGATTGCCTGTGGAGAGAGCTGGAGGGGCTTGTGGCACTGTGGAAAGGCCTGTGGCCCAGTAGGAGCCTGTGGTCCTGTGGAGAGAGCTGAAGGTGTTGTGGCCCTGTGGAAAGGCCTGTGATTCTGTATAGGGGTCTGTTGCCCTGTGGAGAGAGCTGGAGGGGCTCGTGCCCTATGGAAATGACTATGGCCATGTAGAAAGGCCTTTTGGCCTTGAAGAGGGGGCTTGTGCCCTGCAGACGGGCCCTGTGACTCTGTGGAGAGAGCTGTTGGGAGTTGTAGCCGTGTGGAAAGTGCATTTGGCCCTGTGGAGGTGAGCTATGGCCCTGTAAAGAGAGCTTCCTGTCCTGTGGAGAGAGCTGGAGGGTGTTGTGGCCCTGTGGAAAGGTATGTGGCCCTATGGATAGGCCCTTTAGCCTTGTGGAAAGGGCTGTGGCCCTGTGGTGAGAGCTGGAAGGAGTTGTGGGCTGTGGAAAAGCCTGTGGTCCTGTGGAGACAGCTGAAGGGGTTGAGGCCCAAGGCCTGTGACCCTGTATAGGGGTCTGTGGCCCCGCAGAGGGGCATGTGGCGATGTAAAGAGAGCTGGAGGGAGTTGTGGCCTGAGGAAAAGGCCATGTGGAGCGGGCTGGAGAGGCCTGTGGAAGGCTCTGGAGTAAGATTTGAGCCTATGAAGTCCTTTGCAGTAAACAACATGCAACATGATTGCCTGTGGAGAGAGCTGGAGGGGCTTGTGGCACTGTGGAAAGGCCTGTGGCCCAGTAGGAGCCTGTGGTCCTGTGGAGAGAGCTGAAGGTGTTGTGGCCCTGTGGAAAGGCCTGTGAACCTGTATAGGGGTTCGTTGCCCTGTGGAGAGAGCTGGAGGGGCTCGTGCCGTATGGAAATGACTATAGCCATGTAGAAAGGCCTTTTGGCCTTGAAGAGGGCGCTTGTGCCCTGCAGACGGGCCCTGTGACTCTGTGGAGAGAGCTGCTGGGAGTTGTAGCCGTGTGGAAAGTGCATTTGGCCCTGTGGAGGTGAGCTATGGCCCTGTAAAGAGAGCTTCTTGTCCTGTGGAGAGAGCTGGAGGGTGTTGTGGCCCTGTGGAAAGGTCTGTGGCCCTATGGATAGGCCCTTTAGCCTTGTGGAAAGGGCTGTGGCCCTGTGGTGAGAGCTGGAAGGAGTTGTGGGCTGTGGAGAAGCCTGTGGTCCTGTGGAGACAGCTGAAGGGGTTGAGGCACTGTGGAAAGGCCTGTGACCCTGTATAGGGGTCTGTGGCCACGCAGAGGGGCATGTGGCGATGTAAAGAGAGCTGGAGGGAGTTGTGGCCTGAGGAAAAGGCCATGTGGAGCGGGCTGGAGAGGCCTGTGGAAGGCTCTGGAGTAAGATTTGAGCCTATGAAGTCCTTTGCAGTAAACAACATGCAACATGATTGCCTGTGGAGAGAGCTGGAGGGGCTTGTGGCACTGTAGAAAGGCCTGTGGCCCAGTAGGAGCCTGTGGTCCTGTGGAGAGAGCTGAAGGTGTTGTGGCCCTGTGGAAAGGCCTGTGATCCTGTATAGGGGTCTGTTGCCCTGTGGAGAGAGCTGGAGGGGCTCGTGCCCTATGGAAATGACTATGGCCATGTAGAAAGGCCTTTTGGCCTTGAAGAGGGGGCTTGTGCCCTGCAGACGGGCCCTGTGACTCTGTGGAGAGAGCTGTTGGGAGTTGTGGCCGTGTGGAAAGTGCATTTGGCCCTGTGGAGGTGAGGTATGGCCCTGTAAAGAGAGCTTCTTGTCCTGTGGAGAGAGCTGGAGGGTGTTGTGGCCCTGTGGAAAGGTATGTGGCCCTATGGATAGGCCCTTTAGCCTTGTGGAAAGGGCTGTGGCCCTGTGGTGAGAGCTGGAAGGAGTTGTGGGCTGTGGAAAAGCCTGTGGTCCTGTGGAGACAGCTGAAGGGGTTGAGGCCCTGTGGAAAGGCCTGTGACCCTGTATAGGGGTCTGTGGCCCCGCAGAGGGGCATGTGGCGATGTAAAGAGAGCTGGAGGGAGTTGTGGCCTGAGGAAAAGGCCATGTGGAGCGGGGTGGAGAGGCCTGTGGAAGGCTCTGGAGTAAGATTTGAGCCTATGAAGTCCTTTGCAGTAAACAACATGCAACATGATTGCCTGTGGAGAGAGCTGGAGGGGCTTGTGGCACTGTGGAAAGGCCTGTGGCCCAGTAGGAGCCTGTGGTCCTGTGGAGAGAGCTGAAGGTGTTGTGGCCCTGTGGAAAGGCCTGTGACCCTGTATAGGGGTCCGTTGCCCTGTGGAGAGAGCTGGAGGGGCTCGTGCCGTATGGAAATGACTATAGCCATGTAGAAAGGCCTTTTGGCCTTGAAGAGGGCGCTTGTGCCCTGCAGACGGGCCCTGTGACTCTGTGGAGAGAGCTGTTGGGAGTTGTAGCCGTGTGGAAAGTGCATTTGGCCCTGTGGAGGTGAGCTATGGCCCTGTAAAGAGAGCTTCTTGTCCTGTGGAGAGAGCTGGAGGGTGTTGTGGCCCTGTGGAAAGGTCTGTGGCCCTATGGATAGGCCCTTTAGCCTTGTGGAAAGGGCTGTGGCCCTGTGGTGAGAGCTGGAAGGAGTTGTGGGCTGTGGAAAAGCCTGTGGTCCTGTGGAGACAGCTGAAGGGGTTGAGGCCCTGTGGAAAGGCCTGTGACCCTGTATAGGGGTCTGTGGCCCCGCAGAGGGGCATGTGGCGATGTAAAGAGAGCTGGAGGGAGTTGTGGCCTGAGGAAAAGGCCATGTGGAGCGGGCTGGAGAGGCCTGTGGAAGGCTCTGGAGTAAGATTTGAGCCTATGAAGTCCTTTGCAGTAAACAACATGCAACATGATTGCCTGTGGAGAGAGCTGGAGGGGCTTGTGGCACTGTAGAAAGGCCTGTGGCCCAGTAGGAGCCTGTGGTCCTGTGGAGAGAGCTGAAGGTGTTGTGGCCCTGTGGAAAGGCCTGTGATCCTGTATAGGGGTCTGTTGCCCTGTGGAGAGAGCTGGAGGGGCTCGTGCCCTATGGAAATGACTATGGCCATGTAGAAAGGTCTTTTGGCCTTGAAGAGGGGGCTTGTGCCCTGCAGACGGGCCCTGTGACTCTGTGGAGAGAGCTGTTGGGAGTTGTGGCCGTGTGGAAAGTGCATTTGGCCCTGTGGAGGTGAGCTATGGCCCTGTAAAGAGAGCTTCTTGTCCTGTGGAGAGAGCTGGAGGGTGTTGTGGCCCTGTGGAAAGGTCTGTGGCCCTATGGATAGGCCCTTTAGCCTTGTGGAAAGGGCTGTGGCCCTGTGGTGAGAGCTGGAAGGAGTTGTGGGCTGTGGAAAAGCCTGTGGTCCTGTGGAGACAGCTGAACGGGTTGAGGCCCTGTGGAAAGGCCTGTGACCCTGTATAGGGGTCTGTGGCCCCGCAGAGGGGCATGTGGCGATGTAAAGAGAGCTGGAGGGAGTTGTGGCCTGAGGAAAAGGCCATGTGGAGCGGGCTGGAGAGGCCTGTGGAAGGCTCTGGAGTAAGATTTGAGCCTATGAAGTCCTTTGCAGTAAACAACATGCAACATGATTGCCTGTGGAGAGAGCTGGAGGGGCTTGTGGCACTGTGGAAAGGCCTGTGGCCCAGTAGGAGCCTGTGGTCCTGTGGAGAGAGCTGAAGGTGTTGTGGCCCTGTGGAAAGGCCTGTGACCCTGTATAGGGGTCCGTTGCCCTGTGGAGAGAGCTGGAGGGGCTCGTGCCGTATGGAAATGACTATAGCCATGTAGAAAGGCCTTTTGGCCTTGAAGAGGGCGCTTGTGCCCTGCAGACGGGCCCTGTGACTCTGTGGAGAGAGCTGTTGGGAGTTGTAGCCGTGTGGAAAGTGCATTTGGCCCTGTGGAGGTGAGCTATGGCCCTGTAAAGAGAGCTTCTTGTCCTGTGGAGAGAGCTGGAGGGTGTTGTGGCCCTGTGGAAAGGTCTGTGGCCCTATGGATAGGCCCTTTAGCCTTGTGGAAAGGGCTGTGGCCCTGTGGTGAGAGCTGGAAGGAGTTGTGGGCTGTGGAAAAGCCTGTGGTCCTGTGGAGACAGCTGAAGGGGTTGAGGCCCTGTGGAAAGGCCTGTGACCCTGTATAGGGGTCTGTGGCCCCGCAGAGGGGCATGTGGCGATGTAAAGAGAGCTGGAGGGAGTTGTGGCCTGAGGAAAAGGCCATGTGGAGCGGGCTGGAGAGGCCTGTGGAAGGCTCTGGAGTAAGATTTGAGCCTATGAAGTCCTTTGCAGTAAACAACATGCAACATGATTGCCTGTGGAGAGAGCTGGAGGGGCTTGTGGCACTGTAGAAAGGCCTGTGGCCCAGTAGGAGCCTGTGGTCCTGTGGAGAGAGCTGAAGGTGTTGTGGCCCTGTGGAAAGGCCTGTGATCCTGTATAGGGGTCTGTTGCCCTGTGGAGAGAGCTGGAGGGGCTCGTGCCCTATGGAAATGACTATGGCCATGTAGAAAGGCCTTTTGGCCTTGAAGAGGGGGCTTGTGCCCTGCAGACGGGCCCTGTGACTCTGTGGAGAGAGCTGTTGGGAGTTGTGGCCGTGTGGAAAGTGCATTTGGCCCTGTGGAGGTGAGCTATGGCCCTGTAAAGAGAGCTTCTTGTCCTGTGGAGAGAGCTGGAGGGTGTTGTGGCCCTGTGGAAAGGTATGTGGCCCTATGGATAGGCCCTTTAGCCTTGTGGAAAGGGCTGTGGCCCTGTGGTGAGAGCTGGAAGGAGTTGTGGGCTGTGGAAAAGCCTGTGGTCCTGTGGAGACAGCTGAAGGGGTTGAGGCCCTGTGGAAAGGCCTGTGACCCTGTATAGGGGTCTGTGGCCCCGCAGAGGGGCATGTGGCGATGTAAAGAGAGCTGGAGGGAGTTGTGGCCTGAGGAAAAGGCCATGTGGAGCGGGCTGGAGAGGCCTGTGGAAGGCTCTGGAGTAAGATTTGAGCCTATGAAGTCCTTTGCAGTAAACAACATGCAACATGATTGCCTGTGGAGAGAGCTGGAGGGGCTTGTGGCACTGTGGAAAGGCCTGTGGCCCAGTAGGAGCCTGTGGTCCTGTGGAGAGAGCTGAAGGTGTTGTGGCCCTGTGGAAAGGCCTGTGATCCTGTATAGGGGTCCGTTGCTCTGTGGAGAGAGCTGGAGGGGCTCGTGCCCTATGGAAATGACTATGGCCATGTAGAAAGGCCTTTTGGCCTTGAAGAGGGGGCTTGTGCCCTGCAGACGGGCCCTGTGACTCTGTGGAGAGAGCTGTTGGGAGTTGTGGCCGTGTGGAAAGTGCATTTGGCCCTGTGGAGGTGAGCTATGGCCCTGTAAAGAGAGCTTCTTGTCCTGTGGAGAGAGCTGGAGGGTGTTTTGGCCCTGTGGAAAGGTCTGTGGCCCTATGGATAGGCCCTTTAGCCTTGTGGAAAGGGCTGTGGCCCTGTGGTGAGAGCTGGAAGGAGTTGTGGGCTGTGGAAAAGCCTGTGGTCCTGTGGAGACAGCTGAAGGGGTTGAGGCCCTGTGGAAAGGCCTGTGACCCTGTATAGGGGTCTGTGGCCACGCAGAGGGGCATGTGGCGATGTAAAGAGAGCTGGAGGGAGTTGTGGCCTGAGGAAAAGGCCATGTGGAGCGGGCTGGAGAGGCCTGTGGAAGGCTCTGGAGTAAGATTTGAGCCTATGAAGTCCTTTGCAGTAAACAACATGCAACATGATTGCCTGTGGAGAGAGCTGGAGGGGCTTGTGGCACTGTGGAAAGGCCTGTGGCCCAGTAGGAGCCTGTGGTCCTGTGGAGAGAGCTGAAGGTGTTGTGGCCCTGTGGAAAGGCCTGTGATCCTGTATAGGGGTCTGTTGCCCTGTGGAGAGAGCTGGAGGGGCTCGTGCCCTATGGAAATGACTATGGCCATGTAGAAAGGCCTTTTGGCCTTGAAGAGGGGGCTTGTGCCCTGCAGACGGGCCCTGTGACTCTGTGGAGAGAGCTGTTGGGAGTTGTGGCCGTGTGGAAAGTGCATTTGGCCCTGTGGACGTGAGCTATGGCCCTGTAAAGAGAGCTTCTTGTCCTGTGGAGAGAGCTGGAGGGTGTTGTGGCCCTGTGGAAAGGTATCTGGCCCTATGGATAGGCCCTTTAGCCTTGTGGAAAGGGCTGTGGCCCTGTGGTGAGAGCTGGAAGGAGTTGTGGGCTGTGGAAAAGCCTGTGGTCCTGTGGAGAGAGCTGAAGGGGTTGAGGCCCTGTGGAAAGGCCAGTGACCCTGTATAGGGGTCTGTGGCCCCGCAGAGGGGCATGTGGCGATGTAAAGAGAGCTGGAGGGAGTTGTGGCCTGAGGAAAAGGCCATGTGGAGCCGGCTGGAGGGGCCTGTGGAAGGCTCTGGAGTAAGATTTTGGCCTATGAAGTCCTTTGCAGTAAAAAACATGCAACATGATTGCCTGTGGAGAGAGCTAGAGGGGCTTGTGGCACTGTGGAAAGTCCTGTGGCTCAGTAGGAGCCTGTGGTCCTGTGGAGAGAGCTGAAGGTGTTGTGGTCACTCAATTGAGCCCTTTTAACTGATTAAAGGGGGGCGGAGGAGGCTGTGGCCCTGATGAAAGAGCTCAAAGGGATTGTAGTCTTGTAGAAGGAGCCTGTGGTCCTGTGGAGAGAGCTGGAGGGAGTTATTGCCTTGGGGAAATGCCTATGGCCCTGCGAAAGGGACCTGTGGCCCTTTGAAAAAGGCCTTTGGCCTTGTGGAGGGGGCTGTTGCCTTGTAAAGGGAGCCTCTGTCCTTTTTGAGAGAGACAGAGGGGGTTGTGGCCTTATGGAAAGGCCTATGACACAGTGAAAGGGCCCTGTCGCCTTGTGGAGAGAGGTGAAGGCGGATGTGGCCCTGTGTATATGCCTGTAAACCTGTAGAAGGAGCCTGCGGTTCTGTGGAGAGAGCTTGAGGGGGGTTATGGCCCTATGGAAATGACTATGGCCCTGTGGAATGGACCTATGGCCCTTTGCAAAGGGCCTTTGGCCTTGTGGAGGGGGCCCTTGCCCTGTAGAAGGAGCCTGTGGCCCTCTTGAGAGAGCCAGAGGAGGTTGTGGCACTATTTAAAGGCCAGTGGCCCTGTAGAAAGGCCCCTTGGCCTTGATGAAGGGGCTTGTGCCCTGCAGACGGGCCCCATGACTCTGTGTAGAGAGCTGGAGGGGGTTGTGGCCATGTGGAAAGTGCATTTGGCCCTGTGGAGGGGAGCTATGGCCCTGTAAAGAGAGCCTGTTGTCCTGTGGAATTGGAGGGGATTGTGGCCCTGTGGAAAGGCTTGTGGCCCGGCAGAAGGAGCCAGTGGTCCTGTGGAGAGAGCTGAAGGGGTTGAGGCCCTGTGGAGAGGCCTGTGACCCTGTATAGGGGTCTGTTGCCCCGCAGAGGGGCATGTGGCGATGTAAAGAGAGCTGGATGGAGTTGTGGCCTGTGGAAAAGGCCATGTGGAGCGTGCTGGAGGGGCCTGTGGAAGGCTCTGGAGTAAGATGAAGGCCTATGAAGTCCTTTGCAGTAAACATCTAAATTTTCAAGCTTCGTGTCCGATTTGCAACAGGGTTGACTCCAATGTTGCCGAACTGCAACAAAAATTGACTCTTGTTGCAAAAGTGCAACATGATTGCCTGTGGAGAGAGCTGGATGGTGCTTGTGGCACTGTGGAAAGACCTGTGGCCCGGTAGTAGCCTGTGGTCCTGTGGAGAGAGCTGAAGGTGTTGTGGCCCTGTGGAAAGGCCTGTGACCCTGTATAGGGGTCCGTTGCCCTGTGGAGAGAGCTGGAGGGGCTTGTGCCCTATGGAAATGACTATGGCCATGTAGAAAGGCCCTTTGGCCTTGAAGAGGGGGCTTGTGTCCTGCAGACGGGCCCTGTGTCTCTGTGGAGAGAGCTAAAGGGGGCTGTGGCCGTGCAGAAAGTGCATTTGGCCCTGTGGAGGGGAGTTATGGCTCTGTAAAGAGAGCTTGTTGTCCTGTGGAGAAGAGTTGGAGGGGATTGTGGCCCTGTGGAAATGCTTGTGGCCCGGCAGAAGGAGCCAGTGGTCCTGTGGAGAGAGCTGAAGGGGTTGAGGCCCTGTGGAAAGGCCTGTGACCCTGTATAGGGGTCTGTGGTCCCGCAGAGGGTGCATGTGGCGATGTAAAGAGAGCTGGAGGGAGTTGTGGCCTGAGGAAAATGCCATGTGGAGTGGGCTGGAAAGGCGTGTGGAAGGCTCTGGAGTAAGATTTGGGCCTATGAAGTCCTTTGCAGTAAACAACATGCAACATGATTGCCTGTGGAGAGAGCTGGAGGGGCTTGTGGCACCGTGGAAAGGCCTGTGGCCCAGTAGGAGCCTGTGGTCCTGTGGAGAGAGCTGAAAGTGTTGTGGCCCTGTGGAAAGGCCTGTGACCCTGTATAGGGGTCCGTTGCCCTGTGGAGAGAGCTGGAGGGGCTTGTGCCCTATGGAAATGACTATGGCCATGTAGAAAGGCCTTTTGGCCTTGAAGAGGGGGCTTGTGCCCTGCAGACGGGCCTTGTGTCTCTGTGGAGAGAGCTAAAGGGGGCTGTGGCCATGCAGAAAGTGCATTTGGCCCTGTGGAGGGGAGCTATGGCCCGGTAAAGAGAGCTTGTTGTCGTGTGGAGAAGAGTTGGAGGGGATTGTGGCCCTGGGGAAAGGCCTGTGACCCTGTATAGGGGTCCGTTGCCCTGTGGAGAGAGCTGGAGGGGCTCGTGCCCTATGGAAATGACTATGGCCATGTAGAAAGGCCTTTTGGCCTTGAAGAGGGGGCTTGTGCCCTGCAGACGGGCCTTGTGACTCTGTGGAGAGAGCTGTTGGGAGTTGTGGCCGTGTGGAAAGTGCATTTGGCCCTGTGGAGGTGAGCTATGGCCCTGTAAAGAGAGCTTCTTGTCCTGTGGAGAGAGCTGGAGGGTGTTGTGGCCCTGTGGAAATGTCTGTGGCCCTATGGATAGGCCCTTTAGCCTTGTGGAAGGGGCTGTGTCCCTCTGGTGAGAGCTGGAAGGAGTTGTGGGCTGTGGAAAAGTCTGTGGTCCTGTGGAGAGAGCTGAAGGGGTTGAGTTCCTGTGGAAAGGCCTGTGACCCTGTATAGGGGTCTGTGGCCCCGCAGAGGGGCATGTGGCGATGTAAAGAGAGCTGGAGGGAGTTGTGGCCTGCGGAAAAGGCCATGTGGAGCGGGCTGGAGGGGCCTGTGGAAGGGTCTGAAGTAAGATTTGGGCCTATGAAGTCCTTTTGCGGTAAACAACATGCAACATGATTGCCTGTGGAGAGAGCTGGAGGGACTTGTAGCACTGTGGAAAGGCCTGTGGCCGGGCTGGAGCCTGTGGTCCTGTGGAAGAGCTGAAGGTGTTGTGGCCCTGTGGAAAGGCCTGTGACCCTGTATAGCGGTCCGTTGCCCTGTGGAGAGAGCTGGAGGGGCTCGTGCCCTATGGAAATGACTATGGCCATGTAGAAAGGCCTTTTGGCCTTGAAGAGGGGGCTTGTGCCCTGCAGACGGGCCTTGTGTCTCTGTGGAGAGAGCTAAAGGGGGCTGTGGCCGTGCAGAAAGTGCATTTGGCCCTGTGGAGGGGAGCTATGGCCCGGTAAAGAGAGCTTGTTGTCCTGTGGAGAAGAGTTGGAGGGGATTGTGGCCCTGTGGAATGGCCTGTGACCCTGTATAGGGGTCTGTGGCCCCGCAGAGGGGCATGTGGCGATGTAAAGAGAGCTGGAGGGAGTTGTGGCCTGCGGAAAAGGCCATGTGGAGCGGGCTGGAGGGGCCTGTGGAAGGGTCTAAAGTAAGATTTGGGCCTATGATGTCCTTTTGCGGTAAACAACATGCAACATGATTGCCTGTGGAGAGAGCTGGAGGGACTCGTAGCATTGTGGAAAGGCCTGTGGCCGGGTAGGAGCCTGTGGTCCTGTGGAGAGAGCTGAATGTGTTGTGGCCCTGTGGAAAGGATTTTTAAGCGCAGCAGAAACGCTGCGTAAAAATCTACAGCATGGGCATTAACATTGCGGAATGCCACTGAGTACCATGGGGTGCAGATTATCAAGTGTTTCACAAGCGTTTCCGCTGCGTAAATTACGCAACATATACGCTTGTAAATCGCTACGTGGGCACGCAGCCTGAGGCTGTGTTCACACACCACCCGGTCCGGAGGAGAAGTGATGTCACAGAGGTGGAAGAAGAATCCTGTTCCTCCTCCCCTTTGTGACATGTCTGCCAGCCCCCATTTCATTTTGTAATGTATTACTATACAGTACGAAATCAAAATTAAATAAATACAGATGTATTAAAAATAATAAAGAATTAATACTTACCCTTTCAGACGCCTTTTCGGTCTATCCAGTGCAGAGCCAAAGCCACGTCCTGAGCGACAGGACCTTCCATGATGTCACATGAAGGTCCTGTCGGTTGGTATTTGGCCTTGGTTCTGCACCGGATAGCCCTAAAAGGCATCGGAAAGGGTAAGTATTAATTCTATTGTGATGTTATAATACCCCACAACTACTAGTATAGGCAAAAAAGTGACACATTTATTCCATTTTATTTATTGAAAGAAATTAGGCTTAAACCAAAAATGACATGATGGCGGATTGCCTGTAAAGATGCCTTCTTTTTAATGTATTGATCTTCATGGAATAAAGTAAAATTCATCATATGGAAACCGGTGCCAGCATTCCTTTTTTCATGTTTGGCTTCCAGGCGGTGGCCTACCGCCACTGAGCACCTGACCGGATCCACTGATTGGAAGGAGGGGGGAGCTTTCTATTTCCCAATTTTCTCATTTGGCTCCAAAAATAACATGTCAATCAAGAAAACTGGTATAAAGGAGCATGGCATAGGTGACATTTCTTTGCCAGCATTCAACCTGTGTAAAGAAAAAAAAGAATATTAAACAGTGCAGTATACTATATCAGGTTCCTTTACTCGAGCTGACCAATGGTCAATAGGTCACTCAAATGAGTCCTTTTAACTGATTAAAGAGGGGTGGAGGGGGCTGTGGCCCTGATGAAAGAGCTGAAATGGGTTGTAGCCGTGTAGAAGGAGCCTGTGGTCCTGTGGAGAGAGCTGGAGGGGGCTATTGCCTTGGGGAAATGCCTATGGCCCTGTGGAAGGGACCTGTGGCCCTTTGAAAAAGGACTTTGGCCTTGTGGAGGGGGCTGTTTCCTTGTAAAGGGAGCCTCTGTCCTTTTTGAGAGAGAGAGAGGGGGTTGTGGCCTTATGGAAAGGCTTATTGCATAGTGAAAGGGCCCTGTTGCCCTGTGGAGAGAGGTAAAGGTGGTTGTGGCCCTGTGTAAATGCCTGTACACCTGTAGAAGGAGCCTGTGGCCCTGTTGAGAGTACCAGAGGGGGTTGTGGCCCTATTTAAAGGCCAGTAGCCCTGTAGAAAGGCCCCTTGGCCTTGATGAAGGGGCTTGTGCCCTGCAGACGAGCCCCGTGACTCTGTGGAGAGAGCTGGAGGGGATTTTGGCCGTGTGGAAAGTGCATTTGGCCCTGTGGAGGGGAGCTATAGCCCTGTAAAGAGAGCTAGTTGTCCTGTGTAGAGAGTTGGAGGGGATTGTGGCCCTGTGGAAATGCTTGTGGCCCGGCAGAAGGAGCCAGTGGTCCTGTGGAGAGAGCTGAAGGGGTTGAGGCCCTGTGGAAAGGCCTGTGACCCTGTATAGGGGTCTGTGGCCCCGCAGAGGGTGCATGTGGCGATGTAAAGAGAGCGGGAGGGAGTTGTGGCCTGAGGAAAAGGCCATGTGGAGTGGGCTGGAAAGGCCTGTGGAAGGCTCTGGAGTAAGATTTGGGCCTATGAAGTCCTTTGCAGTAAACAACATGCAACATGATTGCCTGTGGAGAGAGCTGGAGGGGCTTGTGGCACTGTGGAAAGGCCTGTGGCCCAGTAGGAGCCTGTGGTCCTGTGGAGAGAGCTGAAAGTGTTGTGGCCCTGTGGAAAGGCCTGTGACCCTGTATAGGGGTCCGTTGCCCTGTGGAGAGAGCTGGAGGGGCTTGTGCCCTATGGAAATGACTATGGCCATGTAGAAAGGCCTTTTGGCCTTGAAGAGGGGGCTTGTGCCCTGCAGACGGGCCTTGTGTCTCTGTGGAGAGAGCTAAAGGGGGCTGTGGCCATGCAGAAAGTGCATTTGGCCCTGTGGAGGGGAGCTATGGCCCGGTAAAGAGAGCTTGTTGTCGTGTGGAGAAGAGTTGGAGGGGATTGTGGCCCTGGGGAAAGGCCTGTGACCCTGTATAGGGGTCCGTTGCCCTGTGGAGAGAGCTGGAGGGGCTCGTGCCCTATGGAAATGACTATGGCCATGTAGAAAGGCCTTTTGGCCTTGAAGAGGGGGCTTGTGCCCTGCAGACGGGCCTTGTGACTCTGTGGAGAGAGCTGTTGGGAGTTGTGGCCGTGTGGAAAGTGCATTTGGCCCTGTGGAGGTGAGCTATGGCCCTGTAAAGAGAGCTTCTTGTCCTGTGGAGAGAGCTGGAGGGTGTTGTGGCCCTATGGATAGGCCCTTTAGCCTTGTGGAAGGGGCTGTGGCCCTCTGGTGAGAGCTGGAAGGAGTTGTGGGCTGTGGAAAAGTCTGTGGTCCTGTGGAGAGAGCTGAAGGGGTTGAGGTCCTGTGGAAAGGCCTGTGACCCTGTATAGGGGTCTGTGGCCCCGCAGAGGGGCATGTGGCGATGTAAAGAGAGCTGGAGGGAGTTGTGGCCTGCGGAAAAGGCCATGTGGAGCGGGCTGGAGGGGCCTGTGGAAGGG
The DNA here is from genome assembly GCF_046119375.1 of Phyllobates terribilis. Lineage (NCBI taxonomy): Eukaryota > Metazoa > Chordata > Amphibia > Anura > Dendrobatidae > Phyllobates > Phyllobates terribilis. The sequence goes on from NW_027362891.1 coordinate 2,211,168, forward strand.
TCTGAAGTAAGATTTGGGCCTATGAAGTCCTTTTGCGGTAAACAACATGAAACATGATTGCCTGTGGAGAGAGCTGGAGGGACTTGTAGCACTGTGGAAAGGCCTGTGGCCGGGCTGGAGCCTGTGGTCATGTGGAAGAGCTGAAGGTGTTGTGGCCCTGTGGAAAGGCCTGTGACAATGTATAGCGGTCCGTTGCCCTGTGGAGAGAGCTGGAGGGGCTCGTGCCCTATGGAAATGACTATGGCCATGTAGAAAGGCCTTTTGGCCTTGAAGAGGGGGCTTGTGCCCTGCAGACGGGCCTTGTGTCTCTGTGGAGAGAGCTAAAGGGGGCTGTGGCCGTGCAGAAAGTGCATTTGGCCCTGTGGAGGGGAGCTATGGCCCTGTAAAGAGAGCTTGTTGTCCTGTGGAGAAGAGTTGGAGGGGATTGTGGCCCTGTGGAAAGGCTTGTAGCCCGGCAGAAGGAGGCAGTGGTCCTGTGGAGAGAGCTGAAGGGGTTGAGGCCCTGTGGAAAGGCATGTGACCCTGTATAGGGGTCTGTGGCCCCGCAGAGGGGCATGTGGCGATGTAAAGAGAGCTGGAGGGAGTTGTGGCCTGAGGAAAAGGCCATGTGGAGCGGGCTGGAGGGGCCTGTGGAAGGCTCTGGAGTAAGGTTTGGGCCTATGAAGTCCTCTGCAGTAAACAACATGCAACATGATTGCCTGTGGAGAGAGCTGAAGCTGTTGTGGCCCTGTGGAAAGGACTGTGACCCTGTACAGGGGTCCGTTGCCCTGTGGAGAGAGCTGGAGGTGCTCGTGCCCTATGGGAATGACTATGGCCATGTAGAAAGGTCTTTTGGCCTTGAAGAGGGGCTTGTGCCCTGCAGACGGGCCCTGTGACTCTGTGGAGAGGGCTGTTGGGAGTTGTGGCCGTGTGGAAAGTGCATTTGGCCCTGTGGAGGTGAGCTATGGCCCTGTAAAGAGAGCTTCTTGTCCTGTGGAGAGAGCTGGAGCGTGTTGTGGCCCTGTGGAAAGGTCTGTGGCCCTATGGATAGGCCCTTTAGCCTTGTGGAAGGGGCTGTGGCCCTGTGGTGAGAGCTGGAAGGAGTTGTGGGCTGTGGAAAAGCCTGTGGTCCTGTGGAGAGAGCTGAAGGGGTTGAGGCCCTGTGGAAAGGCCAGTGACCCTGTATAGGGGTCTGTGGCCCCGCAGAGGGGCATGTGGCGATGTAAAGAGAGCTGGAGGGAGTTGTGGCCTGAGGAAAAGGCCATGTGGAGCCGGCTGGAGGGGCCTGTGGAAGGCTCTGGAGTAAGATTTTGGCCTATGAAGTCCTTTGCAGTAAAAAACATGCAACATGATTGCCTGTGGAGAGAGCTAGAGGGGCTTGTGGCACTGTGGAAAGTCCTGTGGCTCAGTAGGAGCCTGTGGTCCTGTGGAGAGAGCTGAAGGTGTTGTGGTCACTCAATTGAGCCCTTTTAACTGATTAAAGGGGGGCGGAGGAGGCTGTGGCCCTGATGAAAGAGCTCAAAGGGGTTGTAGTCTTGTAGAAGGAGCCTGTGGTCCTGTGGAGAGAGCTGGAGGGGTTTATTGCCTTGGGGAAATGCCTATGGCCCTGCGAAAGGGACCTGTGGCCCTTTGAAAAAGGCCTTTGGCCTTGTGGAGGGGGCTGTTGCCTTGTAAAGGGAGCCTCTGTCCTTTTTGAGAGAGACAGAGGGGGTTGTGGCCTTATGGAAAGGCCTATGACACAGTGAAAGGGCCCTGTCGCCTTGTGGAGAGAGGTGAAGGCGGATGTGGCCCTGTGTATATGCCTGTAAACCTGTAGAAGGAGCCTGCGGTTCTGTGGAGAGAGCTTGAGGGGGGTTATGGCCCTATGGAAATGACTATGGCCCTGTGGAATGGACCTATGGCCCTTTGCAAAGGGCCTTTGGCCTTGTGGAGGGGGCCCTTGCCCTGTAGAAGGAGCCTGTGGCCCTCTTGAGAGAGCCAGAGGAGGTTGTGGCACTATTTAAAGGCCAGTGGCCCTGTAGAAAGGCCCCTTGGCCTTGATGAAGGGTCTTGTGCCCTGCAGACGGGCCCCATGACTCTGTGTAGAGAGCTGGAGGGGGTTGTGGCCATGTGGAAAGTGCATTTGGCCCTGTGGAGGGGAGCTATGGCCCTGTAAAGAGAGCCTGTTGTCCTGTGGAATTGGAGGGGATTGTGGCCCTGTGGAAAGGCTTGTGGCCCGGCAGAAGGAGCCAGTGGTCCTGTGGAGAGAGCTGAAGGGGTTGAGGCCCTGTGGAGAGGCCTGTGACCCTGTATAGGGGTCTGTTGCCCCGCAGAGGGGCATGTGGCGATGTAAAGAGAGCTGGATGGAGTTGTGGCCTGTGGAAAAGGCCATGTAGAGCGTGCTGGAGGGGCCTGTGGAAGGCTCTGGAGTAAGATGAAGGCCTATGAAGTCCTTTGCAGTAAACATCTAAATTTTCAAGCTTCGTGTCCGATTTGCAACAGGGTTGACTCCAATGTTGCCGAACTGCAACAAAAATTGACTCTTGTTGCAAAAGTGCAACATGATTGCCTGTGGAGAGAGCTGGATGGTGCTTGTGGCACTGTGGAAAGACCTGTGGCCCGGTAGTAGCCTGTGGTCCTGTGGAGAGAGCTGAAGGTGTTGTGGCCCTGTGGAAAGGCCTGTGACCCTGTATAGGGGTCCGTTGCCCTGTGGAGAGAGCTGGAGGGGCTTGTGCCCTATGGAAATGACTATGGCCATGTAGAAAGGCCCTTTGGCCTTGAAGAGGGGGCTTGTGTCCTGCAGACGGGCCCTGTGTCTCTGTGGAGAGAGCTAAAGGGGGCTGTGGCCGTGCAGAAAGTGCATTTGGCCCTGTGGAGGGGAGTTATGGCTCTGTAAAGAGAGCTTGTTGTCCTGTGGAGAAGAGTTGGAGGGGATTGTGGCCCTGTGGAAATGCTTGTGGCCCGGCAGAAGGAGCCAGTGGTCCTGTGGAGAGAGCTGAAGGGGTTGAGGCCCTGTGGAAAGGCCTGTGACCCTGTATAGGGGTCTGTGGCCCCGCAGAGGGTGCATGTGGCGATGTAAAGAGAGCTGGAGGGAGTTGTGGCCTGAGGAAAAGGCCATGTGGAGTGGGCTGGAAAGGCCTGTGGAAGGCTCTGGAGTAAGATTTGGGCCTATGAAGTCCTTTGCAGTAAACAACATGCAACATGATTGCCTGTGGAGAGAGCTGGAGGGGCTTGTGGCACCGTGGAAAGGCCTGTGGCCCAGTAGGAGCCTGTGGTCCTGTGGAGAGAGCTGAAAGTGTTGTGGCCCTGTGGAAAGGCCTGTGACCCTGTATAGGGGTCCGTTGCCCTGTGGAGAGAGCTGGAGGGGCTTGTGCCCTATGGAAATGACTATGGCCATGTAGAAAGGCCTTTTGGCCTTGAAGAGGGGGCTTGTGCCCTGCAGACGGGCCTTGTGTCTCTGTGGAGAGAGCTAAAGGGGGCTGTGGCCATGCAGAAAGTGCATTTGGCCCTGTGGAGGGGAGCTATGGCCCGGTAAAGAAAGCTTGTTGTCGTGTGGAGAAGAGTTGGAGGGGATTGTGGCCCTGGGGAAAGGCCTGTGACCCTGTATAGGGGTCCGTTGCCCTGTGGAGAGAGCTGGAGGGGCTCGTGCCCTATGGAAATGACTATGGCCATGTAGAAAGGCCTTTTGGCCTTGAAGAGGGGGCTTGTGCCCTGCAGACGGGCCTTGTGACTCTGTGGAGAGAGCTGTTGGGAGTTGTGGCCGTGTGGAAAGTGCATTTGGCCCTGTGGAGGTGAGCTATGGCCCTGTAAAGAGAGCTTCTTTTCCTGTGGAGAGAGCTGGAGGGTGTTGTGGCCCTGTGGAAATGTCTGTGGCCCTATGGATAGGCCCTTTAGCCTTGTGGAAGGGGCTGTGGCCCTCTGGTGAGAGCTGGAAGGAGTTGTGGGCTGTGGAAAAGTCTGTGGTCCTGTGGAGAGAGCTGAAGGGATTGAGTTCCTGTGGAAAGGCCTGTGACCCTGTATAGGGGTCTGTGGCCCCGCAGAGGGGCATGTGGCGATGTAAAGAGAGCTGGAGGGAGTTGTGGCCTGCGGAAAAGGCCATGTGGAGCGTGCTGGAGGGGCCTGTGGAAGGCTCTGGAGTAAGATGGGGGCCTATGAAGTCCTTTGCAGTAAACATCTAAATTTTCAAGCTTCGTGTCCGATTTGCAACAGGGTTGACTCCAATGTTGCCGAACTGCAACAAAAATTGACTCTTGTTGCAAAAGTGCAACATGATTGCCTGTGGAGAGAGCTGGATGGTGCTTGTGGCACTGTGGAAAGACCTGTGGCCCGGTAGTAGCCTGTGGTCCTGTGGAGAGAGCTGAAGGTGTTGTGGCCCTGTGGAAAGGCCTGTGACCCTGTATAGGGGTCCGTTGCCCTGTGGAGAGAGCTGGAGGGGCTTGTGCCCTATGGAAATGACTATGGCCATGTAGAAAGGCCCTTTGGCCTTGAAGAGGGGGCTTGTGTCCTGCAGATGGGCCCTGTGTCTCTGTGGAGAGAGCTAAAGGGGGCTGTGGCCGTGCAGAAAGTGCATTTGGCCCTGTGGAGGGGAGCTATGGCCCTGTAAAGAGAGCTTGTTGTCCTGTGGAGAAGAGTTCGAGGGGATTGTGGCCCTGTGGAAATGCTTGTGGCCCGGCAGAAGGAGCCAGTGGTCCTGTGGAGAGAGCTGAAGGGGTTGAGGCCCTGTGGAAAGGCCTGTGACCCTGTATAGGGGTCTGTGGCCCCGCAGAGGGGCATGTGGCGATGTAAAGAGAGCTGGAGGGAGTTGTGGCCTGCGGAAAAGGCCATGTGGAGCGGGCTGGAGGGGCCTGTGGAAGGGTCTGAAGTAAGATTTGGGCCTATGAAGTCCTTTTTTCGGTAAACAACATGCAACATGATTGCCTGTGGAGAGAGCTAGAGGGACTTGTAGCACTGTGTAAAAGCCTGTGGCCGGGTAGGAGCCTGTGGTCCTGTGGAGAGAGCTGAAGGTGTTGTGGCCCTGTGGAAAGGCCTGTGACCCTGTATAGCGGTCCGTTGCCCTGTGGAGAGAGCTGGAGGGGCTCGTGCCCTATGGAAATGACTATGGCCATGCAGAAAGGCCTTTTGGCTTTGAAGAGGGGGCTTGTGCCCTGCAGACGGGCCCTGTGACTCTGTGGAGAGGGCTGTTGGGAGTTGTGGCCGTGTGGAAAGTGCATTTGGCCCTGTGGAGGTGAGCTATGGCCCTGTAAAGAGAGCTTATTGTCCTGTGGAGAGAGCTGGAGGGTGTTGTGGCCATGTGGAAAGGTCTGTGGCCCTATGGATAGGCCCTTTGGCCTTGTGGAAGGGGCTGTGGCCCTGTGGTGAGAGGTGGAAGGAGTTGTGGGCTGTGGAAAAGCCTGTGGTCCTATGGAGACAGCTGAAGGGGTTGAGGCCCTGTGGAAAGGCCGGTGACCCTGTATAGGGGTCTGTGGTCCCGCAGAGGGGCATGTAGCGATGTAAAGAGAGCTGGGGGGAGTTGTGGCCTGAGGAAAAGGCCATGTGGAGTGGGCTGGAAAGGCCTGTGGAAGGCTCTGGAGTAAGATTTGGGCCTATGAAGTCCTTTGCAGTAAACAATATGCAACATGATTGCCTGTGGAGAGAGCTGGAGGGGCTTGTGGCACTGTAGAAAGGCCTGTGGCCCAGTAGGAGCCTGTGGTCCTGTGGAGAGAGCTGAAGGTGTTGTGGCCCTGTGGAAAGGCCTGTGACCCTGTATAGGGGTCCGTTGCCCTGTGGAGAGAGCTGGAGGGGCTCGTGCCCTATGGAAATGACTATGGCCATGTAGAAAGGCCTTTTGGCCTTGAAGAGGGGGCTTGTGTCCTGCAGACGGGCCTTGTGTCTCTGTGGAGAGAGCTAAAGGGGGCTGTGTCCATGCAGAAAGTGCATGTGGAGGGGAGCTATGGCCCGGTAAAGAGAGCTTGTTGTCCTGCGGAGAAGAGTTGGAGGGGATTGTGGCCCTGTGGAAAGGCTTGTAGCCCGGCAGAAGGAGGCAGCGGTCCTGTGGAGAGAGCTGAAGGGGTTGAGGCCCTGTGGAAAGGCATGTGACGCTGTATAGGGGTCTGTGGCCCCGCAGAGGGGCATGTGGCGATGTAAAGAGAGCTGGAGGGAGTTGTGGCCTGAGGAAAAGGCCATGTGGAGTGGGCTGGAGGGGCCTGTGGAAGGCTCTGGAGTAAGATTTGGGCCTATGAAGTCCTCTGCAGTAAACAACATGCAACATGATTGCCTGTGGAGAGAGCTGAAGGTTTTGTGGCCCTGTGGAAAGGCCTGTGACCCTGTACAGGGGTCCGTTGCCCTGTGGAGAGAGCTGGAGGTGCTTGTGCCCTATGGGAATGACTATGGCCATGTAGAAAGGCCTTTTGGCTTTGAAGAGGGGGCTTGTGCCCTGCAGACGGGCCCTGTGACACTGTGGAGAGGGCTGTTGGGAGTTGTGGCCGTGTGGAAAGTGCATTTGGCCCTGTGGAGGTGAGCTATGGCCCTGTAAAGAGAGCTTCTTGTCCTGTGGAGAGAGCTGGAGGGTGTTGTGGCCCTGTGGAAAGGTCTGTGGCCCTATGAATAGGCCCTTTAGCCTTGTGGAAGGGGCTGTGGCCCTGTGGTGAGAGGTGGAAGGAGTTGTGGGCTGTGGAAAAGCCTGTGGTCCTGTGGAGACAGCTGAAGGGGTTGAGGCCCTGTGGAAAGGCCTGTGACCCTGTATAGGGGTCTGTGGCCCCGCAGAGGGGCATGTGGCGATGTAAAGAGAGCTGGAGGGAGCTGTGGCCTGAGGAAAAGGCCATGTGGAGCGGGCTGGAGAGGCCTGTGGAAGGCTCTGGAGTAAGATTTGGGCCTATGAAGTCCTTTGCAGTAAACAACATGCAACATGATTGCCTGTGGAGAGAACTGGAGGGGCTTGTGGCACTGTGGAAAGGCCTGTGGCCCAGTAGGAGCCTGTGGTCCTGTGGAGAGAGCTGAAGGTGTTGTGGCCCTGTGGAAAGGCCTGTGACCCTGTATAGAGGTCCGTTGCCCTGTGGAGAGAGCTGGAGGGGCTTGTGCCCTATGGAAATGACTATGGCCCTGTAGAAAGGCCTTTTGGCCTTGAAGAGGGGGCTTGTGCCCTGCAGACGGGCCTTGTGTCTCTGTGGAGAGAGCTAAAGGGGGCTGTGGCCATGCAGAAAGTGCATTTGGCCCTGTGGAGGGGAGCTATGGCCCGGTAAAGAGAGCTTGTTGTCCTGTGGAGAAGAGTTGGAGGGGATTGTGGCCCTGTGGAAAGACCTGTGACCCTGTATAGGGGTCCGTTGCCCTGTGGAGAGAGCTGGAGGGGCTCGTGCCCTATGGAAATGACTATGGCCATGTAGAAAGGCCTTTTGGCCTTGAAGAGGGGGCTTGTGCCCTGCAGACGGGCCCTGTGACTCTGTGGAGAGAGCTGTTGGGAGTTGTGGCCGTGTGGAAAGTGCTTTTGGCCCTGTGGAGGTGAGCTATGGCCCTGTAAAGAGAGCTTCTTGTCCTGTGGAGAGAGCTGGAGGGTGTTGTGGCCCTGTGGAAAGGTCTGTGGCCCTATGGATACGCCCTTTAGCCCTGTGGAAGGGGCTGTGGCCCTGTGGTGAGAGCTGGAAGGAGTTGTGGGCTGTGGAAAAGCCTGTGGTCCTGTGGAGACAGCTGAAGGGGTTGAGGCCCTGTGGAAAGGCCTGTGACCCTGTATAGGTGTCTGTGGCCCCGCTGAGGAGCATGTGGCGATGTAAAGAGAGCTGGAGGGAGTTGTGTCCTGACGAAAAGGCCATGTGGAGCGGGCTGGAGGGGCCTTTCAAAGGCTCTGGAGTAAGATTTGGGCCTATGAAGTCCTTTGCAGTAAACAACATGCAACATGATTGCCTGTGGAGAGAGCTGGAGGGGCTTGTGGCACTGTGGAAAGGCCTGTGGCCCAGTAGGAGCCTGTGGTCCTGTGGAGAGAGCTGAAGGGGCTTGTGGCCCTGTGGAAAGGCCTGTGACCCTGTATAGTGGTCTGTTGCCCTGTGGAGAGAGCTGGAGGGGCTTGTGGCCCTGAGGAAAGGGCCTATGGCCCTGTGGAGAGAGCTGAAGGTGGGTGCGGCCCTGTGGAAAGGCCTGTGACCCTGAAGAGGGATCTGTGGCCCTTCAAATGGGCCTGTTGCCCTGTGGAGAGAGCTGGAGTGGGTTATGGCCCTGTGGAAATGCCTATGGCACTGCGGAAAGGGACCTCTGGCCCTTTGCAAAGGGTCATTGGCCTTGTGGAGTGGGCTATTGCCCTGTTGACGGGCCTGTGGCCCTGTGTGATTGTTGATAGCCTGACAAATCATCCAATAAAAACTTGCATATTTTTCAAGGATCCTGTAGCTTAAAGATGTTTCCTGACAATTCACTTTAATGTTCAGGAAGCATCCTACAGGAACAAGATTCTTAAAAAATACACAAGTGTTAAACACTGTGTAGCTTTGTGGTTACTTACCAATTAATCTTCTCTGCTGCAACTTGAGTAGTGCTTCTTACCTTTGACCTACAGGAAGAGGTGTGCATGAGAGAGAGTCATTGAGAGGCACATAGAGGCAAAGAGGGGAGCAAAGGGGCAAAGGTAGGCACATAGAGGGATGCAAAAGGTAAATAGAAGCACAGGGAGGGACAGAGAGGCACAGAGACCGATAGAGAGCCACAGATGGGCAAAGACAGAGATTGAGAGGCTCGTGAAGGCACAGAGACAAAAAAAGGCACTTTGGATGGAAAGAAAGCACCAGAGAGAGAGCATGCGAGAGAGTGGTGCAATGGGGAGAGATCAAAAGTGAGCGCCAGTGATGCACTGGAGACTGAGAGAGCACAAAAGAGAGCACTGCACTATAAAGACAGAGGAGTGCCAGAGAGCGGTGCAGTAGGGAGAAAGAGAACACATCAGAGAGTGGTGCACTGACTGGACAAATGGTCATTTTTATAGGCAGTTCTACATGTCGGGTTGCTGGACAGCTGGGGGTCATGCTTACCGTTGTTAGGGATGGTAATATATTCTGCTTCCCTAGGCCTGATTTCCAGGGACTGCACTGCTCTGACTGGCAGGAGCACTTTTATGGCTACCTGACCTTTAAATTATTATGGATTCTAGTAATACTGACAAAGCATTAGACTAAACGGCTCAGAAACCTGACGGTAGTAAATGATTGTGCCATTTGAACAGTTGTCAGAATTGTTTCATCATAGCCATAGGACTTCCACCTTATATTTATCTTTAAAATAGTTATTAAAAGGACTCTGTCACCATGTTTTTGACATCCCATCGGACAGCAGCATAATGTAGAGATAGAAATCCTGATCCAGCAATGTTTCACTTACTGAGCTCCTTGCTGTCATTTTGATAAAATTACTGTTTTCTCTGTTGCAGATTTGGCAGCTCCCAAGTATGACTGGACTACTGGAGTAGTGCTCTAATGATAATCTCCAGATGATTTAACAGTGTTTTAATGCAAACTACACTGAGCAGCCTAGTAAGTGATATATCACTGGAATAAAGATGTCTGTGTCCACATTATGGTGCGCTCAGATGAGATGGCTAAAACCTGGTGACAGAATCCCTTTAACACTAATACAAACAGTACAAATGTTTATAATAAAGAAAATCTTCTCCCATTGCTTCGAGGGCCCCGTTCACCTGGAATTGTAGAACAACCTAGAATAGAAAAGAAACAAATAAAACATGAATTCAGAAACTTTAACAAGACCGGAACTTTAGTCTCCGAAACGCCTCATTCTTTCTTGGGAGCTGATCACTGCCGTCTTCTTAATCTCTTTAAAGGAAAGAAGGGGAATACATATGTTAAAACCAAAATGTTTATTGTTCAAGGACAATGTGAATGAGTATATTGACCAATTACCCTGGGTGTTGCCTTTTCCTCAACTGCATCCCTGTCTTCATGGACCTTGTTGTGACCCTAGGTTCGATTGGTGCTCTCCGCCTGATATAAATAATAACATTACATTTTCTGGGCACTTAGAGTGGTATAAGGATATCTTCTATCAATCCTAAAAGTTTAGGCATCGAGGTTTGTTCTGCGATGGAGATATCATCAATAAACGCCTGTAATATACCCTTCCGCATACTGTCTACAAGTGGCCGCTACTGAGAGCACTTTGCCTGGGTATAGGTGCTGAGGATGCTCAGAAGAACAAGTCATTGTCCATAACATCACAAGCTATGTACAGTTTGCCAACTCCTACTAGCTTGCTTGATTTAATAATATACCCACCTTTGAGTCTTAGTATTTAAATTTGACACACCGAGGTCCTCTGTTTCACCCTGGGCACTGTAGTCTTCAGCTTGCTGGACCATTTGCTCCTCTTCTCCATTGCTCTCTTCTGCTTCTCTTTAGGGGAGATAGAAAACAGAATATTACATTTTATCAACAATTTGGTGAAATAGATCATAACTGCTTTGCAATAAATTACCTTGAGCTGCTGGGTTGAGGTTGATTTTCCGATGATTTCCCTGCTGCCAAGACCAGTGTGTATGCTTGGCAGAGGTCTCCTAACGTTTTTTCTCTGTAATTCCTCTCTGCTGTCATGTTGGAATGACTGAGATATTTGGAGAAAAGATACCTCTGTGTCTCTGTTAAATGTGACACGGTCCATGTTTCACAAGTTTTTCTTGCCACCTGACTAGAGATGGATTTAAGTTTGTACCTAGATAGCAATAGAGTAGATCATAAATACATGGCACAACATCTAATATGTAGGATTTTTAACTTTTAAGACTTACTTCTTCTGGTAGCGATGAAGGTCGGTGGATACATTATATATCTGTCTTCCTGTAGTCGATAAGAAGAATTTATCTGGACTGTCTTTTTTGGCCAGCACCCGTCTCACTTTTTTAAAGTAGATGTTAAACCACTGTAAATAAACAAAACAAAAAACAGTAAACCACTTAATAAAAATTGAGTTGGGCCCTTCAATATTAAGATAAGAAAATTTGAAATAGACTAAATTAATTACTGGAGTCAATGACCGCACCAACGTGAGGGAGGGATGTGCCTAACCAGGAGAGCGAAACCTACAGACTAAAAGGGCAGTATCTCTCCTCCGCCTCAGTTGGATTTCAGAGCATGATAGGAACCACACAATCTAAATATATAGAAAAGTCACCTCACACCAAACATATGTCAGACTATAAACTGCCCACCATTCATTTAAAGTGCAGAACATCTGTGATAAGGGAGAGCATATCTGTTCCTACTGATAATGCATTCTGGATGCTGCTGCAACAAGCATTATTGTTAAGAAAATGCACTATTCTGGACACCGATACTATGGTTTAGCATCCTGGATACTGCAGGGAAATAAGGGAAAGACTCCCAACACACCTGCATGAGGATGTAGCACCAAGTTGTCCTGTAAAATCTGGTTAAAGGGAGGATCTACTAAAAGGGACAGAATGCCACTAATCCTACGGGTTGAAGTCATGACAACTAACAGATCCCTCTCTAATGTGGGTGCCATCGTAGTGACAGGAACATCTTACCTTTTCTTCTTCTTCAGTAAGCACAAAACAGGCTACTTGGTGGGCAGCAGTCTTATGGGATTTAACTCCGACAATTATTAGCTGTTCATTTTGATAGATGTGACGCATCCTCTCTGTCCACTCAGAAACCTGTGAGTCAAGACATGGGAAAGTTAGATAGACATGTGGCTTTAAATCAGGATAATGAGTAGGTTGTTACTTACCGTCATGTTTCTGACAACTCCTGGTCTTTGTAAGTGTTTTAGTATGATTAAGGCCTCAAGGTAATAGAGAATCTCCAACTGATGCACTTCATTTCGGGATCCTCCTTGGACATCCTCGATGGCTTGCAGGAAAGCTGGCTTTGCAACGGTCAGGATCTCCTGGCATTGCTGAGGTGTTTTGTCCAATTTATGCAACTCCAGGTACCTAAGAGAAAGATTAATAAATGTGACTGATAGGTGAGGCCTATTTTTAAGTCATGTATGAAAAATCCTGGCGGGAGAGAGAAAAGAGAAAAAATAATAATTGTGCATACATCTGAAAGGATAAAAATTAGCTGACATACCTTTTGCTGACAACTTCTTTTGCAACTCCCTTGGAAAATTTCTTCTGAATATCCGCAGTGACATACTGGAAATACTTCATTGCCTTGAAGAGTTTTTCATTTTTATCGCGTAAATTGGTTGCAAATAGTTGATAATGTACAAATTTCCGGACATTCTTAATGTAGTTGGTGACAGTTTGGTTGCACAGACCGAGATCTTGAAGGTTTTTGAAAAATAAATGGGCGTTTTCAATCTTTGTCGCAAAGTTGAGGCTCACACGGCGTTTGTTCATAAAGTATAAAAACCTTGACACATTTTCAACAATTTGTTTGTATCTTTCCAGCTTGCAATGGTTCTGCAAATAAGAGGAAAAACCTTTTAATATTGGATGAGACAGAGAATGGTGATCATAATAACCTGCATCTTTCATTTTGATCCTCTTGTCAACAGTCCATTTCTGGCTTGTCATCCTACAAATTTGGAAGAAAGAACAACAGGTCAGAGTAGAAACAAATTAGAACTTTGAGAAAAATACTGTGTAAGCATATACAGCATATATATAGTGACGTCCTGCCAATGGCAGTAGACTATGCAGCCGCTATGGGGCCTGTGAGTCCAGGGTTCCCTGTAACGACGCATTCATGGGGCCCTCACCCAGTGGAAGAATCTGGGGAAATGTCGGGGACCTTGACAGCTGGGGGTTCCACTCACCGTTGTCAGGGGTGGTAAACATTTCTGTGTCCCCAGGTCCGATTTCTGTGGACCCCAGTGCTCTGACTGGCAGCAGCACTTTGCTGGCTGCCTGCCCTTTATACGCAGCATCCACTGCTGAACACTGCGTGTTCTGAAGTTCATCTGTGGGTAAAGCTAGTACATCATCCTCTACTGGCCCACAGATGAAAATCGTAATGGCAGTGCATTTTAGTATGCCCCGCCAAAGCTGTGTGCCCCACAGAGCTGTCTGTGTGTAGGGCACTTTTTTGGCATCCTGTTTTATGGCTGCAATGGAAGGGAAATCTATTGCCTAAAATAGGAGAAAAAATTACTTTGTAAGGGCTGTAAAGTTGTGGGATATGCTATTAATTGTCCCAGTTAAACATTATTTGTATTGTTTTTTTGCTCAATATATATATATATAAATATATCTATATATATATATATATATATATATATATATATATAGATATATATATATAGATATATATAGATATGTATATATATATAAAAGCATGATGAGTGAGAATGTTACACACACTAACTGACCTCGGCCTGTCTTCATCTGTTTGGCTGGTATTTTCCTCTCTTTCTCTGGTCTCTGGTTGTTGATCGGCTTCACTGTCGGATGTTTCAGAGGATGTATAGTCTTCTGCAGCTGAAAGATGCACCAATTCAGGATTTGATATGGCTCGGCGTGCCGATGTGCCAGTTGATGTAGATGGCTTCTCATCTTCAACAGTCCTGTAAATTATAAAAATCCTTAGTAATAACGTGAAGTACAATCTTGAGTAGGCCAGCAGTGTTGACAATTTTTTAAAGTGGCCTAAAAGCCAGGATGTGCTGAGGCCAAGGCAATGTTTGAGCAAGGGATTAAAGTAAATTCCTTGTATAAATTTACACTGACCTGTAGACATCATAATCCTCTGGGACGGGCGGCTCTTCCTCTGTGACGGACGGCTCTTCCACTGTGACGGGCGGCTCTTCCTCTGTGACGGACGGCTCTTCCTCTGTGACGGACGGCTCTTCCTCTGGGACGGGCGGCTCTTCCTCTGGGACGGGCGGCTCTTCCTCTGGGACGGGCGGCTCTTCCTCTGGGACGGGCGGCTCTTCCTCTGGGACGGGCGGCTCTTCCTCTGGGACGGGCAGCTCTTCCTCTGGGACGGGCGGCTCTTCCACTGTGACGGACGGCTCTTCCTCTGGGACGGACGGCTCTTCCACTGTGACAGACGGCTCTTCCTCTGTGACGGACGGCTCTTCCTCTGGGACGGGCGGCTCTTCCTCTGGGACGGGCGGCTCTTCCACTGTGACGGGCGGCTCTTCCTCTGTGACGGACGGCTCTTCCTCTGTGACGGACAGCTCTTCCTCTGGGACGGGCGGCTCTTCCTCTGGGACGGGCGGCTCTTCCTCTGGGACGGGCGACTCCTCCTCGATGACTGTAGACATTTCCTCCTCAACAGGCAGCACTTCCTCCTCATTAGGCAGCTCTTGCTCACTGGCTGTCAGCTCCTCCTGCACAGGTGATGCCCCCTCATCTTCAACAATCCTGTAAATATAAAATACACGTGATTATTTGGCATAGTTCAGAACATATATGCAAATCTATAAAGCTTACACAAGTATGAACATCAGTATTCAAAGAATAAGATGCTAGTGGGGCATACCTGGCCATAGTTGGTTTCTCGGGTACTATAAACCCTCTGTCCTCCAGGAAGGAGATAAGATCGTCCTTTGTAGTGATCTCTGGAATCTTGTCATAAGGGATATATGTTCCTTTTGTTGCAATTGCTATCAGTGAGTTTCTAGATTCTTTCACTAGCGCATCCTTCTCCTCTTGTGTACAGCATCTAAGGCATTGTCGTGTAAGGTGCTGTGGCAGTTGAGTAAATGCTTTGTAACATAGTGGACATGTCTTCAGCATCCTGAAGCCGCTGTAAAAAAGAAAAATGGAAGATCAGGAACAATATCAGTGAGAATCTAGCTTTTCCACCCACTAATATCAACCAGCATTTTTTATGTTTCAGCAGGATAACTGGATTTCAAAAATCTGATTTTTTTTTACAACAAATACACAGCTCATGAGAAAAGGCACGTCTCATCATTGCCATAGATTTTTTTAAAAAGATGAGGGCTGGCTCTAGAGTGTATTTTGACCACCAATAGCCAGCCCTCATTTTTGGTCACAAAAACGGACAAACGTACACAATTTTTTAAGGAGCAATTGTTTAGCACAAGTTAATGCACTTTTATAGCATACTACACAAATTGTGGCAATATTGTGCACATAACACATGCGGTTTTTTATCATATGCATGTTCCTAGATCTTGCGCAAATCTGAGGTTTTGCAAGAATTATTTAGATTGACAAAGATACCGTGCAAAAAATTAATGTGGTATTGACTATGCAAATGCTTATACAGTTTTGCACATGACCGGCACTCATTTATCAGTCAAAAAGGAGAAAAAACGAGTGAGCGAGCAAGTACATATACAGTTTAAAGCCTTTTCACACTGCAAACTTTGAAAGATACAGAAAGACCGCGCCAAAAACATAAACCCTTTCTGTGACTGAGCCTGAACAATTGCAAACCTTAACATGATGTTATAATACACTTTCACACCGCAATCCTTCCCCCTCCCCCCACCACAGTAATACAACCAAGCTAAAAAGTTTGCAGAGGTCACAGAGAGGACATCAGATTAGGCACCTGATTCCAGTACAAACTATATGAGTACAAGCATACTTATACACCTGATTCCAGTACAAGCTATATGAGTACAAGTATACTTATACACCTGATTCCAGTACAAGCTATATGAGTACAAGTATACTTATACACCTGATTCCAGTACAAGCTATATGAGTACAAGTATACTTATACACCTGATTCCAGTACAAGCTATATGAGTACAAGTATACTTATACACCTGATTCCAGTACAAGCTATACGAGTACAAGTATACTTATACACCTGATTCCAGTACAAGCTCAGATGATGCTGCAGTATAGTTAGGCACCTGATCCCAATACATGCTGTATGTTAACCTCTTCTGCAAATACTCCCATGGTCTCAGTGTACCCCAGAATGCATGCTGCAATGGTGTCCAGAAAGAGTATTTCTAGAAGCAACACATACCTCTGCAGATTCATATTTCCCTCCCACTCACTATCCCACCAGGTGTACTTACCTTCTTTTGGGCGGCATGGTTGTAATTGGCTAAGGTCACAGCTTCTCTTGTGCACTAATCACCCTTGTTGCTCCTGAGCACTGGATCAAATTAAACTTCCCTCCAAAACTCCTTTTCCTTTTCCTAAAATGATGGTTTATTTGAATGTAAATCATGAATCTGCTCCGATTGGTTAATGCAACTTAGTAGGCGTAGCTTTTTCTTGATGAGAGCTGGCTACAGGTACTTCCAGGACGACCCGTAGCCAGCCCTCACCCTTGGAATAGCTCAATGAGGATGAGAGCTGGCTGCAGGTGCCTCCAGGGCGACCCCTAGCCAGCCCTCACCCTTGGAGCAGCTCAATGAGGATGAGAGCTGGCTACAGGTGCCTCCAGGGCGACCCGTAGCCAGCCCTCACCCTTGGAATAGCTCAATGAGGATGAGAGCTGGCTACAGGTGCCTCCAGGGCGACCCCTAGCCAGCCCTCACCCTTGGAATAGCTCAATGAGGATGAGAGCTGGCTACAGGTTTGATGATACCAAAAGCACTTAAAATTCAATCTGCAACAAAAAAAAGTCGCTCTGGCGCCGCCGTTAAGGGCTGCGTCCGTTATCACGCTCATCTGATAAATTACGGAAAAAAAAAGGAAACTTTATAGCTTTTTTGGTGTGCTTATTTCACTGCCTTTTCCTACGCGCCGCCGTTCAGCGCAGCTTCCGTTATCACGCTCATCTAATGAATTATGGAAAAAAACGTAAACTTTATAGTTTTTTTGGCGCGCTTATTTCACCGCCCGTTCCTACGCGCCACGGTTCAGCGCACCTTCCGTTATCACGCTCATCTGATGAATTACGGAAAAAAAACGTAAACTTTATAGTTTTTTTGGCGCGCTTATTTCACCGCCCGTTCCTATGCGCCGCCGTTCAACGCAGCTTCCGTTATCACGCTCATCTAATGAATTATGGAAAAAAAACGTACACTTTATAGCTTTTTTGGCGCGCTTATTTCACCGCCCGTTCCTACGCGCCGCCGTTCAGCTCAGCTTCCGTTATCACGCTCATCTGATGAATTACGGAAAAAAAACGTAAATTTTATAGTTTTTTTTGGCGCGCTTATTTCACCGCCCGTTCCTACGCGCCGCCGTTCAGCGCAGCGTCCGTTATCACCCTCATCTGATGAATTACGGAAAAAAAAACGTAAACTTTATAGTTTTTTTGGCGCGCTTATTTCACCGCCCGTTCCTATGCGCCGCCGTTCAGCGCAGCGTCCGTTATCACGCTCAATGAGGATGAGAGCTGGCTACAGGTGCCTCCAGGGCGACACGTAGCCAGCCCTCACCCTTGGAATAGCTCAATGAGGATGAGAGCTGGCTACAGGTGCCTCCAGGGCGACCCCTAGCCAGCCCTCACCCTTGGAGCAGCTCAATGAGGATGAGAGCTGGCTACAGGTGCCTCCAGGGCGACCCCTAGCCAGCCCTCACCCTTGGAGCAGCTCAATGAGGATGAGAGCTGGCTACAGGTGCCTCCAGGGCGACCCCTAGCCAGCCCTCACCCTTGGAGCAGCTCAATGAGGATGAGAGCTGGCTACAGGTGCCTCCAGGGCGACCCCTAGCCAGCCCTCACCCTTGGAGCAGCTCAATGAGGATGAGAGCTGGCTACAGGTGCCTCCAGGGCGACCCCTAGCCAGCCCTCACCCTTGGAGCAGCTCAATGAGGATGAGAGCTGGCTACAGGTGCCTCCAGGGCGACCCCTAGCCAGCCCTCACCCTTGGAGCAGCTCAATGAGGATGAGAGCTGGCTACAGGTGCCTCCAGGGCGAACCCTAGCCAGCCCTCACCCTTGGAGCAGCTCAATGAGGATGAGAGCTGGCTACAGGTGCCTCCATGGCGACCCCTAGCCAGCCCTCACCCTTGGAGCAGCTCAATGAGGATGAGAGCTGGCTACAGGTGCCTCCAGGGCGACGCCTAGCCAGCCCTCACCCTTGGAGCAGCTCAATGAGGATGAGAGCTGGCTACAGGTGCCTCCAGGGCGACCCCTAGCCAGCCCTCACCCTTGGAGCAGCTCAATGAGGATGAGAGCTGGCTACAGGTGACTCCAGGGAGACCCCTAGCCAGCCCTCACCCTTGGAGCAGCTCAATGAGGATGAGAGCTGGCTACAGGTGCCTCCAGGGAGACCCCTAGCCAGCCCTCACGCTTGGAGCAGCTCAGTGAGGATGAGAGCTGGCTACAGGTGCCTCCAGGGCGACCCCTAGCCAGCCCTCACCCTTGGAGCAGCTCAATGAGGATGAGAGCTGGCTACAGGTGCCTCCAGGGCGACCCCTAGCCAGCCCTCACCCTTGGAGCAGCTCAATGAGGATGAGAGCTGGCTACAGGTGCCTCCAGGGCGACCCCTAGCCAGCCCTCACCCTTGGAGCAGCTCAATGAGGATGAGAGCTGGCTACAGGTGCCTCCAGGGCGACCCCTAACCAGCCCTCACCCTTGGAGCAGCTCAATGAGGATGAGAGCTGGCTACAGGTGCCTCCAGGGCGACCCCTAGCCAGCCCTCACCCTTGGAATAGCTCAATGAGGATGAGAGCTGGCTACAGGTTTGATGATACCAAAAGCACTTAAAATTCAATCTGCAACAAAAAAAAGTCGCTCTGACGCCGCCGTTAAGGGCTGCGTCCGTTATCACGCTCATCTGATAAATTACAGAAAAAAAACGTAAACTTTATCGTTTTTTTGGTGCACTTATTTCACCGCCCGTTCCTACGTGCCGCCGTTCAGCACAGCATCCGTTATCACGCTCATCTGATGAATTACGGAAAAAAAACGTAAACTTTATAGATTTTTTGGCGCGCTTATTTCACCGCCCGTTCCTACGCGCCGCCATTCAGCGCAGCGTCCGTTATCACGCTCATCTGATGAATTACGGAAAAAAAACGTAAACTTTATAGTTTTTTTGGCGCGCTTATTTCACCGCCCGTTCCTACGCGCCGCCGTTCAACGCAGCTTCCGTTATCACGCTCATCTAATGAATTATGGAAAAAAAACGTACACTTTATAGCTTTTTTGGCGCGCTTATTTCACCGCCCGTTCCTACGCGCCGCCGTTCAGCGCAGCTTCCGTTATCACGCTCATCTGATGAATTACGGAAAAAAAACGTAACTTTTATAGTTTTTTTGGCGCGCTTATTTCACCGCCCGTTCCTACGCGCCGCCGTTCAGCGCAGCGTCCGTTATCACCCTCATCTGATGAATTACGAAAAAAAACGTAAACTTTATAGTTTTTTTGGCGCGCTTTTTTCACCGCCCGTTCCTATGCGCCGCCGTTCAGCGCAGCGTCCGTTATCACGCTCAATGAGGATGAGAGTTGGCTACAGGTGCCTCCAGGGCGACACGTAGCCAGCCCTCACCCTTCGAATAGCTCAATGAGGATGAGAGCTGGCTACAGGTGTCTCCAGGGCGACCCCTAGCCAGCCCTCACCCTTGGAGCAGCTCAATGAGGATGAGAGCTGGCTACAGGTGCCTCCAGGGCGACCCCTAGCCAGCCCTCACCCTTGGAGCAGCTCAATGAGGATGAGAGCTGGCTACAGGTGCCTCCAGGGCGACCCCTAGCCAGCCCTCACCCTTGGAGCAGCTCAATGAGGATGAGAGCTGGCTACAGGTGCCTCCAGGGCGACCCCTAGCCAGCCCTCACCCTTGGAGCAGCTCAATGAGGATGAGAGCTGGCTACAGGTGCCTCCAGGGCGACCCCTAGCCAGCCCTCACCCTTGGAGCAGCTCAATGAGGATGAGAGCTGGCTACAGGTGCCTCCAGGGCGACCCGTAGCCAGCCCTCACCCTTGGAGCAGCTCAATGAGGATGAGAGCTGGCTACAGGTGCCTCCAGGGCGACCCTTAGCCAGCCCTCACCCTTGGAATAGCTCAATGAGGATGAGAGCTGGCTACAGGTTTGATGATAGCAAAAGCACTTAAAATTCAATCTGCAACAAAAAAAAGTCGCTCTGACGCCGCCGTTAAGGGCTGCGTCCGTTATCACGGTAATCTGATAAATTACAGAAAAAAACGTAAACTTTATCGTTTTTTTGGCGCACTTATTTCATCGCCCGTTCCTACGTGCCGCCTTTCAGCACAGCATCCGTTATCACGCTCATCTGATGATTTACGGAAAAAAAACGTAAACTTTATAGTTTTTTTGGCGCGCTTATTTCACCGCCCGTTCCTACGCGCCGCCATTCAGCGCAGCGTCCGTTATCACGCTCATCTGATGAATTACGGAAAAAAAACGTAAACTTTATAGTTTTTTTGGCGCGCTTATTTCACCGCCCGTTCCTACGCACCGCCGTTCAGCGCAGCGTCCGTTATCACCCTCATCTGATGAATTACGGGAAAAAAACGTAAACTTTATAGTTTTTTTGGCACGCTTATTTCACCGCCCGTTCCTATGCGCCACCGTTCAGCGCAGCGTCCGTTATCACGCTCAATGAGGATGAGAGCTGGCTACAAGTGCCTCCAGGGCGACACGTAGCCAGCCCTCACCCTTGGAATAGCTCAATGAGGATGAGAGCTGGCTACAGGTGCCTCCAGGGCGACCCCTAGCCAGCCCTCACCCTTGGAGCAGCTCAATGAGGATGAGAGCTGGCTACAGGTGCTTCCAGGGCGAACCCTAGCCAGCCCTCACCCTTGGAGCAGCTCAATGAGGATGAGAGCTGGCTACAGGTGCCTCCAGGGCAACCCCTAGCCAGCCCTCACCCTTGGAGCAGCTCAATGAGGATGAGAGCTGGCTACAGGTGCCTCCAGGGCGACCCTTAGCCAGCCCTCACCCTTGGAATAGCTCAATGAGGATGAGAGCTGGCTACAGGTTTGATGATAGCAAAAGCACTTAAAATTCAATCTGCAACAAAATAAAGTCGCTCTGACGCCGCCGTTAAGGGCTGCGTCCGTTATCACGCTGATCTGATAAATTACAGAAAAAAAACGTAAACTTTATCGTTTTTTTGGCGCACTTATTTCATCGCCCGTTCCTACGTGCCGCCGTTCAGCACAGCATCCGTTATCACGCTCATCTGATGAATTACGGAAAAAAAACGTAAACTTTATAGTTTTTTTGGCGCACTTATTTCATCGCCCGTTCCTACGTGCCGCCGTTCAGCACAGCATCCGTTATCACGCTCATCTGATGAATTACGGAAAAAAAACGTAAACTTTATAAATTTTTTGGCGCGCTTATTTCACCGCCCGTTCCTATGCGCCGCCGTTCAGCGCAGCGTCCGTTATCACGCTCAATGAGGATGAGAGCTGGCTACAAGTGCCTCCAGGGCGACACGTAGCCAGCCCACACCCTTGGAATAGCTCAATGAGGATGAGAGCTGGCTACAGGTGCCTCCAGGGCGACCCCTAGCCAGCCCTCACCCTTGGAGCAGCTCAATGAGGATGAGAGCTGGCTACAGGTGCCTCCAGGGCGACCCCTAGCCAGCCCTCACCCTTGGAGCAGCTCAATGAGGATGAGAGCTGGCTACAGGTGCCTCCAGGGCGACCCGTAGCCAGCCCTCACCCTTGGAGCAGCTCAATGAGGATGAGAGCTGGCTACAGGTGCCTCCAGGGCGACCCCTAGCCAGCCCTCACCCTTGGAGCAGCTCAATGAGGATGAGAGCTGGCTACAGGTGCCTCCAGGGCGACCCCTAGCCAGCCCTCACCCTTGGAGCAGCTCAGTGAGGATGAGAGCTGGCTACAGGTGCCTCCAGGGCGACCCCTAGCCAGCCCTCACCCTTGGAGCAGCTCAATGAGGATGAGAGCTGGCTACAGGTGCCTCCAGGGCGACCCCTAGCCAGCCCTCACCCTTGGAGCAGCTCAATGAGGATGAGAGCTGGCTACAGGTGCCTCCAGGGCGACCCCTAGCCAGCCCTCACCCTTGGAGCAGCTCAATGAGGATGAGAGCTGGCTACAGGTGCCTCCAGGGCGACCCCTAGCCAGCCCTCACCCTTGGAATAGCTCAATGAGGATGAGAGCTGGCTACAGGTTTGATGATACCAAAAGCACTTAAAATTCAATCTGCAACAAAACAAAGTCGCTCTGACGCCGCCGTTAAGGGCTGCGTCCGTTATCACGCTCATCTGATAAATTACAGAAAAAAACGTAAACTTTATCGCTTTTTTGGCGCACTTATTTCACCGCCCGTTCCTACGTGCCGCCGTTCAGCACAGCATCCGTTATCACGCTCATCTGATGAATTACGGAAAAAAAACGTAAACTTTATAGTTTTTTTGGCGCGCTTATTTCACCGCCCGTTCCTACGCGCCGCCATTCAGCGCAGCGTCCGTTATCACGCTCATCCGATGAATTACGGAAAAAAACGTAAACTTTATAGTTTTTTTGGTGCGCTTATTTCACCGCCCGTTCCTACGCGCCGCCGTTCAACGCAGCTTCCGTTATCACGCTCATCTAATGAATTATGGAAAAAAATCGTACACTTTATAGCTTTTTTGGCGCGCTTATTTCACCGCCCGTTCCTACGCGCCGCCGTTCAGCGCAGCTTCCGTTATCACGCTCATCTGATGAATTACGGAAAAAAAACGTAAATTTTATAGTTTTTTTGGCGCGCTTATTTCACCGCCCGTTCCTACGCACCGCCGTTCAGCGCAGCGTCCGTTATCACCCTCATCTGATGAATTACGGAAAAAAAACGTAAACTTTATAGTTTTTTTGGCGCGCTTATTTCACCGCCCGTTCCTATGCGCCGCCGTTCAGCGCAGCGTCCGTTATCACGCTCAATGAGGATGAGAGTTGGCTACAGGTGCCTCCAGGGCGACACGTAGCCAGCCCTCACCCTTCGAATAGCTCAATGAGGATGAGAGCTGGCTACAGGTGCCTCCAGGGCGACCCCTAGCCAGCCCTCACCCTTGGAGCAGCTCAATGAGGATGAGAGCTGGCTACAGGTGCCTCCACGGCGACCCCTAGCCAGCCCTCACCCTTGGAGCAGCTCAATGAGGATGAGAGCTGGCTACAGGTGCCTCCAGGGCGACCCCTAGCCAGCCCTCACCCTTGGAGCAGCTCAATGAGGATGAGAGCTGGCTACAGGTGACTCCAGGGCGACCCCTAGCCAGCCCTCACCCTTGGAGCAGCTCAATGAGGATGAGAGCTGGCTACAGGTGCCTCCAGGGCGACCCCTAGCCAGCCCTCACCCTTGGAGCAGCTCAATGAGGATGAGAGCTGGCTACAGGTGCCTCCAGTGCGACCCCTAGCCAGCCCTCACCCTTGGAGCAGCTCAATGAGGATGAGAGCTGGCTACAGGTGCCTCCAGGGCGACCCGTAGCCAGCCCTCACCCTTGGAGCAGCTCAATGAGGATGAGAGCTGGCTACAGGTGCCTCCAGGGCGACCCCTAGCCAGCCCTCACCCTTGGAGCAGCTCAATGAGGATGAGAGCTGGCTACAGGTGCCTCCAGGGCGACCCCTAGCCAGCCCTCACCCTTGGAGCAGCTCAATGAGGATGAGAGCTGGCTACAGGTGCCTCCAGGGCGACCCTTAGCCAGCCCTCACCCTTGGAATAGCTCAATGAGGATGAGAGCTGGCTACAGGTTTGATGATAGCAAAAGCACTTAAAATTCAATCTGCAACAAAAAAAAGTCGCTCTGACGCCGCCGTGAAGGGCTGCGTCCGTTATCACGGTGATCTGATAAATTACAGAAAAAAAACGTAAACTTTATCGTTTTTTTGGCGCGCTTATTTCACCGCCCGTTCCTACGCGCCGCCGTTCAGCGCAGCTTCCGTTATCACGCTCATCTGATGAATTACGGAAAAAAAACGTAAATTTTATAGTTTTTTTGGCGCGCTTATTTCACCGCCCGTTCCTACGCACCGCCGTTCAGCGCAGCGTCCGTTATCACCCTCTTCTGATGAATTACGGAAAAAAAACGTAAACTTTATAGTTTTTTTGGCGCGCTTATTTCACCGCCCGTTCCTATGCGCCGCCGTTCAGCGCAGCGTCCGTTATCACGCTCAATGAGGATGAGAGTTGGCTACAGGTGCCTCCAGGGCGACACGTAGCCAGCCCTCACCCTTCGAATAGCTCAATGAGGATGAGAGCTGGCTACAGGTGCCTCCAGGGCGACCCCTAGCCAGCCCTCACCCTTGGAGCAGCTCAATGAGGATGAGAGCTGGCTACAGGTGCCTCCACGGCGACCCCTAGCCAGCCCTCACCCTTGGAGCAGCTCAATGAGGATGAGAGCTGGCTACAGGTGCCTCCAGGGCGACCCCTAGCCAGCCCTCACCCTTGGAGCAGCTCAATGAGGATGAGAGCTGGCTACAGGTGACTCCAGGGCGACCCCTAGCCAGCCCTCACCCTTGGAGCAGCTCAATGAGGATGAGAGCTGGCTACAGGTGCCTCCAGGGCGACCCCTAGCCAGCCCTCACCCTTGGAGCAGCTCAATGAGGATGAGAGCTGGCTACAGGTGCCTCCAGTGCGACCCCTAGCCAGCCCTCACCCTTGGAGCAGCTCAATGAGGATGAGAGCTGGCTACAGGTGCCTCCAGGGCGACCCGTAGCCAGCCCTCACCCTTGGAGCAGCTCAATGAGGATGAGAGCTGGCTACAGGTGCCTCCAGGGCGACCCCTAGCCAGCCCTCACCCTTGGAGCAGCTCAATGAGGATGAGAGCTGGCTACAGGTGCCTCCAGGGCGACCCCTAGCCAGCCCTCACCCTTGGAGCAGCTCAATGAGGATGAGAGCTGGCTACAGGTGCCTCCAGGGCGACCCTTAGCCAGCCCTCACCCTTGGAATAGCTCAATGAGGATGAGAGCTGGCTACAGGTTTGATGATAGCAAAAGCACTTAAAATTCAATCTGCAACAAAAAAAAGTCGCTCTGACGCCGCCGTGAAGGGCTGCGTCCGTTATCACGGTGATCTGATAAATTACAGAAAAAAAACGTAAACTTTATCGTTTTTTTGGCGCGCTTATTTCACCGCCCGTTCCTACGCGCCGCCGTTCAGCTCAGCTTCCGTTATCACGCTCATCTGATGAATTACGGAAAAAAAACGTAAATTTTATAGTTTTTTTTGGCGCGCTTATTTCACCGCCCGTTCCTACGCGCCGCCGTTCAGCGCAGCGTCCGTTATCACCCTCATCTGATGAATTACGGAAAAAAAAACGTAAACTTTATAGTTTTTTTGGCGCGCTTATTTCACCGCCCATTCCTATGCGCCGCCGTTCAGCGCAGCGTCCGTTATCACGCTCAATGAGGATGAGAGCTGGCTACAGGTGCCTCCAGGGCGACACGTAGCCAGCCCTCACCCTTGGAATAGCTCAATGAGGATGAGAGCTGGCTACAGGTGCCTCCAGGGCGACCCCTAGCCAGCCCTCACCCTTGGAATAGCTCAATGAGGATGAGAGCTGGCTACAGGTGCCTCCAGGGCATACCCGTAACCAGCCCTCACCCATGGAATAGCTCAATGAGGATGAGAGCTGGCTACAGGTGCCTCCAGGGCGACCCCTAGCCAGCCCTCACCCTTGGAGCAGCTCAATGAGGATGAGAGCTGGCTACAGGTGCCTCCAGGGCGACCCCTAGCCAGCCCTCACCCTTGGAGCAGCTCAATGAGGATGAGAGCTGGCTACAGGTGCCTCCAGGGCGACACGTAGCCAGCCCTCACCCTTGGAGCAGCTCAATGAGGATGAGAGCTGGCTACAGGTGCCTCCAGGGCGACCCGTAGCCAGCCCTCACCCTTGGAGCAGCTCAATGAGGATGAGAGCTGGCTACAGGTGCCTCCAGGGCGACCCCTAGCCAGCCCTCACCCTTGGAGCAGCTCAATGAGGATGAGAGCTGGCTACAGGTGCCTCCAGGGCGACCCCTAGCCAGCCCTCACCCTTGGAGCAGCTCAATGAGGATGAGAGCTGGCTACAGGTGCCTCCAGGGCGACCCCTAGCCAGCCCTCACCCTTGGAGCAGCTCAATGAGGATGAGAGCTGGCTACAGGTGCCTCCAGGGCGACCCGTAGCCAGCCCTCACCCTTGGAGCAGCTCAATGAGGATGAGAGCTGGCTACAGGTGCCTCCAGGGCGACCCCTAGCCAGCCCTCACCCTTGGAGCAGCTCAATGAGGATGAGAGCTGGCTACAGGTGCCTCCAGGGCGACCCCTAGCCAGCCCTCACCCTTGGAGCAGCTCAATGAGGATGAGAGCTGGCTACAGGTGCCTCCAGGGCGACCCTTAGCCAGCCCTCACCCTTGGAATAGCTCAATGAGGATGAGAGCTGGCTACAGGTTTGATGATAGCAAAAGCACTTAAAATTCAATCTGCAACAAAAAAAAGTCGCTCTGACGCCGCCGTTAAGGGCTGCGTCCGTTATCACGGTGATCTGATAAATTACAGAAAAAAAACGTAAACTTTATCGTTTTTTTGGCGCACTTATTTCATCGCCCGTTCCTACGTGCCGCCGTTCAGCACAGCATCCGTTATCACGCTCATCTGATGATTTACGGAAAAAAAACGTAAACTTTATAGTTTTTTTGGCGCGCTTATTTCACCGCCCGTTCCTACGCGCCGCCATTCAGCGCAGCGTCCGTTATCACGCTCATCTGATGAATTACGGGAAAAAAATGTAAACTTTATAGTTTTTTTGGCGCGCTTATTTCACCGCCCGTTCCTATGCGCCGCCGTTCAGCGCAGCGTCCGTTATCACGCTCAATGAGGATGAGAGCTGGCTACAAGTGCCTCCAGGGCGACACGTAGCCAGCCCTCACCCTTGGAATAGCTCAATGAGGATGAGAGCTGGCTACAGGTGCCTCCAGGGCGACCCCTAGCCAGCCCTCACCCTTGGAGCAGCTCAATGAGGATGAGAGCTGGCTACAGGTGCTTCCAGGGCGAACCCTAGCCAGCCCTCACCCTTGGAGCAGCTCAATGAGGATGAGAGCTGGCTACAGGTGCCTCCAGGGCGACCCCTAGCCAGCCCTCACCCTTGGAGCAGCTCAATGAGGATGAGAGCTGGCTACAGGTGCCTCCAGGGCGACCCCTAGCCAGCCCTCACCCTTGGAGCAGCTCAATGAGGATGAGAGCTGGCTACAGGTGCCTCCAGGGCGACCCGTAGCCAGCCCTCACCCTTGGAGCAGCTCAATGAGGATGAGAGCTGGCTACAGGTGCCTCCAGGGCGACCCCTAGCCAGCCCTCACCCTTGGAGCAGCTCAATGAGGATGAGAGCTGGCTACAGGTGCCTCCAGGGCGACCCCTAGCCAGCCCTCACCCTTGGAGCAGCTCAATGAGGATGAGAGCTGGCTACAGGTGCCTCCAGGGCGACCCTTAGCCAGCCCTCACCCTTGGAATAGCTCAATGAGGATGAGAGCTGGCTACAGGTTTGATGATAGCAAAAGCACTTAAAATTCAATCTGCAACAAAATAAAGTCGCTCTGACGCCGCCGTTAAGGGCTGCATCCGTTATCACGCTGATCTGATAAATTACAGAAAAAAAACGTAAACTTTATCGTTTTTTTGGCGCACTTATTTCATCGCCCGTTCCTACGTGCCGCCGTTCAGCACAGCATCCGTTATCACGCTCATCTGATGAATTACGGAAAAAAAACGTAAACTTTATAGTTTTTTTGGCGCACTTATTTCATCGCCCGTTCCTACGTGCCGCCGTTCAGCACAGCATCCGTTATCACGCTCATCTGATGAATTACGGAAAAAAAACGTAAACTTTATAAATTTTTTGGCGCGCTTATTTCACCGCCCGTTCCTACGCGCCGCCATTCAGCGCAGCGTCCGTTATCACGCTCATCTGATGAATTACGGAAAAAAAACGTAAACTTTATAGTTTTTTTGGCGCACTTATTTCACCGCCCGTTCCTACGCGCCGCCGTTCAGCGCAGCGTCCGTTATCACCCTCATCTGATGAATTACGGAAAAAAAATGTAAACTTTATAGTTTTTTTGGCGCGCTTATTTCACCGCCCGTTCCTATGCGCCGCCGTTCAGCGCAGCGTCCGTTATCACGCTCAATGAGGATGAGAGCTGGCTACAAGTGCCTCCAGGGCGACACGTAGCCAGCCCTCACCCTTGGAATAGCTCAATGAGGATGAGAGCTGGCTACAGGTGCCTCCAGGGCGACCCCTAGCCAGCCCTCACCCTTGGAGCAGCTCAATGAGGATGAGAGCTGGCTACAGGTGCCTCCAGGGCGACCCCTAGCCAGCCCTCACCCTTGGAGCAGCTCAATGAGGATGAGAGCTGGCTACAGGTGCCTCCAGGGCGACCCCTAGCCAGCCCTCACCCTTGGAGCAGCTCAATGAGGATGAGAGCTGGCTACAGGTGCCTCCAGGGCGACCCCTAGCCAGCCCTCACCCTTGGAGCAGCTCAATGAGGATGAGAGCTGGCTACAGGTGCCTCCAGGGCGACCCCTAGCCAGCCCTCACCCTTGGAGCAGCTCAATGAGGATGAGAGCTGGCTACAGGTGCCTCCAGGGCGACCCCTAGCCAGCCCTCACCCTTGGAGCAGCTCAATGAGGATGAGAGCTGGCTACAGGTGCCTCCAGGGCGACCCCTAGCCAGCCCTCACCCTTGGAGCCGCTCAATGAGGATGAGAGCTGGCTACAGGTGCCTCCAGGGCGACCCCTAGCCAGCCCTCACCCTTGGAATAGCTCAATGAGGATGAGAGCTGGCTACAGGTTTGATGATACCAAAAGCACTTAAAATTCAATCTGCAACAAAAAAAAGTCGCTCTGACGCCGCCGTTAAGGGCTGCGTCCGTTATCACGCTCATCTGATAAATTACAGAAAAAAAACGTAAACTTTATCGCTTTTTTGGCGCACTTATTTCACCGCCCGTTCCTACGTGCCGCCGTTCAGCACAGCATCCGTTATCACGCTCATCTGATGAATTACGGAAAAAAAACGTAAACTTTATAGTTTTTTTGGCGCGCTTATTTCACCGCCCGTTCCTACGCGCCGCCATTCAGCGCAGCGTCCGTTATCACGCTCATCTGATGAATTACGGAAAAAAACGTAAACTTTATAGTTTTTTTGGTGCGCTTATTTCACCGCCCGTTCCTACGCGCCGCCGTTCAACGCAGCTTCCGTTATCACGCTCATCTAATGAATTATGGAAAAAAAACGTACACTTTATAGCTTTTTTGGCGCGCTTATTTCACCGCCCGTTCCTACGCGCCGCCGTTCAGCGCAGCTTCCGTTATCACGCTCATCTGATGAATTACGGAAAAAAAACGTAAACTTTATAGTTTTTTTGGCGCGCTTATTTCACCGCCCGTTCCTACGCGCCGCCATTCAGCGCAGCGTCTGTTATCACGCTCATCTGATGAATTACGGAAAAAAAACGTAAACTTTATAGTTTTTTTGGCGCGCTTATTTCACCGCCCGTTCCTACGCGCCGCCGTTCAGCGCAGCGTCCGTTATCACCCTCATCTGATGAATTACGGAAAAAAAATGTAAACTTTATAGTTTTTTTGGCGCGCTTATTTCACCGCCCGTTCCTATGCGCCGCCGTTCAGCGCAGCGTCCGTTATCACGCTCAATGAGGATGAGAGCTGGCTACAAGTGCCTCCAGGGCGACACGTAGCCAGCCCTCACCCTTGGAATAGCTCAATGAGGATGAGAGCTGGCTACAGGTGCCTCCAGGGCGACCCCTAGCCAGCCCTCACCCTTGGAGCAGCTCAATGAGGATGAGAGCTGGCTACAGGTGCCTCCAGGGCGACCCCTAGCCAGCCCTCACCCTTGGAGCAGCTCAATGAGGATGAGAGCTGGCTACAGGTGCCTCCAGGGCGACCCCTAGCCAGCCCTCACCCTTGGAGCAGCTCAATGAGGATGAGAGCTGGCTACAGGTGCCTCCAGGGCGACCCGTAGCCAGCCCTCACCCTTGGAGCAGCTCAATGAGGATGAGAGCTGGCTACAGGTGCCTCCAGGGCGACCCCTAGCCAGCCCTCACCCTTGGAGCAGCTCAATGAGGATGAGAGCTGGCTACAGGTGCCTCCAGGGCGACCCCTAGCCAGCCCTCACCCTTGGAGCAGCTCAATGAGGATGAGAGCTGGCTACAGGTGCCTCCAGGGCGACCCCTAGCCAGCCCTCACCCTTGGAGCAGCTCAATGAGGATGAGAGCTGGCTACAGGTGCCTCCAGGGCGACCCCTAGCCAGCCCTCACCCTTGGAGCAGCTCAATGAGGATGAGAGCTGGCTACAGGTGCCTCCAGGGCGACCCCTAGCCAGCCCTCACCCTTGGAATAGCTCAATGAGGATGAGAGCTGGCTACAGGTTTGATGATACCAAAAGCACTTAAAATTCAATCTGCAACAAAAAAAAGTCGCTCTGACGCCGCCGTTAAGGGCTGCGTCCGTTATCACGCTCATCTGATAAATTACAGAAAAAAAACGTAAACTTTATCGCTTTTTTGGCGCACTTATTTCACCGCCCGTTCCTACGTGCCGCCGTTCAGCACAGCATCCGTTATCACGCTCATCTGATGAATTACGGAAAAAAAACGTAAACTTTATAGTTTTTTTGGCGCGCTTATTTCACCGCCCGTTCCTACGCGCCGCCATTCAGCGCAGCGTCCGTTATCACGCTCATCTGATGAATTACGGAAAAAAACGTAAACTTTATAGTTTTTTTGGTGCGCTTATTTCACCGCCCGTTCCTACGCGCCGCCGTTCAACGCAGCTTCCGTTATCACGCTCATCTAATGAATTATGGAAAAAAAAGTACACTTTATAGCTTTTTTGGCGCGCTTATTTCACCGCCCGTTCCTACGCGCCGCCGTTCAGCGCAGCTTCCGTTATCACGCTCATCTGATGAATTACGGAAAAAAAACGTAAACTTTATAGTTTTTTTGGCGCGCTTATTTCACCGCCCGTTCCTACGCGCCGCCATTCAGCGCAGCGTCCGTTATCACGCTCATCTGATGAATTACGGAAAAAAAACGTAAACTTTATAGTTTTTTTGGCGCGCTTATTTCACCGCCCGTTCCTACGCGCCGCCGTTCAGCGCAGCGTCCGTTATCACCCTCATCTGATGAATTACGGAAAAAAAACGTAAACTTTATAGTTTTTTTGGCGCGCTTATTTCACCGCCCGTTCCTATGCGGCGCCGTTCAGCGCAGCGTCCGTTATCACGCTCAATGAGGATGATAGCTGGCTACAAGTGCCTCCAGGGCGACACGTAGCCAGCCCTCACCCTTGGAATAGCTCAATGAGGATGAGAGCTGGCTACAGGTGCCTCCAGGGCGACCCCTAGCCAGCCCTCACCCTTGGAGCAGCTCAATGAGGATGAGAGCTGGCTACAGGTGCCTCCAGGGCGACCCCTAGCCAGCCCTCACCCTTGGAGCAGCTCAATGAGGATGAGAGCTGGCTACAGGTGCCTCCAGGGCGACCCCTAGCCAGCCCTCACCCTTGGAGCAGCTCAATGAGGATGAGAGCTGGCTACAGGTGCCTCCAGGGCGACCCCTAGCCAGCCCTCACCCTTGGAGCAGCTCAATGAGGATGAGAGCTGGCTACAGGTGCCTCCAGGGCGACCCCTAGCCAGCCCTCACCCTTGGAGCAGCTCAATGAGGATGAGAGCTGGCTACAGGTGCCTCCAGGGCGACCCCTAGCCAGCCCTCACCCTTGGAGCAGCTCAATGAGGATGAGAGCTGGCTACAGGTGCCTCCAGGGCGACCCCTAGCCAGCCCTCACCCTTGGAGCAGCTCAATGAGGATGAGAGCTGGCTACAGGTGCCTCCAGGGCGACCCCTAGCCAGCCCTCACCCTTGGAGCAGCTCAATGAGGATGAGAGCTGGCTACAGGTGCCTCCAGGGCGACCCCTAGCCAGCCCTCACCCTTGGAGCAGCTCAATGAGGATGAGAGCTGGCTACAGGTGCCTCCAGGGCGACCCCTAGCCAGCCCTCACCCTTGGAGCACCTCAATGAGTATGAGAGCTGGCTAAAGGTGCCTCCAGGGCGACCCCTAGCCAGCCCTCACCCTTGGAGCAGCTCAATGAGGATGAGAGCTGGCTACAGGTGCCTCCAGGGCGACCCCTAGCCAGCCCTCACCCTTGGAATAGCTCAATGAGGATGAGAGCTGGCTACAGGTTTGATGATACCAAAAGCACTTAAAATTCAATCTGCAACAAAAAAAAGTCGCTCTGACGCCGCCGTTAAGGGCTGCGTCCGTTATCACGCTCATCTGATAAATTACAGAAAAAAAACGTAAACTTTATCGTTTTTTTGGCGCACTTATTTCACCGCCCGTTCCTACGTGCCGCCGTTCAGCACAGCATCCGTTATCACGCTCATCTGATGAATTACGGAAAAAAACGTAAACTTTATAGTTTTTTTGGCGCGCTTATTTCACCGCCCGTTCCTACGCGCCGCCATTCAGCGCAGCGTCCGTTATCACGCTCTTCTGATGAATTACGGAAAAAAAAAGTAAACTTTATAGTTTTTTTGGCGCGCTTATTTCACCGCCCGTTCCTACGCGCCACCGTTCAACGCAGCTTCCGTTATCACGCTCATCTAATGAATTATGGAAAAAAAATGTACACTTTATAGCTTTTTTGGCGCGCTTATTTCACCGCCCGTTCCTACGCGCCGCCGTTCAGCGCAGCTTCCGTTATCACGCTCATCTGATGAATTACGGAAAAAAAACGTAAATTTTATAGTTTTTTTGGCGCACTTATTTCACCGCCCGTTCCTACGCGCCGCCGTTCAGCACAGCGTCCGTTATCACCCTCATCTGATGAATTACGGAAAAAAAACGTAAACTTTATAGTTTTTTTGGCGCGCTTATTTCACCGCCCGTTCCTATGCGCCGCCGTTCAGCGCAGCGTCCGTTATCACGCTCAATGAGGATGAGAGTTGGCTACAGGTGCCTCCAGGGCGACACGTAGCCAGCCCTCACCCTTCGAATAGCTCAATGAGGATGAGAGCTGGCTACAGGTGCCTCCAGGGCGACCCCTAGCCAGCCCTCACCCTTGGAGCAGCTCAATGAGGATGAGAGCTGGCTACAGGTGCCTCCAGGGCGACCCCTAGCCAGCCCTCACCCTTGGAGCAGCTCAATGAGGATGAGAGCTGGCTACAGGTGCCTCCAGGGCGACCCCTAGCCAGCCCTCACCCTTGGAGCAGCTCAATGAGGATGAGAGCTGGCTACAGGTGCCTCCAGGGCGACCCCTAGCCAGCCCTCACCCTTGGAGCAGCTCAATGAGGATGAGAGCTGGCTACAGGTGCCTCCAGGGCGACCCCTAGCCAGCCCTCACCCTTGGAGCAGCTCAATGAGGATGAGAGCTGGCTACAGGTGCCTCCAGGGCGACCCCTAGCCAGCCCTCACCCTTGGAGCAGCTCAATGAGGATGAGAGCTGGCTACAGGTGCCTCCAGGGCGACCCTTAGCCAGCCCTCACCCTTGGAATAGCTCAATGAGGATGAGAGCTGGCTACAGGTTTGATGATAGCAAAAGCACTTAAAATTCAATCTGCAACAAAAAAAAGTCGCTCTGACGCCGCCGTTAAGGGCTGCGTCCGTTATCACGGTGATCTGATAAATTACAGAAAAAAACGTAAACTTTATCGTTTTTTTGGCGCACTTATTTCATCGCCCGTTCCTACGTGCCGCCTTTCAGCACAGCATCCGTTATCACGCTCATCTGATGATTTACGGAAAAAAAACGTAAACTTTATAGTTTTTTTGGCGCGCTTATTTCACCGCCCGTTCCTACGCGCCGCCATTCAGCGCAGCGTCCGTTATCACGCTCATCTGATGAATTACGGAAAAAAAACGTAAACTTTATAGTTTTTTTGGCGCGCTTATTTCACCGCCCGTTCCTACGCACCGCCGTTCAGCGCAGCGTCCGTTATCACCCTCATCTGATGAATTACGGGAAAAAAACGTAAACTTTATAGTTTTTTTGGCACGCTTATTTCACCGCCCGTTCCTATGCGCCACCGTTCAGCGCAGCGTCCGTTATCACGCTCAATGAGGATGAGAGCTGGCTACAAATGCCTCCAGGGCGACACGTAGCCAGCCCTCACCCTTGGAATAGCTCAATGAGGATGAGAGCTGGCTACAGGTGCCTCCAGGGCGACCCCTAGCCAGCCCTCACCCTTGGAGCAGCTCAATGAGGATGAGAGCTGGCTACAGGTGCTTCCAGGGCGAACCCTAGCCAGCCCTCACCCTTGGAGCAGCTCAATGAGGATGAGAGCTGGCTACAGGTGCCTCCAGGGCGACCCCTAGCCAGCCCTCACCCTTGGAGCAGCTCAATGAGGATGAGAGCTGGCTACAGGTGCCTCCAGGGCGACCCCTAGCCAGCCCTCACCCTTGGAGCAGCTCAATGAGGATGAGAGCTGGCTACAGGTGCCTCCAGGGCGACCCGTAGCCAGCCCTCACCCTTGGAGCAGCTCAATGAGGATGAGAGCTGGCTACAGGTGCCTCCAGGGCGACCCCTAGCCAGCCCTCACCCTTGGAGCAGCTCAATGAGGATGAGAGCTGGCTACAGGTGCCTCCAGGGCGACCCCTAGCCAGCCCTCACCCTTGGAGCAGCTCAATGAGGATGAGAGCTGGCTACAGGTGCCTCCAGGGCGACCCCTAGCCAGCCCTCACCCTTGGAGCAGCTCAATGAGGATGAGAGCTGGCTACAGGTGCCTCCAGGGCGACCCCTAGCCAGCCCTCACCCTTGGAGCAGCTCAATGAGGATGAGAGCTGGCTACAGGTGCCTCCAGGGCGACCCGTAGCCAGCCCTCACCCTTGGAGCAGCTCAATGAGGATGAGAGCTGGCTACAGGTGCCTCCAGGGCGACCCCTAGCCAGCCCTCACCCTTGGAGCAGCTCAATGAGGATGAGAGCTGGCTACAGGTGCCTCCAGGGCGACCCTTAGCCAGCCCTCACCCTTGGAATAGCTCAATGAGGATGAGAGCTGGCTACAGGTTTGATGATAGCAAAAGCACTTAAAATTCAATCTGCAACAAAAAAAAGTCGCTCTGACGCCGCCGTTAAGGGCTGCGTCCGTTATCACGGTGATCTGATAAATTACAGAAAAAAAACGTAAACTTTATCGTTTTTTTGGCGCGCTTATTTCACCGCCCGTTCCTACGCGCCGCCGTTCAGCTCAGCTTCCGTTATCACGCTCATCTGATGAATTACGGAAAAAAAACGTAAATTTTATAGTTTTTTTTGGCGCGCTTATTTCACCGCCCGTTCCTACGCGCCGCCGTTCAGCGCAGCGTCCGTTATCACCCTCATCTGATGAATTACGGAAAAAAAAACGTAAACTTTATAGTTTTTTTGGCGCGCTTATTTCACCGCCCATTCCTATGCGCCGCCGTTCAGCGCAGCGTCCGTTATCACGCTCAATGAGGATGAGAGCTGGCTACAGGTGCCTCCAGGGCGACACGTAGCCAGCCCTCACCCTTGGAATAGCTCAATGAGGATGAGAGCTGGCTACAGGTGCCTCCAGGGCGACCCCTAGCCAGCCCTCACCCTTGGAATAGCTCAATGAGGATGAGAGCTGGCTACAGGTGCCTCCAGGGCATACCCGTAGCCAGCCCTCACCCTTGGAATAGCTCAATGAGGATGAGAGCTGGCTACAGGTGCCTCCAGGGCGACCCCTAGCCAGCCCTCACCCTTGGAGCAGCTCAATGAGGATGAGAGCTGGCTACAGGTGCCTCCAGGGCGACCCCTAGCCAGCCCTCACCCTTGGAGCAGCTCAATGAGGATGAGAGCTGGCTACAGGTGCCTCCAGGGCGACACGTAGCCAGCCCTCACCCTTGGAGCAGCTCAATGAGGATGAGAGCTGGCTACAGGTGCCTCCAGGGCGACCCGTAGCCAGCCCTCACCCTTGGAGCAGCTCAATGAGGATGAGAGCTGGCTACAGGTGCCTCCAGGGCGACCCCTAGCCAGCCCTCACCCTTGGAGCAGCTCAATGAGGATGAGAGCTGGCTACAGGTGCCTCCAGGGCGACCCCTAGCCAGCCCTCACCCTTGGAGCAGCTCAATGAGGATGAGAGCTGGCTACAGGTGCCTCCAGGGCGACCCCTAGCCAGCCCTCACCCTTGGAGCAGCTCAATGAGGATGAGAGCTGGCTACAGGTGCCTCCAGGGCGACCCGTAGCCAGCCCTCACCCTTGGAGCAGCTCAATGAGGATGAGAGCTGGCTACAGGTGCCTCCAGGGCGACCCCTAGCCAGCCCTCACCCTTGGAGCAGCTCAATGAGGATGAGAGCTGGCTACAGGTGCCTCCAGGGCGACCCCTAGCCAGCCCTCACCCTTGGAGCAGCTCAATGAGGATGAGAGCTGGCTACAGGTGCCTCCAGGGCGACCCTTAGCCAGCCCTCACCCTTGGAATAGCTCAATGAGGATGAGAGCTGGCTACAGGTTTGATGATAGCAAAAGCACTTAAAATTCAATCTGCAACAAAAAAAAGTCGCTCTGACGCCGCCGTTAAGGGCTGCGTCCGTTATCACGGTGATCTGATAAATTACAGAAAAAAAACGTAAACTTTATCGTTTTTTTGGCGCACTTATTTCATCGCCCGTTCCTACGTGCCGCCGTTCAGCACAGCATCCGTTATCACGCTCATCTGATGATTTACGGAAAAAAAACGTAAACTTTATAGTTTTTTTGGCGCGCTTATTTCACCGCCCGTTCCTACGCGCCGCCATTCAGCGCAGCGTCCGTTATCACGCTCATCTGATGAATTACGGGAAAAAAATGTAAACTTTATAGTTTTTTTGGCGCGCTTATTTCACCGCCCGTTCCTATGCGCCGCCGTTCAGCGCAGCGTCCGTTATCACGCTCAATGAGGATGAGAGCTGGCTACAAGTGCCTCCAGGGCGACACGTAGCCAGCCCTCACCCTTGGAATAGCTCAATGAGGATGAGAGCTGGCTACAGGTGCCTCCAGGGCGACCCCTAGCCAGCCCTCACCCTTGGAGCAGCTCAATGAGGATGAGAGCTGGCTACAGGTGCTTCCAGGGCGAACCCTAGCCAGCCCTCACCCTTGGAGCAGCTCAATGAGGATGAGAGCTGGCTACAGGTGCCTCCAGGGCGACCCCTAGCCAGCCCTCACCCTTGGAGCAGCTCAATGAGGATGAGAGCTGGCTACAGGTGCCTCCAGGGCGACCCCTAGCCAGCCCTCACCCTTGGAGCAGCTCAATGAGGATGAGAGCTGGCTACAGGTGCCTCCAGGGCGACCCGTAGCCAGCCCTCACCCTTGGAGCAGCTCAATGAGGATGAGAGCTGGCTACAGGTGCCTCCAGGGCGACCCCTAGCCAGCCCTCACCCTTGGAGCAGCTCAATGAGGATGAGAGCTGGCTACAGGTGCCTCCAGGGCGACCCCTAGCCAGCCCTCACCCTTGGAGCAGCTCAATGAGGATGAGAGCTGGCTACAGGTGCCTCCAGGGCGACCCTTAGCCAGCCCTCACCCTTGGAATAGCTCAATGAGGATGAGAGCTGGCTACAGGTTTGATGATAGCAAAAGCACTTAAAATTCAATCTGCAACAAAATAAAGTCGCTCTGACGCCGCCGTTAAGGGCTGCATCCGTTATCACGCTGATCTGATAAATTACAGAAAAAAAACGTAAACTTTATCGTTTTTTTGGCGCACTTATTTCATCGCCCGTTCCTACGTGCCGCCGTTCAGCACAGCATCCGTTATCACGCTCATCTGATGAATTACGGAAAAAAAACGTAAACTTTATAGTTTTTTTGGCGCACTTATTTCATCGCCCGTTCCTACGTGCCGCCGTTCAGCACAGCATCCGTTATCACGCTCATCTGATGAATTACGGAAAAAAAACGTAAACTTTATAAATTTTTTGGCGCGCTTATTTCACCGCCCGTTCCTACGCGCCGCCATTCAGCGCAGCGTCCGTTATCACGCTCATCTGATGAATTACGGAAAAAAAACGTAAACTTTATAGTTTTTTTGGCGCACTTATTTCACCGCCCGTTCCTACGCGCCGCCGTTCAGCGCAGCGTCCGTTATCACCCTCATCTGATGAATTACGGAAAAAAAATGTAAACTTTATAGTTTTTTTGGCGCGCTTATTTCACCGCCCGTTCCTATGCGCCGCCGTTCAGCGCAGCGTCCGTTATCACGCTCAATGAGGATGAGAGCTGGCTACAAGTGCCTCCAGGGCGACACGTAGCCAGCCCTCACCCTTGGAATAGCTCAATGAGGATGAGAGCTGGCTACAGGTGCCTCCAGGGCGACCCCTAGCCAGCCCTCACCCTTGGAGCAGCTCAATGAGGATGAGAGCTGGCTACAGGTGCCTCCAGGGCGACCCCTAGCCAGCCCTCACCCTTGGAGCAGCTCAATGAGGATGAGAGCTGGCTACAGGTGCCTCCAGGGCGACCCCTAGCCAGCCCTCACCCTTGGAGCAGCTCAATGAGGATGAGAGCTGGCTACAGGTG
Source organism: Phyllobates terribilis (assembly GCF_046119375.1). Taxonomy (NCBI): domain Eukaryota; kingdom Metazoa; phylum Chordata; class Amphibia; order Anura; family Dendrobatidae; genus Phyllobates; species Phyllobates terribilis. The sequence continues at coordinate 2,249,373 of NW_027362891.1, forward strand.
CCTCCAGGGCGACCCGTAGCCAGCCCTCACCCTTGGAGCAGCTCAATGAGGATGAGAGCTGGCTACAGGTGCCTCCAGGGCGACCCCTAGCCAGCCCTCACCCTTGGAGCAGCTCAATGAGGATGAGAGCTGGCTACAGGTGCCTCCAGGGCGACCCCTAGCCAGCCCTCACCCTTGGAGCAGCTCAATGAGGATGAGAGCTGGCTACAGGTGCCTCCAGGGCGACCCCTAGCCAGCCCTCACCCTTGGAGCAGCTCAATGAGGATGAGAGCTGGCTACAGGTGCCTCCAGGGCGACCCCTAGCCAGCCCTCACCCTTGGAGCAGCTCAATGAGGATGAGAGCTGGCTACAGGTGCCTCCAGGGCGACCCCTAGCCAGCCCTCACCCTTGGAATAGCTCAATGAGGATGAGAGCTGGCTACAGGTTTGATGATAGCAAAAGCACTTAAAATTCAATCTGCAACAAAATAAAGTCGCTCTGACGCCGCCGTTAAGGGCTGCATCCGTTATCACGCTGATCTGATAAATTACAGAAAAAAAACGTAAACTTTATCGTTTTTTTGGCGCACTTATTTCATCGCCCGTTCCTACGTGCCGCCGTTCAGCACAGCATCCGTTATCACGCTCATCTGATGAATTACGGAAAAAAAACGTAAACTTTATAGTTTTTTTGGCGCACTTATTTCATCGCCCGTTCCTACGTGCCGCCGTTCAGCACAGCATCCGTTATCACGCTCATCTGATGAATTACGGAAAAAAAACGTAAACTTTATAAATTTTTTGGCGCGCTTATTTCACCGCCCGTTCCTACGCGCCGCCATTCAGCGCAGCGTCCGTTATCACGCTCATCTGATGAATTACGGAAAAAAAACGTAAACTTTATAGTTTTTTTGGCGCACTTATTTCACCGCCCGTTCCTACGCGCCGCCGTTCAGCGCAGCGTCCGTTATCACCCTCATCTGATGAATTACGGAAAAAAAATGTAAACTTTATAGTTTTTTTGGCGCGCTTATTTCACCGCCCGTTCCTATGCGCCGCCGTTCAGCGCAGCGTCCGTTATCACGCTCAATGAGGATGAGAGCTGGCTACAAGTGCCTCCAGGGCGACACGTAGCCAGCCCTCACCCTTGGAATAGCTCAATGAGGATGAGAGCTGGCTACAGGTGCCTCCAGGGCGACCCCTAGCCAGCCCTCACCCTTGGAGCAGCTCAATGAGGATGAGAGCTGGCTACAGGTGCCTCCAGGGCGACCCCTAGCCAGCCCTCACCCTTGGAGCAGCTCAATGAGGATGAGAGCTGGCTACAGGTGCCTCCAGGGCGACCCCTAGCCAGCCCTCACCCTTGGAGCAGCTCAATGAGGATGAGAGCTGGCTACAGGTGCCTCCAGGGCGACCCGTAGCCAGCCCTCACCCTTGGAGCAGCTCAATGAGGATGAGAGCTGGCTACAGGTGACTCCAGGGCGACCCCTAGCCAGCCCTCACCCTTGGAGCAGCTCAATGAGGATGAGAGCTGGCTACAGGTGCCTCCAGGGCGACCCCTAGCCAGCCCTCACCCTTGGAGCAGCTCAATGAGGATGAGAGCTGGCTACAGGTGCCTCCAGGGCGACCCCTAGCCAGCCCTCACCCTTGGAGCAGCTCAATGAGGATGAGAGCTGGCTACAGGTGCCTCCAGGGCGACCCCTAGCCAGCCCTCACCCTTGGAGCAGCTCAATGAGGATGAGAGCTGGCTACAGGTGCCTCCAGGGCGACCCCTAGCCAGCCCTCACCCTTGGAATAGCTCAATGAGGATGAGAGCTGGCTACAGGTTTGATGATACCAAAAGCACTTAAAATTCAATCTGCAACAAAAAAAAGTCGCTCTGACGCCGCCGTTAAGGGCTGCGTCCGTTATCACGCTCATCTGATAAATTACAGAAAAAAAACGTAAACTTTATCGCTTTTTTGGCGCACTTATTTCACCGCCCGTTTCTACGTGCCGCCGTTCAGCACAGCATCCGTTATCACGCTCATCTGATGAATTACGGAAAAAAAACGTAAACTTTATAGTTTTTTTGGCGCGCTTATTTCACCGCCCGTTCCTACGCGCCGCCATTCAGCGCAGCGTCCGTTATCACGCTCATCTGATGAATTACGGAAAAAAACGTAAACTTTATAGTTTTTTTGGTGCGCTTATTTCACCGCCCGTTCCTACGCGCCGCCGTTCAACGCAGCTTCCGTTATCACGCTCATCTAATGAATTATGGAAAAAAAACGTACACTTTATAGCTTTTTTGGCGCGCTTATTTCACCGCCCGTTCCTACGCGCCGCCGTTCAGCGCAGCTTCCGTTATCACGCTCATCTGATGAATTACGGAAAAAAAACGTAAACTTTATAGTTTTTTTGGCGCGCTTATTTCACCGCCCGTTCCTACGCGCCGCCATTCAGCGCAGCGTCTGTTATCACGCTCATCTGATGAATTACGGAAAAAAAACGTAAACTTTATAGTTTTTTTGGCGCGCTTATTTCACCGCCCGTTCCTACGCGCCGCCGTTCAGCGCAGCGTCCGTTATCACCCTCATCTGATGAATTACGGAAAAAAAATGTAAACTTTATAGTTTTTTTGGCGCGCTTATTTCACCGCCCGTTCCTATGCGCCGCCGTTCAGCGCAGCGTCCGTTATCACGCTCAATGAGGATGAGAGCTGGCTACAAGTGCCTCCAGGGCGACACGTAGCCAGCCCTCACCCTTGGAATAGCTCAATGAGGATGAGAGCTGGCTACAGGTGCCTCCAGGGCGACCCCTAGCCAGCCCTCACCCTTGGAGCAGCTCAATGAGGATGAGAGCTGGCTACAGGTGCCTCCAGGGCGACCCCTAGCCAGCCCTCACCCTTGGAGCAGCTCAATGAGGATGAGAGCTGGCTACAGGTGCCTCCAGGGCGACCCCTAGCCAGCCCTCACCCTTGGAGCAGCTCAATGAGGATGAGAGCTGGCTACAGGTGCCTCCAGGGCGACCCGTAGCCAGCCCTCACCCTTGGAGCAGCTCAATGAGGATGAGAGCTGGCTACAGGTGCCTCCAGGGCGACCCCTAGCCAGCCCTCACCCTTGGAGCAGCTCAATGAGGATGAGAGCTGGCTACAGGTGCCTCCAGGGCGACCCCTAGCCAGCCCTCACCCTTGGAGCAGCTCAATGAGGATGAGAGCTGGCTACAGGTGCCTCCAGGGCGACCCCTAGCCAGCCCTCACCCTTGGAGCAGCTCAATGAGGATGAGAGCTGGCTACAGGTGCCTCCAGGGCGACCCCTAGCCAGCCCTCACCCTTGGAGCAGCTCAATGAGGATGAGAGCTGGCTACAGGTGCCTCCAGGGCGACCCCTAGCCAGCCCTCACCCTTGGAGCAGCTCAATGAGGATGAGAGCTGGCTACAGGTGCCTCCAGGGCGACCCCTAGCCAGCCCTCACCCTTGGAATAGCTCAATGAGGATGAGAGCTGGCTACAGGTTTGATGATACCAAAAGCACTTAAAATTCAATCTGCAACAAAAAAAAGTCGCTCTGACGCCGCCGTTAAGGGCTGCGTCCGTTATCACGCTCATCTGATAAATTACAGAAAAAAAACGTAAACTTTATCGCTTTTTTGGCGCACTTATTTCACCGCCCGTTCCTACGTGCCGCCGTTCAGCACAGCATCCGTTATCACGCTCATCTGATGAATTACGGAAAAAAAACGTAAACTTTATAGTTTTTTTGGCGCGCTTATTTCACCGCCCGTTCCTACGCGCCGCCATTCAGCGCAGCGTCCGTTATCACGCTCATCTGATGAATTACGGAAAAAAACGTAAACTTTATAGTTTTTTTGGTGCGCTTATTTCACCGCCCGTTCCTACGCGCCGCCGTTCAACGCAGCTTCCGTTATCACGCTCATCTAATGAATTATGGAAAAAAAACGTACACTTTATAGCTTTTTTGGCGCGCTTATTTCACCGCCCGTTCCTACGCGCCGCCGTTCAGCGCAGCTTCCGTTATCACGCTCATCTGATGAATTACGGAAAAAAAACGTAAACTTTATAGTTTTTTTGGCGCGCTTATTTCACCGCCCGTTCCTACGCGCCGCCATTCAGCGCAGCGTCCGTTATCACGCTCATCTGATGAATTACGGAAAAAAAACGTAAACTTTATAGTTTTTTTGGCGCGCTTATTTCACCGCCCGTTCCTACGCGCCGCCGTTCAGCGCAGCGTCCGTTATCACCCTCATCTGATGAATTACGGAAAAAAAACGTAAACTTTATAGTTTTTTTGGCGCGCTTATTTCACCGCCCGTTCCTATGCGGCGCCGTTCAGCGCAGCGTCCGTTATCACGCTCAATGAGGATGATAGCTGGCTACAAGTGCCTCCAGGGCGACACGTAGCCAGCCCTCACCCTTGGAATAGCTCAATGAGGATGAGAGCTGGCTACAGGTGCCTCCAGGGCGACCCCTAGCCAGCCCTCACCCTTGGAGCAGCTCAATGAGGATGAGAGCTGGCTACAGGTGCCTCCAGGGCGACCCCTAGCCAGCCCTCACCCTTGGAGCAGCTCAATGAGGATGAGAGCTGGCTACAGGTGCCTCCAGGGCGACCCCTAGCCAGCCCTCACCCTTGGAGCAGCTCAATGAGGATGAGAGCTGGCTACAGGTGCCTCCAGGGCGACCCCTAGCCAGCCCTCACCCTTGGAACAGCTCAATGAGGATGAGAGCTGGCTACAGGTGCCTCCAGGGCGACCCCTAGCCAGCCCTCACCCTTGGAGCAGCTCAATGAGGATGAGAGCTGGCTACAGGTGCCTCCAGGGCGACCCCTAGCCAGCCCTCACCCTTGGAGCAGCTCAATGAGGATGAGAGCTGGCTACAGGTGCCTCCAGGGCGACCCCTAGCCAGCCCTCACCCTTGGAGCAGCTCAATGAGGATGAGAGCTGGCTACAGGTGCCTCCAGGGCGACCCCTAGCCAGCCCTCACCCTTGGAGCAGCTCAATGAGGATGAGAGCTGGCTACAGGTGCCTCCAGGGCGACCCCTAGCCAGCCCTCACCCTTGGAGCACCTCAATGAGTATGAGAGCTGGCTAAAGGTGCCTCCAGGGCGACCCCTAGCCAGCCCTCACCCTTGGAGCAGCTCAATGAGGATGAGAGCTGGCTACAGGTGCCTCCAGGGCGACCCCTAGCCAGCCCTCACCCTTGGAATAGCTCAATGAGGATGAGAGCTGGCTACAGGTTTGATGATACCAAAAGCACTTAAAATTCAATCTGCAACAAAAAAAAGTCGCTCTGACGCCGCCGTTAAGGGCTGCGTCCGTTATCACGCTCATCTGATAAATTACAGAAAAAAAACGTAAACTTTATCGTTTTTTTGGCGCACTTATTTCACCGCCCGTTCCTACGTGCCGCCGTTCAGCACAGCATCCGTTATCACGCTCATCTGATGAATTACGGAAAAAAACGTAAACTTTATAGTTTTTTTGGCGCGCTTATTTCACCGCCCGTTCCTACGCGCCGCCATTCAGCGCAGCGTCCGTTATCACGCTCATCTGATGAATTACGGAAAAAAAACGTAAACTTTATAGTTTTTTTGGCGCGCTTATTTCACCGCCCGTTCCTACGCGCCGCCGTTCAACGCAGCTTCCGTTATCACGCTCA
>NW_027362891.1:2262500-2355000 GCF_046119375.1 Phyllobates terribilis
AGGACTTGCATGTCCTTTTTTATTTATTATGAGAAAATCATAAAAGATCCCGTTTTTTAACCATGCTGTGACTTTCTGCTGAGGGAGAGGGAGAGAGCTGCCCTATTCAGAGTCTGTAATAAGACCTGCTGACAAAAGTGTTGAAGATACAGTCTAATGTGAATTAACAATGAAAAAAAGTTAATTTAACAAATGGCTTGTATTTTTTAATACAAACTTTTTTTGTGTTTACAGCTCCTTTAAAGGGAATCTGTCATCAGGTTTTTGCCACCTAATCTGAGAGCAGCATAATGTAGGGTTAGAGGCACTGATTCCAGTAATGTGTCACTTACTGGGCTGCTTAGTGTTGTTTTGATAAAATCATTGATTTGTCAGAAGGTAATTATTACTAGATGACTAGTAAGTTCTGTAGGACCCCACCCCCATCACTGATCAGTAGATTTCTGTGTACACTGAGCATGGGCAGAAAGCTGCCAATCAGTGGTGTGGGCGGGGCTATACAGAGCGCAGCATTCAGAGAGCTGCTAGATCTGCAGCAGATAAAACGGTGATTTTCTCAAAATGACAACAAGCAGCTGAAAAAGTGACACATCGCTGGAATCAGGGTATCTGCCCCAATATTGTGCTGCTCTCAGATGGGGCAGCACAATTAATATTATGCCAAATTAATTTCCCGTGAACTATCACATGATCTATCACGGGGATCATGTGACATGTCACGTGATAAATCAGGTGTGTGGAGGGGGCCCTTGCTACTCTTAATCCACCCCTGAGTGAGACTAATACTGTACAACCAAATTGGCTCAGCACAAAAGGTTTCTTCAGATGTGGAGCCAATCGGTGCAAAGCGTGTCTACATGCGGTTAAAACAGATAGTTTTATGTCCTTAAGTAATGATAGAGAATATAAAATTCATGATTTCCTCAATTGTAATTCATCAGGGGAGTCCCTGTGGATTTTCACATTGGATACCACAGGGGTTAAATTCAAGACAGGATCTGATACTGCAGTATTAAGAAATATAATTCTGCATTTATTTCCATGCATGTACACTGGGTACGGAAAGTATTCAGACCCCTTTACATTTTTCACTCTTTGTTTCATTGCAGCCATTTGGTAAATTCTAAAAAGTTCATTTTTTTCTCATTAAAGTCCACTCTGCACCCCATCTTGTCTGAAAGAAAACAGAAATGAAGAAATTTTTGCAAAATTTAATAAAAAAGAAAAACTGAAATATCACACGGGCATAAGTATTCAGACCCTTTGCTCAGTATTGAGTAGAAGCACCCTTTTGGGCTAGTACAGCCATGAGTCTTCTTGGAAATGATGCAACAAGTTTTTCACACCAGCATTTTGGGATCCTCTGCCATTCTTCCTTGCAGATCCTCTCCAGTTCCGTCAGGATGAATGGGAAACGTTGGTGGACAGCCATTTTCAGGTCTCTCCAAAGATGCTCAATTGGGTTTAGGTCAGGGCTCTGGCTGGGCCAGTCAAGAATGGTCACATAGTTGTTCTGAAGCCACTCCTTTGTTATTTTAGCTGTGTGCTTAGGGTCATTGTCTTGTTGGAAGGTGAACCTTTGGCCAAGTCTGAGGTGCAGAGCACTCTGGAAGAGGTTTTCATCCAGGATATCTCTGTACTTGGCCGCATTCATGTTTCCTTCAATTGCAACCAGTCGTCCTGTCCCTGCAGCTGAAAAACACACCCATAGCATGATACTGCTGTTATGATCTGCTACAAGAACTAAGGAAAGAGAGGAAATCTGTCCATACAATAGGACTAAGCTGATTCCTTACGATGCAGCGGGCAACCTGTTCCTTGCAAACAGACCCGCCTATGTCCGCGGCTAATCTGAACACAGACCTATAGATTAAAGGGAGGGGTCCCTAAAAGAACTAAGGACTGGGACAAAACTGGACACCTCCTGGCAGAAGTAGTAGCAGAAGAAGACAAACAGACAAAAGTACTTAGTGGTCCAAGGACCAAACAAACTAGAGAGATACAGTAGGTACAAAGCACCTGGCTAGATTAAGGGTCAAAGTAACACTGAAGTCCAGCAAAGCCTGAAGGGCGGAGCTGGAATAAATAGGCAGAAGGTCACATGACCACAAAATAGAAAAAACTAACAGGAGGGTTCTAACAACTGCCACCACCATGTTTCACTGTTGGGATTGTATTAGGCAGGTGATGAGCAGTGCCTGGTTTTCTCCACACATACCACTTAGAATTATCACCAAAAAGTTCTATCTTCGTCTCATCAGACCAGAGAATCTTATTTCTCATAGTCTGGGAGTCCTTCATGTGTTTTTGAGCAAACTCTATGCGGGCTTTCATATGAGGAGAGGCTTCCATCTGGCCACTCTGCCATAAAGGCCCAACTGGGGAAGGGCTGCAGTGATAGTTGACTATGTGGAACTTTCTCCCATCTCCCTACTGCATCTCTGGAGCTCAGCCACAGTGATCTTGGGGTTCTTCTTTACCTCTCTCACCAAGGCTCTTCTCCCACGATTGCTCAGTTTGGCTGGACGGCCAGGTCTAGGAAGACTTCTGGTGGTCCCAAACTTCTTCCATTTAAGGATTATGGAGGCCACTGTGCTCTTATGAACCTTGGGTAATGCAGAAATTCTTTTATAACCTTGGCTAGATCTGTGCCTTGCCACAATTCGGTCTCTGAGCTCCTTGGGCAGTTCGTTTGAGCTCATGATTCTCATTTGGTCTGACATGTAGTGTGAGCTGTGGGGTCTTATATAGACAGGTGTGTGCCTTTCCAAATCAAGTCCTATCAGTTTAATTAAACACATTTGGACTCCATTGAAGGAGTAGAACCATCTCAAGGAGGATCACAAGGAAATGGACAGCATGTGACTTAAATATGAGTGTCTGAGCAAAGGATCTGAATACTTATGACCATGTGATATTTCAGTTTTTCTTTTTTAATAAATTTGCAAAAAAATTCTATATTGCTGTTTTTTTCAGTCAAGATGGGGTGCTGAGTGTACTTTAATGAGAAAAAAATGAACTTTTTAGAATTTATCAAATGGCTGCAATGAAACAAAGAGTGAAAAATTTAAAGGAGTCTGAATACTTTCCGTACTCACTGTATGTATCTATATAAACTGCTCCAAAAATAAAGGGAACACTTAAAACAACAGAATATAACTCCAAGTAAATCAAACTTCTGTGAAATCAAACTGTCCACTTAGGAAGCAACACTGATTGACAATCAATTTCACATGCTGATGTGCAAATGGAATAGAGGATAGATGGAAATTATTGGCAATTATCAAGACACCCTCAATAAAGGAGTGGTTCTGCAGGTGGGGACCACAGACCACATCTCAGTACCAATGCTTTCTGGCTGATGTTTTGGTCACTTTTGAATGTTGGTTGTGCTTTCACACTCGTGGTAGCATGAGACAGACTCTACAACCCACAGAAGTTGCTCAGATAGTGCAGCTCATCCAGGATGGCACATCAATGCGAGCTGTGGCAAGAAGGTTGGCTGTGTCCAGAGGCTGGAGGCGCTACCAGGAGACAGGCCAGTACACCAGGAGATGTGGAGGGGGCCGTAGGAGGGCAACAACCCAGCAGCAGGACCGCTACCTCCGCCTTTGTGAAAGGAGGAACAGGAGGAGCACTGCCAGAGCCCTGCAAAATGACCTCCAGCTGGCCACAAATGTGCATGTGTCTGCACAAACGGTTAGATACCGACTCCATGAGGGTGGTATGAGGGCCCGACGTCCACAGATAGGGGTTGTGCTCACAGCCCAACACCATGCAGGACGCTTGGCATTTGCCACAGAACACCAGGATTGGCAAAGTTGCCACTCGCGCCCTGTGCTCTTCGTAGATGAAAGCAGGTTCACACTGAGCACATGTGACAGACGTGACAGAGTCTGGAGACGCCGTGGAGAGTGACATCCTTCAGCATGACCGGTTTGGCAGTGGGTGAGTAATGGTGTGGGGTGGCATTTCTTTGGAGAGCCGCACAGCCCTCCATGTGCTCGCCAGAGGTAGCCTGGCTTCCATTAGGTACCGAGATGAGATCCTCAGACCCCTTGTGAGACCATATGCTGGTGCGGTTGGCCCTGGGTTCCTCATAATGCTGGACAATGGCAGACCTCATGTGGCTGGAGTGTGTCAGCAGTTCCTGCAAGATGGAGGCATTGAAGCTATGGACTGGCCCGCCCGTTCCCCAGACCTGAATCCGATTGAGCACATCTGGGACATCATGTCTCGCTCCATCCGCCAACGTCACGTTGCACCACAGACTGTCCAGGAGTTGGCGGATGCTTTAGTTCAGGTCTGGGAGGAGATCCCACAGGAGACCATCCGCAACCTCATCAGGAGCATGCCCAGGCGTTGTAGGGAGGTCATACAGGCACGTGGATATATATATATATATATATATATATATATATATATATATATATATATATATATATATATATATGCCTTTTTGTCATTCTAGTAGTAGGGCCATAATTAAGACATGATTTGTTGAAACGTGTAGGTCTGTAAGCTATGATAGTTGCACATTTGCTGTATTCTTTGTGGAGCAGTGTTTTATATGGCTAATAAAAGCTAAGTTTTAATATTTTTTCTACTAAACAAACCTTTACGCTGGATCATTTGCACTTTTCCCTTGTCTGACTGCACTTACGTTTTGCCCTGGTACCACTTATCTGCATCTCCAGAAGTTTCCCATTTCTCTATTATACTCTTCAAATTACATTTTGAGACTTTCTCCTCCTGCTGTTGCACATATTTTTTTCCCTTCATCTGCACAGGTATCATTAATCTATCAACTATAATGGCCGTACCAGGTCCTGCAGGTCCTGTATCCCGTACACATGACGTGGGCAGTGCACGGCATGCCGCTAGTTTTTATTCTGAGTGCTCTTATATACGGTGGTAGTTTTACACAATGTTGAGCCTGTGATTTGCAGAGTGAAATGTCTGACTGCTAGAACAGAAGTATACGGCAGATTCTACAGCATGGATACATAAAGGACGTCCTGGGGGAATATACCTCCCTCCAACACTCGTCCAGTCCCTGCCTCACACTAGAGACATTTATAATAACTCCAGGACTATGGAGCTGGTCATTTTCTCATAATCTGTGGCCATTATTAGTGATCTCACATTGTACGGTAATATCACCCTGGAGGTTGTGATGTATTTAGTGTAATAGCGCCATCTAGAATATACAGTATATATCAGGCGATACCATGCTTACTATAGTTAGTCGTCTTCTGTGCCCTCTATAGCTATCTATTATACTTTATATTTCTTTATAATAATTTATAATAAATTACTCGATAGTTTTACAGCTTTATGATGTTTATTAATCTGCTGAAATGATAAAAGAAAGTCGAACCTTACAGTGGACACAGGTGGAAGTGTCCTCCATGATGGTGTAGGCTGAGGTGGAGCAAGTATTTAGTCAGTGGGGGATCAAGATGACGAGTATTCCCCAGGGTTCCCTGTTATCAGGGAGGGACCCGGTGTATGCAATCAAAAGATCTTATCCTCTGACCGGCTTTGTGCCATCAACAGGTAATGATCCTCTGTCCGGCTGTGTGCCATCAACAGGTAATGACCATCCGGCAGTCCGACATCAACTGGTCATCACCCTCCAGCTGTGTGCAATCAACAGGTAATGACCATCCGGCAGTGCGCCATCAACAGGTAATGACCCTCTGGCTATGGCCATCAATAGGTCATCACCCTCCGGCTGTGTTCCATCAACAGGTAATGACCATCCGGCAGTGTGCCATGAACAGGTAATGACCATCCGGCTGTGTGCCATCAACAGGTAATGACCAGCCGGCAGTGCACCATCAACAGGTAATGACCCTCTGGCTATGGCCATCAATTGGTCATCACCCTCCGGCTGTGTGCCATCAATAGGTAATAACCATCCGGCAGTGCGCCATGAACAGGTAATGACCATCCGTCTGTGTGCCATCAACAGGTAATTATCCTCTGTCCGGCTGTGTGCCATCAACAGGTAATGACCCTCTGGCTATGGCCATCAATAGGTCATCATCCTCCAGCTGTGTGCCATCAACAGGTAATGACCCTCTGGCTATGGTCATCAATAGGTCATCACCCTCCGGCTGTGTGCCATCAACAGGTAATGACCCTCTGGCTATGGCCATCAATAGATCATCACCCTCCGGCTGTGTGCCATCAAATGTTTTTATCTTCTGTCCAGTTTTGTGCCATCAAGAGGTAATGACCCTCCAGCTGTGGGCCATCAACAGGTCATCACCCTTCGGCATTTAGGCTTCTTGTCTTCTGTAAGATGCGATTCTTGAGTCTCCTGATGCTAAAAAATATTTAAAAAATCACCGATTAAACTAATAATCTATCTTGTACATAAGCATCACAATTTATAATCTATCTAGTGCATAAGTATGACAATTTAGCTCACAGAACATACACTATGGTAAAACATTAGACCCTACAAGCAGAAATTTGCTAAACTAACATAAATATAACTGACAAATCAGTAGAAAAATCGCTACCAATGGCACAGCTCTCTTCACATCAACCTGTAACCATAGTAGATAAGAAATAGAGGACAATGCTCATAGTCAGTTATCAACAATTCGGCATGGGGCATCCCACCAGAGACATTATAATATCTAGTAGATTATAGATGGCAATAGAATTTACCAACAAGCACATAGTACGCCAAACTCAAGTACATAGTATGCCAAACCTCGACACGTTTTCCTAAAATAGGTTCATCAGAAGCACATACTAGACAGTGATACTTAGCAAAGCGTTCATAGATATATGCGCCATATGATAAGGTGCTAAAGTGCAAGTGTGTGACAAAATATCCATGCGATTTCAGGTGCAATGCTGCATTGTATGTAGTAAGATGGTGCCCATCAGACAGCATGTATAGGACTAACCTGTGATGAAAACACGAGCAATGGGAAAGTTCAAGCAGTTGCCTTCTCAATCTTCCTCGCCTCTAAGACATCTAAGGAAACATCTTCTCCTCTTGATTTTGGGTTGAGGTGTTGTAGGCATTTCAGGCTCTGGCATTCTAGGTTCTGACATACTAGGTTCTGACATGGTAGGTTCTGGTGTTCTAGGTTCTGGTGCTCTTGGCTCTGGAATTCTGGGTTGTTGGCTTCTCTGAAAAATCAGTAACCTCTCTTTAAGCTCCGTTGAACTTCGAGCTCTTCTTCCTATATTGTTGTGAGGGATCATTCTGACCCAGACAATATCACTGAACGCCACTTTATAGTTGCAACTAGGAACCTTTTTCGCATCCTGCGGTGCAGGAGCCATGGATGGAGTAGAACATTTGCCATTGGGCAGGACAGGTGTTCTCCTGGAGTCTTGCTTCTGAATCTGAGGGATGCAAATCGGCTCCTTACAAGCACTTTGTTCCTTCAGAATGGTTTTGTTCTCAGGAGTTTTCTGATTGTTTCACCAGGTTCAGACATTGCCCACTTGCTCAGGACAAGACTTAAGGCCAAATACTCTAGTATTGTCAGTAGTGTCATCACCGCAACAAAAACTGCGTCACGGAAGAGCCAAAGAGGAAGATTGATGGAAGCTTGATAGGTGCTTCTTCTGAGATCCACGGGTAGTGGGTCATCCTATAATAAAGAAAAAAAACATAATAAAGTCCTGTATATTTATACCCAATCCAGTCAAACAGAGAGCCCTTGTTATTATACAGTGATGGATACATTATCAAGCAACTTTCAGAAATATCCCATTGAGAAGATCAGGAAGAAGTTTGGGATTCACCTCCAGGGTCCATGGAATATTATTTACAGTTGGACTTTCATATGACGGACGGTCACGTGTCCAGTATGAGAAGTCCTGCAAGAGGCGATATTCTCATTAGCTGATCCTTGTGACCTCCATATTGATGAGAACATACTCGCCCTCAGTGTACTGTAATGTGGGGGGTAGAGCAACGTAAAGCACAGAAATGATAGGATGATACTCATCATCTCCAGAGGTCTCTCAGCACCAAGGTATGGTCAATGAGATACAAGCTGCAGATGGGCCGAGGCTTCTAATATACCCAGGGGTGACATCACAAAGCCCTCTGTGACATCATTGCACAGTTCTATCCATCATGTCACTGATACTTTGGACCTAACTAAATGTCTAAAAGAGAACCCTTCCACATGATTTCCAATCACGGAGCAGCTTCAGTTTTTCAAGAAAAGTTTAAAAAATATAATCTGTGCTGTGATTGGTCACAATGGCACATGAAGCAGAACGTCTTTAGATCTTTTAAAGGGAAAGTGTCAGCAATTTTTTTACAATTGTAAAATTGTAAAGTATTTATATTTATATATAAATACACATATATATTTAAAAAGGTTTTAATGGTATAAAATCTGAAAAAAATATTTTAACTCTTTTGATGTTTTCATCTTGTAAACACTAGGGTGAGCAGCTGCTGATATTTCCATGAAAACAGAATACAGCTAGCTCGCATTACGACTGCAGTAAAAGTGGGCGGGATCTGCTCACATGGGTGTGATGTCACTCCTCCCCTTCTGGGCGTTTGCAAAAAGGTAAATGAGACTGTAGTTTAGGATCACAGTGCGGAGCGATCACTGGTGACTGCAAAGTGATATATAAGGGACAACACCAAAGTCATTAATCACTACAAGGACAAGGCAGGAATGTGGGAGTCAGAGGGGTCACCCCACACTTATATCCCCTCTGACTGTCACTTCCTAAGCTCCTTTCCCTGCCATAACCTCTTATTCCCGCAGGTAAATTCTTACAGGACCCCCCTCCCCATCCCCTTCCCCTGCCGCAGCTGATTCTAAACGTCCTCCATATGTAATAATAGACAGGTACTCACCGGCAGCCTATGGTAATTCACAGGGTAGAACAGGGTACAGCACAGAAACAATATGGCGATCCTCATTGTCTCCAGGGGGTATCTCAGCACCAAGATATGGCCAATGAGATATGAGCTCCAGGTGGATGGAGCCCCCTTATATACCCCAAGGGTGACATCACAACGCCCTCTGTGACATCATCACCCACAACATTCCGTCACATGACATCACCCAGCACCAGCATCATGTGACCCAGCATAAATAGAAAGTCCTTGTTGGCTATAGCAACTATTCAAAACTAAGTTTAAACTTTTCCAACAGCTAAAGGCGGCTCTGTGATGGCAGTTTCTTCTTGTGGACGGTTGTGATAAATCTGCAGAACATCTACATAACGCGACATGTAGAAAATCCTGTCTTTTCCCCTCTGTTCTTCCTCTGGTGCTACAGAGACGGATAGAAGGAGCTTTTCCAGACCTTACAGTGCACAATATGGGACCTAATCACTGATATCCCAGATCTGCTCAGTACAAGCATACCGCCAACCTATGAGGACTAGAAAGAGGGCGAAACCATGCGGCACGCGTAGTCTGGCCACGCCCCTATCCACACCCCAAGCCACGCCCTTTTTATGCCTTGGCAGGAGGAGATGTCTGTACAAAGCGCAAGTTATCAAAAGGCTGAAGGAACACTTTATCAACATGAATGAAGGTTTTGAAGGGCATCCACTGTCCCGGCACTACCGGAAGTTCCACAACCAATCTTATAAGGACACTAAGTTTTGTGGGATCCGATTAGTCCCCAGAAAATGGAGGGGAGGTGATTACCTGAGATTAATGTCGCGGATGGAATCCAAATGGATCTTCACATTAAATAGCTTGGCTCTGAAGGGCCTTAATCACGAGAGTCAGCTGTATGCCTTCAACTCGCAGCGGTATATACTGTATGTATTTTTTATCCCAGTACCAATTGAACATTTACATTGCACTTTTATGAACCTCCTTATATTTTATCAATATAATATGTCTTTTGGATATATTCCTTTGAATCCACCTATTTTATATATGTATTTGTTTCTATACATTGATACCCCTATTGGAGATACTATATAATGTTTTTATTTTTCTCCTTCATTTTTTCCTTTTTATCTCTGGATGGTACTAAGTGCCGAATTTATACTATCCTGGTAATATACACTGATTAACAGACTGTTTTTTATAGCCATCAGAAATATAAGTATATAATTTTTATTCATTTTTAACTAATTGTGAAAGTTTGAACAAAGTCTTTTTTATTATTATTTTTTTCACACACAGTCTATTCTTATTGGAATTCTATCTTAGTTCTATTGCACCTCCATATGTCCTTTTGCACCGTCTTGTTAGTATTGGATCTTCCTCCATTTCTTTGGTTGTATTATCTTTGTGGGGGGCGTTTGGACTTTATTAGGTTACCAGTTTGACTACCAGCGAGAAGCTGACGAAGAGGAACTGTGAGTCCTCGAAACGCGTAGTTTTTTTTGGCCTATACAGGACATCGAAGGAGAAGGAGAGAGTCAAGGCACAGGGATAAGCCCTCCTGATATCCAGAAGATATATATAACCATATCATATTATTGATACAAAATATAAATGCACAGAGTCAATAAAATCATTTAAAAACACCAAACCCCATCCTTACTTTGCAGGATACCTATTCCAAAGGTGTATCTAGGTTTTCTGGCACCCGGTGCAGCAGGGGCTGGCTGGCACATTTTAGCCTGGGGGGCAAGCACACAGCAGTGGCCCATGAGTAGCGGCCCATCCTTAACATGTTTATTACCAGATGCATCATAAGCCTATATTCACACGACCGTATTGTCTAAGTGCTGCCCGTGAAAAAACCTGACAGCACTTGGACCAGTTCAGATGAGTGTTTGTAGTGGTCAGACATAGTACATATTATTCTTATGTATTACTTAATGTTGAGCGATACCTTCCGATATCGGGAAATATCGGATCGGATTGGATCGGACCGATACCCAAAAAGTATCGGATATCGCCGATTCCGATACCGGAAACCAATGCAAGTCAATGGGACGCTAATATCGGAATGCCATCCCAGCGTGAGAGAATTCTCCTGATTGTTTAAAAGCCGGCAGGCGGTAAAAAGCCGCCGGCTTTTAAACAATCACACAGCCCCATACTGCTTCCCCGCAGCCTCCCACCCCGATCCTGCGCTCCCCCCGCCACCTCACATCCCGATCGTAAGTTAGGACCGGGCGGGGAGCGCAGCACCAAGGAGCAGGGAGCGAAGGACCCAGGCGGGGAAGCCGGCAGGGAAAAGACTTCACCGCCGGCTTTCCCGTTTTGTGCTGCGCTCTCCCGCCGGTTATTTCAAATGAACAGCTGAGGTATCAGGTGATGCTGATCAGCTGTTTATTTGAAGTAGCTGCGGTGCCCTCAGAGGGTTCATGTGAGTTCATGCTTCACTGCATGAACTCACATGAACTTTCCCACGGCCGCACAGGTCAGCCTCACCTCCCAGACCATCAGACCCATCATGATTGGAGTGTGCGCGGGTGTCTGTGCGATGTGTGCGGGTGTGTGCGCGATGTCTGCGGGTGTCTGCGTGCAGGCAGACATAGGCCGATGTGACACTACTACTCACATCGGCCTTTGTCTGTCCCCCGTCCACTCGTGCCAGCAGGATCAGCTCGAT
Source organism: Phyllobates terribilis (assembly GCF_046119375.1). Classification (NCBI taxonomy): domain Eukaryota; kingdom Metazoa; phylum Chordata; class Amphibia; order Anura; family Dendrobatidae; genus Phyllobates; species Phyllobates terribilis. The sequence goes on from NW_027362891.1 coordinate 2,274,041, forward strand.
GGGAGCAGTAGCTATTTTAGCTGCCCCATATGTTATTTTTGCCCCTATACATCTTTTATGTTTTTAGGCCCCCCATATATTTTTTTTGTTTTTGGTCCCCAATAAATTTTAAATACATTTTTCATTGGTGGCCAGTGGTTACCTAAAATAAATTAGTTCATACATTACCTGTCCCCGCCGATCGCCACCTAAAATAAAGTAAAAAATAAAAAACTACACCTATACTCACCTAGACACCTAATTCCCCAAAGCCATCGATCTCCTGTAATAAAATATAAATAAATATGTAATAAAAATGCGGTGTAATTCAGGGTCTTTACTGGTAACAACGATAGACCCTCCCGGAGTACTTGCTAGCGAACGGGGCCTGGTCAGTCCTTGAGCAGATGGGATCTCCCCTGGCCAGGCGGAGTTGTAGGCCTCCCAAACTGACTGTACTCTTCTGGCTACCTTGCTAGAAGCGGATATAAGTAGCCCACGTCCCTGAGTGTACCGTGTGGTGCTCACCCGGGGCCTTCTAATGGCTTCCGCTCCACGATGGCGGTGCTGGTCCCACGCGTGTGACCGTGCCTTCGGGTTTCTGGGCCTGAGGACCTGAAATCCCCTGCCGGTCGGCTTCTGCTGCTGGGTAAGAGTTAGTCCCCACAGCCTCGGACGCCGGGTCCGGTAAGAAAGCTTCTCAGTCAGGGCGAGCTCTGCAGCTGCCAGCCCCTGACTCGTATTAGTATTGCTCCCACTGAGCTTCTGCTGTTTCTTCATATGACTGTTTCTTGTCTCTACTCTCCTTGACTCCAGGCTCAGGCCCCTGGACAGGGCCTGCCTGTGGAGCAGAGCCCATAGAGCAGCTCTGCTCCCTGTCTTCTCCTCTCAGAACTCCCTACCCTGCCTCAGCCCCAGGTTTATATAGGGGAAGTCCTTCCCCTCCCAAGACTGGGCAGGAGGTGTGGCATGCACAGGATCCCTGACCAAAGGACCTCCCACCTGCTCTCAGACATAATATCTCTATCACTGTGGCAACCAGACCCCTGGGGTGTCACACATCCACTGAGGCCCCTGATCATGTGACCCCTGACTCTTCCCCTCCTGTGACCTCATCACAGCTCCTGTGCGCACAGAGCAGCCATATATGTGGTGGCGGCTCTGCAGGTGGAGGTATGTGGGGATCCCCCATTACTGGGCGCAGGGGGCATTAACCCCTTGAGCACAGAGACTCTTTTGGGGTCTTGTGTTGCCCCTTTATAAGAATCATAAGGTTTTTGTTCTGTTTCCTGTAATAGATACATACGACCCAACTATGGAGACAGGAAGGGAGGAAACGTATTGTTCTCATAGTAAAGGGCCCCTTTACTGGCCCCACAGTGTAATGCCCCCATTATGCCCCTTATACAGAATGTATGATGCCCCCACACAGTGTAATGCCCCCATTATGCCCCTTATGTAGGATGCATGATGCCCCCCACAGTGTAATGCCCCCATTATACCCCTTATGCAGTATGTATGATGCCCCCACACAGTGTAATGCCCCCATTATGCCCCTTATGTAGGATGCATGATGCCCCCCACAGTGTAATGCCCCCATTATACCCCTTATGCAGTATGTATGATGCCCCCACACAGTGTAATGCCCCCATTATGCCCCTTATGCAGGATGCATGATGCCCCCACACAGTGTAATGCCCCCATTATGCCCCTTATGCAGGATGTATGATGCCCCCACACAGTGTAATGCCCCCATTATGCCCCTTATGCAGTATGTATGATGCCCCCCACACAGTGTAATGCCCCCATTATGCCCCTTATGCTGGATGTATGATGCCCCCACACAGTGTTATGCCCCTTATGCAGGATGTATGATGCCCCCCACACAGTGTAATGCCCCCATTATGCCCCTTATGCAGGATGTATGATGCCCCCACACAGTGTAATGCCCCCATTATGCCCCTTATGCAGTATACATGATGCCCCCACACAGTGTAATGCCCCCATTATGCTCCTTATGCAGTATGTATGATGCCCCCACACAGTGTAATGCCCCCATTATGCCCCTTATGCAGTATGTATGATGCCCCCACACAGTGTAATGCCCCATTATGCCCCTTATACAGTATATATGATGCCCCACACAGTGTAATGCCCCCATTATGCCCCTTATACAGTATGTATGATGCACCACACAGTGTATGCCACCATTATGCCCCTCATGCAGTATGTATGATGCTCCCACACAGTGTAATGCCCCCATTATGCCCCTTATACAAGATGTATGATGCTACCACACAATGTAATGCCCCCATTATGCCCCTTATGCAGTATGTATGATGCCCCCACACAGTGTATTGCCCCCATTATGCCCCTTATGCAGTATGTATGATGCCCCAAAAAGTTTAATGCCCCCATTATGCCCCTTATGTAGTATGTATTATGCCCCCACACAGTGTAATGCCCCCATTATGCCCCTTATGCAGTATGCAGGACATTGCCAGACCTCATGTGGCTGGAGTGTGTCAGCAGTTTCTGCAAGGTGAAGGCATTGAAGCTATGGACTGGCCCGCCTGTTCCCCAGACCTGAATCCGATTGAGCACATCTGGGACATCATGTCTCGCTCCATCTGTGTCACCCTGGCCTGGATGCCACAAAATGTATTAAAGCTGTGTCTGAGAGCAAGGGGGAGGTTCTCTAGTCAGGGGAACATTAGCATGCAATGCCTCCTGTCTCAGGCCAGTAGGGGCAGCAGGCTGCCCCTATAAAAACTGGTGCTGGGGGCAGGGTTAGAGAGAACTGGATGGCCTGTCTCAGCATTGAGACTTGTCCCAGAGCAGAACAGGGACAGACAGTTGCACTGCACCTAAGAGGAAGTGTGGCAGGAGGAGAGCCACAAGCCAGAGACAAGAGGCGAAGAGAGCCTGTCTTGGCAGAAAGAGGACTTAATTTACCAGACTTTGGTGTCTGAGGCTGAGAGGATTCCACATCCCCCAGCAGAGAACCAGTCCGCAGGGGACTGTATATTCCTTGGCCTAAGAAGCCTGGAGGCCCTGCCACAACAGAAGGGACCAGTAAAGCCGTACAAGGCTGGGAGCAGAAAGGAACCCACGTCGCAGGCCATACAGGCGAGAATACACAGAAAGCTTGGAAACGTGGGCTGTTACCCTATCAGGAGGAGATAGCCAGAAGGAGCGCAGAAAGCACGGTAGGCCTACACCCTTACCCTGACCAGGGCCAATTTCCCCGTTGCTCTCAGACATCCAGGTCCCCCTCCTAGCCGGGACTGTTTATGGGTCAATTTACCTGTTCTAGTAAAGACCCTGGACTGCAACCTGTTGTCTGTGTGCTCCTTGCTTCTCCAGCACTATCAGCACTGGGACTCTCACCACCATCACTCCCACCATCCACTATACTGCCCTGGGGCCGCACTCTTCCCGTGGGGAGTCACACTACCCTAGCTGCACACCTCATCAGCCCCAGCGGTCGGCATGCAGCGGCGGTTCCTAATAACCGCAATCCACGGGTGGCGTAGTCGGACATAATCAATAGCACATAACGGACTACCACTGGCCTGACCACCCTGAGCCACGGAACCGGGTTGCCACTACTACTCCCATCGTTCCCAGACTGCCCGGATCCGAGTGCCCCACGGCCCAAGGGGCGAGTCAGCTTTGGCGTAGTCGGCAGGATTTCATGCCCGCAACCACCGGGTACTGCGTGCCTGAAAAAGACTTTTGTAACTTACCTGTGGCGAAGTTTCCCGCCGTCCGGAGTCGTTTCCCGCCATCCGGAGCCGATTCCCGCCATCAGACGCCATCTTGGACTGTTTCCCGCCGTCTTCTGCCGTCTTCCCGCCATCCGCAGCTGTTTCTCGCCATCGGACGCCATCTTCAGGACGCCGCGCGGGAAGAAGAGGGGCGTGGACTTCAAAACCGCGCGAGATCCGAAGCTCCGCCCCACGCACCGACGCTGCACAAGGTCCTGGAAGGGAGAGAGAGCGACGCTGACGTCATCAGGACGCGACGCAAGGTCCTCGTCCAGAGCAGCAGCAGCGGAGCCGCGGCCTACAGAAGAGGATCGTCGGAAGGTAGGCCACGCTTAACTAGGGGGGAGGAAGATGTCGGACACAGAGGCGCCCACTACCACCAACGCAGCTGCAGCAGCGGTGATGCCCTTTTCCCTGCCCTACATCCCTGGAGCGGCCTGGCTGCCCAAATACTCAGGGGAGCCCCATGCCCTAACTGACTTCAAGGAAAGGCTATACAGTTTGTTCCACGTTTACCCCCTGACAGAGGAACAGAAGGTCAGCATATTGACAGGGCAGTTAACTGGCGCAGCCCAAAGGGAGGTAAAATCATGGCCCACTGAGGATAAAAGGACTGTGAAGGGTATTCTGGCCCGGCTGCGGGGTACCTTTGACACACGTACCTCCGCTGAGATTAAAATGAGGTTCTATGGATGTAAGCAGCGGGCACAGGACAGCATCAGAGACTATGCCCTAAATCTGCAGGAAGCCTTGAGGGCTATTCAACAAACTGACCCTGGCAGTGTGCAGGAAACGGATAAGCTGCTAACAGAACAATTCATAGAAGGTCTGCTGTCTAGCGCCCACAGGGCCCAACTGCGTCTCATGTTCTTTCAGAACCCCGACCTAACCTTTGCCCAATTTAAGGACAGGGCCATAAGGGTGCTCCGTGAATCTGCAACCAGTGGCGCTATAAACCCCCGGCGCCCTGCTCTCACCAACCACCAGGAGGCGGCGCCCTCCTCTATGGATCCCGTGGGGGCTGATGCACAGGCCCTGAACCAAGCCCCGTCGAAAGACCTGCACCACCAAGTCCAGGAGCTGACCAGGAGCGTCGCGGCGTTGACCAGGACCGTCCAGGCGTTGCAAGTGGACCCGTCAAGACCCATCGAGCTGGCTTCAAGTCCGGAGGATGTCCCGTGGCGTCGACAGAGGAGGATCCCGTCGTTCCGAGGGAGGCCCACAGACCGCTACGCAGAGGATGGACAGCCCATTTGCCGTCGATGCAACCAGCCCGGACACATTTCCAGGTACTGTAATTTAAAAGGGTCCAACCTGGGGCAAAGGGCCAACCCCCAGGCATAAGATCACCAGGCCCTTACAATTGGCGTAATAAGTACGTTGGGGGGCGCCCGGTTTTACCCATGGTGCTGGACGGTATCCCCATGAGCGCCTTGCTGGATAATAGGTCACAAGTAACCACTATCCCTTATGTACTTTTTAAGCAGTATTGGACTGATGCTGATATCACACGGTATCCAGACAATAACTTGAGCATCATCGCCAGTAATGGCTTACCCGTGCCGCAGATGGGGTTCAAGGAGATGACCATTAAAATTGGTAAAGTTGAACTGCCGGCACAGGGGGTGATTATTGTGGACATTGACCGTCGTGAAAGTCACCCTAAAATAACTGTGGGTACTAACGTAATTGAAAATTGTCTTTCAGAGGTAATTGTAATTCTACAACAGGTGGCGGTGAATGCTAGTTCCAGCCAACAGAGAGTCCTCAACAAGGAGATAAAAGCCCTGATGAGACGGCAGCAGGTAGAACTGTCTGGTGGTGAGATCGGTAGCGTAAGACTGAGTGACCCATTCCCCATTTCCATGCCTCCCAAAAGTGAAATGATGATCTGGTGTCGGACTGCAATCGGGTTGAGAGGTAGAGACTACCAAGCCATGGTAGAACCCGTGTACTCAGACAGCAGGCCCACCATTTTGACAGCCCGGGGGGTGGTTGATGTCCGTCATGGGAGGGTGCCCGTCCGCATCCTCAACATTGGGGAGAGGGAAGTACACTTACCCAGGTACGCTACACTCGCCAAACTGTTTGTTGTCGAACACAAAGCTATCAGGGCCGTGGAACCCTTGCCTCCATCTCCTCAGGCGGAGGGTAATGGCTCCCAGAAACAAAAGGAGGACTGGTGCCAGAAACTCCATGTGGGTGCTGACTCCACTCCCCTGCACCAAAAACAAGGAGTCTACCGGGTGGTACAGGAGTACGAGAGAGTCTTTAGTAAGCACCCGCTAGACTTCGGCAGAGTAAAAGGGATAGAACACCACATCCCCACAGGGAGCCACCCACCAATAAAAGAGAGGCACAGACCTGTACCCCCTGCACATTATCAGAACGCAAAGGGCATGCTAAGAGAGATGAAAGAAGCTGGGGTTATTAGAGACAGCTGTAGCCCCTGGGCAGCCCCCTTGGTTCTGGTCAAAAAGAAAGACGGCACCATGAGAATGTGCGTGGACTATAGACAAATCAACCGTATCACCCACAAAGACGCATATCCGCTGCCTAGAATAGAGGAGTCTTTAGCCGCACTAAAATCTGCTAACTTCTTTTCTACTTTGGACCTTACTAGCGGGTACTGGCAGGTTCCTGTGGCAGAGGCTGACAAGGAGAAGACTGCCTTCACCACCCCGATGGGACTGAGTGAGTTCAACTGTATGCCCTTCGGGCTCTGCAACGCACCAGGGACCTTCCAGAGGCTGATGGAATGATGTCTAGGGCACCGAAACTTCGAGACGGTCCTCCTTTACCTGGACGACGTGATCGTCTATTCGAAGACCTACGAGGACCACCTAAAGCACCTGGCCGAGGTGTTCGAAGCCCTGGCAGGCTATGGCCTGAAGGTGAAACCATCGAAGTGTCACCTGCTGAAACCAAAGGACCAGTACCTAGGGCACGTGGTAAGCGCGGAAGGAGTGGCCCCCGACCCTGACAAGGTCACGGCAATCAAGAGCTGGCCAAGCCCCTCGAACATCAAAGAGGTGAGACAGTTTCTCGGGTTGGTAGGCTACTACCGAAGGTTCATCCCCGGGTTCACTAAGATGGCAGCTCCTATGCAGGACCTCCTGATCGGACAGTCTAAGTCCAGGAGCCAAAAGCCGCCCTTCAAGTGGGATAAACCGGAAGAGGAGTCCTTCCGCCAGCTAAAGATGGCCCTCACAGGGGACGAGATCCTGGCCTACCCTGATTATGGCCAGCCTTTCATTCTCCACACAGATGCCAGTAATGTGGGACTGGGAGCCGTACTGTTCCAAAACCAACAGGGCAGAGAAAGGGTGATCGCGTACGCCAGCCGGAAGCTGAGACCCACCAAGAGGAACCCGGAGAATTACAGCTCCTTCAAGCTAGAATTCTTGGCGGTGGTGTGGGCCGTGACGGAACGCTTCAAGCATTACCTGGCCTCCGCAAAGTTCACCGTGTACACGGACAACAACCCGTTGACACACCTGGACAATGCAAGACTGGGTGCCCTAGAACAGCGGTGGATGGCCCGTCTCTCCAACTATGACTGATCAAGTACCGGGCCGGCAAAACCAATGCCAACGCTGACGCCCTATCGAGGATGCCTCACTTATCTGAAGGTGACGAAGACCCAGAAGAGCTGGAGGAGGTAGAACTCCCCGCGTTTCACCGGTATGGAGCTGCTCAATACTCCCACCGCGTGAAGGAGGAGGATCTAACAACCGTGATGATAAATCCCCTACCTCAACACAGCTGGGCCGAGACCCAAGATAGTGACCCTGCCATCCGCCTGGTGAAAGATCTGCTGACCCAGGAAGATGCCCGCATAGATCCGGATGCTCCAGAGGAAGCCAAGCAGCTATGGAAAGAGAAGAGCAAGCTGTTCCTCTACGAAGGCAAGTTGTGCAGAAGGATTGTCAACCACCGGACGCACGAGCTGACCTGGCAAGTCGTGGTCCCAAGGCAGGATGCAGCTATGGTCCTGGGGGCTTACCATGACAGAGCGGGACACATCGGTTCGGTTGGAAGAAACTGGAGTTCCTACTAAGAGGAAGGTTCTTTTGGGTCGGCATGAGAGGAGCTGTAGAAAAATGGTGCAGAGACTGTGGCCCTTGTCACCTAAGGAGGAAGGACCGCACCAGCCAGAAGACACCCTTGAGGCCCATCGTCACCACGCAGCCTCTTGAGCTGGTAGCTCTGGACCATGTCAAATTGGCTCCCAGCCGGTCAGGATACATCTATGCCCTGACAATCGTGGACCACTATTCCCGTTTTCTAGTGGTGGTCCCAGTAAAAGACTTGACAGCCCAAACAGCGGCCAGAGCCTTCCAGCAATATTTCTGCCGTCCACACGGGTATCCGGAACAGGTCCTGACAGACCAGGGTCCAGCGTTCGAGGCTGAAATCTTTCAGGAGTTCGGCAACCTCTATGGCTGTAAGAAGATTCGGACAACGCCTTACCACCCACAAACCAACGGGATGTGTGAGAAGATGAACAATATAGTCATTGATCTCCTGAAGACGTTGCTCCTGGAGGAGCGCAGCCTGTGGCCAGAAAAACTGCCGGACCTGATAGACTTATACAATCATATCCCGGTGAATGCTACCAACTGCACCCCGGCTTACCTGATGCGACCCAGACCGGGTAAGCTGCCTATAGACCTGGAGATGGGAGTCCTAACGCCTGAGGACACCTCCCCGGATGCGGACTGGGATACGGAAAGGCAACTGCAGTACAAGAAGGTGCAGTAGACTGTGGAGAAGAGCCTGGCCCAGGTGAGAGAGAGGCAAGAAAAACTCTTCAACCAACACGCCCCTGCTGGTCCCCTAGAACCTGGTGAGCAAGTCCTAAAGCGAAAAAGAAGGCTTCACAAGTTGGACGACCAGTGGGAAAGGGAACCCTACACCGTACTGCAGTCTGATCACGACAACCCGAAGGTGTGCGTGATCACCAAGGACGGAGGAGAAACCACTAGTACCGTCTCCAGAGACCATCTCAAAAGATGCCCCGAGCAACTCCGTAGTGCAGAAGAGGATCAGAGTGACCTTGAACCCGCAGAGGACAAGGAAGAAATGATCAGCACCGTTCTCGGAGAGTTCCCTCAGTCCTGGACTCGCATAAATGATGCCATAGTGGTACCCGTCCTGCATTTCCTGCAACCGGCACAGCAACAACCAACACCAGAGCCGGAAGGTGAAGAGGAGCAAGCGGTTCCAGAGGCAGAAGAGCCTGTACCAGCAGCCCAGGAGAGTCAACCCTCTGCTGACAGTGAGCCTGCCATGCCTGCGGTAAGCCAAAGGACCCACAGACAGCTGCCTTCCCTACCTGTACACCCAGCTGGTAGCTGTACCCCTAACGCTAGTGGGGAAAGCCAGGTTGGTCCACCACCAGACAGTGGGCTACGTAGGTCAACCAGGAGCACAAAGGGGCTGATACCCGCTCGCTGGAGAATATAGAGCGCACTAAAATTGTAAATAACCTTGTTGCCAAATGTTGAATTGTTTGCAAAGTTACATGCATGTTTGGTAATTCCGTGTTTCAGTTTCTTGCAGTTACTGTAAGGACTCACAGGTTATGGACTTTTTATAACCGGGACCTGGTATGGACTGCGTTCGGAGCCTAACCAAGGAATGAACTAAGACTGTGAAGGACTTGGGGTAGGACAGACCCCCACCTGGTTAAGGCTCCCCGTTGTATTGGTGATATGGGCACCCGGTCACAGGCCACACTGTGACCTTAAGAACTCAATTTGTGCGTCGTCTGTCTATTAATGTCTATTAATGTTTTATTGTCTTTGTTTATTGTTTAGTCCCGGAGTACTAAATTTCACTAGGGGGGAATGTGTCACCCTGGCCTGGATGCCACAAAATGTATTAAAGCTGTGTCTGAGAGCAAGGGGGAGGTTCTCTAGTCAGGGGAACATTAGCATGCAATGCCTCCTGTCTCAGGCCAGTAGGGGGAGCAGGCTGCCCCTATAAAAGCTGGTGCTGGGGGCAGGGTTAGAGAGAACTGGATGGCCTGTCTCAGCATTGAGACTTGTCCCAGAGCAGAACAGGGACAGACAGTTGCACTGCACCTAAGAGGAAGTGTGGCAGGAGGAGAGCCACAAGCCAGAGACAAGAGGCGAAGAGAGCCTGTCTTGGCAGAAAGAGGACTTAATTTACCAGACTTTGGTGTCTGAGGCTGAGAGGATTCCACATCCCCCAGCAGAGAACCAGTCCGCAGGGGACTGTATATTCCTTGGCCTAAGAAGCCTGGAGGCCCTGCCACAACAGAAGGGACCAGTAAAGCCGTACAAGGCTGGGAGCAGAAAGGAACCCACGTCGCAGGCCATACAGGCGAGAATACACGGAAAGCTTGGAAACGTGGGCTGTTACCCTATCAGGAGGAGATAGCCAGAAGGAGCGCAGAAAGCACGGTAGGCCTACACCCTCACCCTGACCAGGGCCAATTTCCCCGTTGCTCTCAGACATCCAGGTCCCCCTCCTAGCCGGGACTGTTTATGGGTCAATTTACCTGTTCTAGTAAAGACCCTGGACTGCAACCTGTTGTCTGTGTGCTCCTTGCTTCTCCAGCACTATCAGCACTGGGACTCTCACCACCATCACTCCCACCATCCACTATACTGCCCTGGGGCCGCACTCTTCCCGTGGGGAGTCACACTACCCTAGCTGCACACCTCATCAGCCCCAGCGGTCGGCATGCAGCGGCGGTTCCTAATAACCGCAAATCCACGGGTGGCGTAGTCGGACATAAACATCAGCACATAACAGACTACCACTGGCCTGACCACCCTGAGCCACGAAACCGGGTTGCCACTACTACTCCCATCGTTCCTCTACTGCCCGGATCCGAGTACCCCACGGCCCAGGGGGCGAGTCACATCCACCAACGTCGCGTTGCACCACTGACTGTTCAGGAGTTGGCTGATGCTTTAGTCTAGGTCTGGGAGGAGATCCCACAGGAGACCATCCGCAACCTCATCAGGAGCATGCCCAGGCGTTGTAGGGAGGTCATACAGGCACGTGGAGGCCACACACAATACTGAGCTTTCATCTGTGAAGAGCAGAGGGCACCAGTGGCGACTTTGCCAATCCTGGTGTTCTGTGGCAAATGCCAAGCGTCCTGCACAATGTTGGGCTGTGAGCACAACCCCCATCTGTGGACATCGGGCCCTCATACCACCCTCATGGAGTCGGTTTCTAACCGTTTGTGCAGACACATGCACATTTGTGGCCAGCTGGAGGTCATTTTGCAGGGCTCTGGCAGTGCTCCTCCTGTTCCTCCTTGCACAAAGGAGGAGGTAACGGTCCTGTTGCTGGGTTGTTGCCCTCCTATGGCTCCCTGCACATCTCCTGGTATCTGCTCCATGCTCTGGACACTGTGCTGACAGACACAGCTACACTTCTTGCCACAGCTCGCACTGATGTGCCATCCTGGATGAACGGCACTACCTGAGCAACTTCTATGGGTTGTACTGTAGACACTGCCTAATGCTAATGTACCTCTAGGGGTGAGAGCAATGGCAAAATGAAAAAGTGACCAAAACATCAGCCAAAAAGAATGAGAACAGAGAAATGGTCTGTGGTCACCACCTGCAGAACCACTCCTTTATAGGGGGTATCTGGCTAATTGCCTATCATTTCTACCAGTTGTCTGCTCCATTTGCACAACAGCAGGAGAAATTGATTCACAATCCGTGTTGCTTCATAACTGGACAGGTAGATTTCACAGAAGTGTTATTGACTTGGAGTTGTGATGTTTAAGTGTTCCCTTTATTTTTTGAGCAGTGTGTGTATATATATAATATATTTACATATTTCTATTGATCATATTAAAATTGTACATATACACTGTGTTCCAAATTATTATGCAAATAATATTTTCTCAGATTTTCCCAAATTACCTATATGAATTGCAGTCATTGTAATTTTCCAGTCAATAACTATTAGAGTACAATTGAACGGTTTTTGTACAAACTGCCTATGATAACAGTATATTTTTTAAAAAATAAAAAACTCAAACTGCACTCAAAATGCATGTTCCAAATTATTATGCACAGCAGAGTTTTCAACCTTTTCATTTTAATAAAGAACAAAAAAATGGTCATTTTTGAAATTCTAAGCATTAGCAGGTTATTACACACTGAAATCAAACAGTTTTCAACTCAAAACTTTATTCTAGGTGATGTTACATTTGCACATAGGACCCCTTGTTCGAAAGGAGCTTCTGAACTCTCTCGTCCATTGAATTTGTCAGGTTTTGGATGGTTTCTGCTTTAATTGTTGTGCATGAGGACAGAATACCCTCCCAGAGCTGTTGCTTAGATGTGAACTGCCTCCCGCCATCATAGACACTCCTTTTGATGATGCTCCAGAGGTTCTGAATGGGGTTGAGGTCAGGGGAGCATGGGGGCCAAACCATAAGTTTGTCCCCTTTTATGCCCATAGCAGCCAGAGATGCAGATGTGTTATGTGCATCATGAGACGGTGCATTATCATGCATGAAATGATCTTGATGGTCCAGATGGATGGAGTGGAGGATGGCTGGTTGATGGACACCCCATGCAAACACGGCTACAGCGCCAACAAGGAGGAGGTGGAGTAATGTTTTGGGCTGGAATCATGGGGAGAGAGATTGTCGGCCCTTTTAGGATCCCTGAAGGGGTAAAGATGAACTCCATAATGTATGTTGAGTTTCTCAAACAGCACTTGCTTCCATGGTTCAAGAAGAAGAACCGTGCATTCCGCAGCAAGATCATTTTCATGCATGATAATGCCCCGTCTCATGCTGCACATAACACATCTGCATCTCTGGCTGCTATGGGCATAAAAGGGGACAAACTTATGGTGTGGCCCCCATGCTCCCCTGACCTCAACCCCATTGAGAACCTCTGGAGCATCATCAAAAGGAGTGTCTATGATGGCGGGAGGCAGCTCACATCTAAGCAACAGCTCTGGGAGGGTATTCTGTCCTCATGCAAAACAATTGAAGCAGAAACCATCCAAAACCTGACAAATTCAATGGACGAGAGAGTTCAGAAGCTCCTTTCGAACAAGCGGTCCTATGTGCAAATGTAACATCACCTAGAATAAAGTTTTGAGTTGAAAACTGTTTGATTTCAGTGTGTAATAACCTGCTAATGCTTAGAATTTCAAAAAAGACCATTTTTTTGTTCTTTATTAAAATTAAAAGGTTGAAAACTCTGCTGTGCATAATAATTTGGAACATGCATTTTGAGTGCAGTTTGAGTGTTTTATTTTTTTAAATATACTGTTATCATAGGCAGTTTGTACAAAAACCTTTCAATTGTACTCTAATAGTTATTTGACTGGAAAATTACAATGACTGCAATTCATATAGGTAATTTGGGAAAATCTGAGAAAATAATATTTGCATAATAATTTGGAACACAGTGTATACAGACCACAAAGTATGGCAGTATCAGCGATCAAGCAGACAAGGGCTGGAGAGAGCAGGAGAGACGTTAGAAAGACGCTCGAGAGAGAGAGAGCAGGAGAGACGCTCGAGAGAGAGAGCAGGAGAGACGCTAGAAAGACGCTCGAGAGAGAGAGCAGGAGAGATGCTCGAGATCAGGAGAGACGCTCGAGAGAGAGAGAGAGCAGGAGAGACGCTCAAGAGAGAGAGCAGGAGAGACGCTCGAGAGAGAGAGCAGGAGAGACGCTCGAGAGAGAGAGAGCAGGAGAGACGCTCGAGAGAGAGAGCAGGAGAGACGCTAGAAAGACGCTCGAGAGAGAGAGAGCAGGAGAGACGCTCGAGAGAGAGAGAGACAGCAGGAGAGACGCTCAAGATCAGGAGAGACGCTCGAGAGAGAGAGCAGGAGAGACGCTCGAGAGAGAGCAGGAGGGACGCTAGAGAGAGAGAGCAGGAGAGACGCTCGAGAGAGAGCAGGAGGGACGCTAGAGAGAGAGAGGAGGAGAGACGCTCGAGAGAGAGAGAGCAGGAGAGACGCTCGAGAGAGAGAGAGAGCAGGAGAGACGCTCGAGAGAGAGCAGGAGAGACGCTCGAGAGAGAGAGAGCAGGAGAGACGCTAGAAAGACGCTCGAGAGAGAGAGAGCAGGAGAGACGCTCGAGAGAGAGAGCAGGAGAGACGCTAGAAAGACGCTCGAGAGAGAGAGAGCAGGAGAGACGCTCGAGAGAGAGAGAGAGAGCAGGAGAGACGCTCAAGATCAGGAGAGACGCTCGAGAGAGAGAGCAGGAGAGACGCTCGAGAGAGAGCAGGAGAGACGCTCGAGAGAGAGAGCAGGAGAGACGCTCGAGAGAGAGCAGGAGGGACGCTAGAGAGAGAGAGGAGGAGAGACGCTCGAGAGAGAGAGAGCAGGAGAGACGCTCGAGAGAGAGAGAGCAGGAGAGACGCTCGAGAGAGAGCAGGAGAGACGCTCGAGAGAGAGAGAGCAGGAGAGACGCTAGAAAGACGCTCGAGAGAGAGAGAGCAGGAGAGACGCTCGAGAGAGAGAGCAGGAGAGACGCTCGAGAGAGAGCAGGAGGGACGCTAGAGAGAGAGAGCAGGAGAGACGCTCGAGAGAGAGAGAGCAGGAGAGACGCTCGAGAGAGAGAGAGCAGGAGAGACGCTCGAGAGAGAGCAGGAGAGACGCTCGAGAGAGAGAGAGCAGGAGAGACGCTAGAAAGACGCTCGAGAGAGAGAGAGCAGGAGAGACGCTCGAGAGAGAGAGCAGGAGAGACGCTCGAGAGAGAGCAGGAGAGACACTCGAGAGAGAGAGCAGGAGAGACGCTCGAGAGAGAGAGAGCAGGAGAGACGCTCGAGAGAGAGAGAGCAGGAGAGACGCTCGAGAGAGAGAGCAGGAGAGACGCTCGAGAGAGAGAGAGCAGGAGAGACGCTCGAGAGAGAGAGAGCAGGAGAGACGCTCGAGAGAGAGAGCAGGAGAAACGTTCGAGAGAGAGAGCAGGAGAGACACTCGAGAGAGAGAGCAGGAGAGACGCTCGAGAGAGAGAGCAGGAGAGGCGCTCGAGAGAGAGAGCAGGAGAGACGCTCGAGAGAGAGAGCAGGAGAGACGCTCGAGAGAGAGAGAGAGCAGGAGAGACGCTCGAGAGAGAGAGCAGGAGAGACGCTCGAGAGAGAGAGAGCAGGAGAGATGCTCGAGAGAGAGAGAGCAGGAGAGACGCTAGAGAGAGAGAGACGCTCGAGAGAGAGAGAGCAGGAGAGACGCTCAAGAGAGAGAGAGCAGGAGAGACGCTCGAGAGAGAGAGAGACGCTCGAGAGATTGAGCAGGAGAGAAGCTCGAGAGAGAGAGCAGGAGAGACGCTCGAGAGAGAGCAGGAGAGACGCTCGAGAGAGAGCAGGAGAGACGCTCGAGAGAGAGAGCAGGAGAGACGCTCGAGAGAGAGAGAGCAGGAGAGATGCAAGAGAGAGAGAGACGCTTGAGAGAAAGAGCAGGAGAGAAGCTCGAGAGAGAGAGCAGGAGAGAAGCTCGAGAGAGAGAGCAGGAGAGACGCTCGAGAGAGAGCAGGAGAGAGGCTCGAGAGAGAGAGCAGGAGAGACGCTCGAGAGAGAGAGCAGGAGAGACACTCGAGAGAGAGCAGGAGAGACGCTCGAGAGAGAGAGAGCAGGAGAGACGCTCGAGAGAGAGAGCAGGAGAGACGCTCGAGAGAGAGAGCAGGAGAGACGCTCGAGAGAGAGAGCAGGAGAGACGCTCGAGAGAGAGAGAGCAGGAGAGACGCTCGAGAGAAAGAGCAGGAGAGAAGCTAGAGAGAGAGAGCAGGAGAGACGCTCGAGAGAGAGCAGGAGAGATGCTCGAGAGAGAGAGCAGGAGAGACGCTCGATAGAAAGCAGGAGCAACTGTCAATCACTTCATCACTATATGACTCAGTAATGATACCTATAGCATATTACTCAGGGTGACAACATGGCAGGTCACAGAGTTACTTTCATGATCTAGATTTGCTAAATTGGAGACATATCATGATACAGAGCCCATGTCCATGACTTATGTCAGCTCCAAAGTGAAATATGTATTGAAAAAAATTAAAAAAAATTATATATATACACACACATATACATACACTGCTCAAAAAAATAAAGGGAACACTCAAATAACACATCCTAGATCTGAATGAATGAAATATTCTCATTGAATACTTTGTTCTGTACAAAGCTGAATGTGCTGACAACAAAATCACATAAAAATCATCAATGGAAATCAAATTTATTAACTAATGGAGGCCTGGATTTGGAGCCACCCCCAAAATTAAAGTGGAAAAACACACTACAGGCTGATCCAACTTTGATGTAATGTCCTTAAAACAAGTCAAAATGAGGTTCAGTATTGTGTGCGGCCTCCACGTGCCTGTATGACCTCCCTACAACGCCTGGGCATGCTCCTGATGAGGTGGTCTCCTGTGGGATCTCCTCCCAGACCTGGAATAAATCATCCGCCAACTTCTGGAAAGTCTATGGTGCAACGTGACGTTGGTGGATGGAGCGAGACATGATGTCCCAGATGTGCTCAATCGGATTCAGGTCTGGGGAACGGGTGGGACAGTCCATAGCTTCAATGCCTTCATCTTGCAGGAACTGCTGACACACTCCAGCCACATGAGGTCTGGCATTGTCCTGCATTAGGAGGAACCCAGGGCCAACCGCACCAGCATATGGTCTCACAAGGGGTCTGAGGATCTCATCTCGGTACCTAATGGCAGTCAGGCTACGTCTGGCGAGCACATGGAGGGCTGTGCGGCCCTCCAAAGAAATGCCACTCCACACCATTACTGACCCACTGCCAAACCGGTCATGCTGAAGGATGTTGCAGGCAGCAGATCGCTCTCCGCGGCGTCTCCAGACTCTGTCATGTCTGTCACATGTGCTCAGTGTGAACCTGCTTTCATCTGTGAAGAGCACAGGGCGCCAGTGGCGACTTTGCCAATCCTGGTGTTCTGTGGCAAATGCCAAGCGTCCTGCACAATGTTGGGATGTGATCACAACCCCCATCTGTGGACGTCGGGCCTTCATACCACCCTCATGGAGTCGGTTTCTAACCGTTTGTGCAGACACATGAACATTTGTGGCCTGCTGGAGGTCATTTTGCAGGGCTCTGTCAGTGCTCCCCCTGTTCCTCCTTGCACAAAGGCGGAGGTAGCGGTACTGCTGCTGGGTTGTTGCCCTCCTACGGCCCCCTCCTTGTCTCCTGGTGTACTGGCCTGTCTCCTGGTAGCACCTCCAGCCTCTGGACACTACGCTGACAGACACAGCAAACCTTCTTGCCACAGCTCGCACTGATGTGCCATCCTGGATGAGCTGCACTACCTGAGCAACTTCTGTGGGTTGTAGAGTCCGTCTCATGCTACCACGAGTGTGAAAGCATAACCAACATTCAAAAGTGACCAAAACATCTGCCAGAAAGCATTGGTACTGAGATGTGGTCTGTGGTCCCCACCTGCAGAATCAATCCTTTGAGGGTGTCTTGATAATTGCCAATAATTTCCATCTATTGTCTATTCCATTTGCACAACAGCATGTGAAATTGATTGTCAATCAGTGTCATTTCCTAAGTGGACAGTTTGATGCACTTGGAGTTATATTCTGTTGTTTAAGTGTTCCCTTTATTTTTTTGAGCAGTGTATATATACAGTACAGACCAAAAGGTGGACACACCTTCTCATTTAAAGATTTATCTGTATTTTCATGACTAAGAAAATTGTACATTCACACTGAAGGCATCAAAACTATGAATTAACACATGTGGAATTATATACTTAACAAAAACGTGTGAAACAACTGAAAATATGTCTTATATTCTAGGTTCTTCAAAGTAGCCACCTTTTGCTTTGATGGCTGCTTTGCACACTCTTGGCATTCTCTTGATGAGCTTCAAGAGGTAGTCACCGGAAATGGTTTTCACTTCACAGGTGTGCCCAGTCAGGTTTAATAAGTGGGATTTCTTGCCTTATAAATGGGGTTGGGACCATCACTTGTGTTGTGCAGAAGTCTGGTGGATACACAGCTGATAGTCCTACTGAATAGACTGTTAGATGCTTTTTTCTTGCCATCATACAAATTTTAAGTAAAGAAAAACGAGTGGCCATCATTACTTTAAGAAATGAAGGTCAGTCAGTCCGAAAAATTGTGAAAACTTTGAAAGCGTCCCCAAGTGCAGTTGCAAAAACCATCAAGCGCTACAAAGAAACTGTCTCACATGAGGACTGCCCCAGGAAAGGAAGACCAAGAGTCACCTCTGCTTCTGAGGATAAGTTTATCCGAGTCACCAGCCTCAGAAATCGCAGGTTAACAGCAGCTCAGATTAGAGACCAGGTCAATGCCACACAGAGTTCTAGCAGCAGAAACATCTCTTCAACAACTGTTAAGAGGAGACTTTGTGCAGCAGGCCTTCATGGTAAAATAGCTGCTAGGAAACCACTGCTAAGGACAGGCAACAAGCAGAAGAGACTTGTTTGGGCTAAAGAACACAAGGAATGGACATTAGACCAGTGGAAATCTGTGCTTTGGTCTGATGAGTCCAAATTTGAGATCTTTGGTTCCAACCACCGTGTCTTTGTGCGATGCATAAAAGGTGAACGGATGGACTCTACATGCCTGGTTCACACAGTGAAGCATGGAGGAGGAGGAGTGATGGTGTGGGGGTGCTTTGCTGGTGACACTGTTGGAGATTTATTCAAAATTGAAGGCATACTGAACCAGCATGGCTACCACAGCATCTGGCAGCGGCATGCTATTCCATCCGGTTTGCGTTTAGTTGGACCATCATTTATTTTTCAAAAGGACAATGACCCCAAACACACCACCAGGCTGTGTAAGGGCTATTTGACCAAGAAGGCGAGTGATGGGGTGCTACGCCAGATGACCTGGCCTCCACAGTCACCAGACCTGAACCCAATCGAGATGGTTTGGGGTGAGCTGGACCGCCGAGTGAAGGCAAAAGGGCCTACAAGTGCTAAGCATCTCCGGGAACTCCTTCAAGATTGTTGGAAGACCATTTCCGGTGACTACCACTTGAAGCGCATCAAGAGAATGCCAAGAGTGTGCAAAGCAGTCATCAAAGCAAAAGGTGGCTACTTTGAAGAACCTAGAATATAAGACATATTTTCAGTTGTTTCACACTTTTTTGTTAAGTATATATTTCCACATGTGTTAATTCATAGTTTTGATGCCTTCAGTGTGAATGTACAATTTTCATAGTCATGAAAATACATAAAAAATCTTTAAATGAGGTGTGTCCAAACTTTTGGTCTGTGCTGTACATACACACACACACACATATATATATACATACACGCCCGCAGTAGGGAAAATAAGTATTTGATACACTGCCGATTTTGCAAGCTTTCCCACCTACAAAGAATGGAGAGGTCTGTCATTTTTATCATAGGTACACTTCACCTGTGAGAGACAGAATCTAAAAATAAAATCCAAAAAAAAATCACATTGTATGATTTTTAAATAATTAAATCGCATTTCATTGCATGAAATAAGTATTTGATCACCTACCAACCAGCAAGAAATCTCGCTCTCACAGACCTGTTAGTTTTTCTTTCAGAAGCCCTCCTACTCTGCACTCCTCACCTGTATTTATTGTACCTGTTTGAACTCGTTACCTGTATAAAAGACACCTGTCCACACACTCAATCAATCACACTCCAACCTATCCACCATAGAGCAAAGAGCTATCTAAGGACACCAGGGACAAAATTGTAGACCTGCTCCAGGCTGGGATTGGCTACAGGACAATATGCAAGCAGCTTGGTGAGAAAGCAACAACTGTTGGCACAATTATTAGAAAACGGAAGAAACACAAGATGACTGTCAATCTTCCTCGGTCTGGGGCTCCATGCAAGATCTCGACCCGTGGGATAAGGATGATTCTGAGAAAGGTCAGGAATCAGCCCAGAACTACACAGGAGGACCTGGTCAATGACCTGAAGAGAGCCGAGACTACAGTCTCAAACATTACCATTAGTAACACACTATGCCGTCATGGATTAAACTCCTGCAGGGCACGCAAGGTCCCCTGCTCACGCCAGCACATGTCCAGGCCCGTTTGAAGTTCGCCATTGACCATCTGGGTGATCCAGAGGAGGCATGGGAGAGGGTCATGTGGTCAGATGAGACCAAAATAGGACTTTTTGGTATCAACTCCACTTGACGTGTTTGGAGAAAGAAGAAGGATGAGTACAACCCCAAGAACACCGTCCCAACTGAGAAGCATGCTGGGGAAACCTTATACTTTGGGGGTGCTTTTCTGCAAAGGGGACAGGACAACTGCACCCAGCAACAGTCCCGAAACTTGAAAGATCTGGAGAAGATCTGTATGGAGGAGTGGTCCAAAATTCCTGCTGCAGTGTCTGCAAACTTGGTCAAGAACTACAGGAAACGTCTGACCTCTGTAATTGCAAACAAAGGTTTCCGTACCAAATATTAAGATCTGTTTTTCTATTGTATCAAATAATTAATTTGCATAATTGCATGAAATAAGTATGTAAAAATTATAAAATGTTATTTTCTGTTTTTTATTTTTAGATTCTGTCTCTCACAGGTGAAGTGTACCTACGATAAAAATTACAGCCCTCTCCATTCTTTGTAGGTGGGAAAACTTGCAAAATCGTCAGTGTATCCAATACTTATTTTCCCCACTGTATATACTTTGTTCCTAAAAAAGAAAAAACCCACCGGTCTTCTATGTGAACATAACAAAGACTATAACTAAAAATCTTATATATTAAAAAAAAAAACTAAAACAAGGTTGACCACATTTTCTTATGGTATTTTTATCTGAAACTTCCTTGGAAAATTCACTGGAAATATCAGAAATGTCTGAAGTGGGGACCTCAATGTAAGACCCCCACCCATTAGATGTAAGGTGGCTCCCAAACCTCACGTGTCGATGCAGCACAGCCATCTGCAGCCACATTTTACGTAGAGCACACGCAGAACTGGGTCATTAACACATACATTAATCCTTTCATTTCGTTCTCCTCTGCTGAAGATGTGTTTGACAAAGACCTCATCTACCAAAATAAAGAGGTGTATTCCCTATGAACTAACAATACCGTGGCATCTCTTCTTCCCAGGTCCTCTGCGTTGTGTCAATCTTCTGGAAATGTGTGGATACATTGACAACTGGCCACTGCCAGGCCCCTGGTCGTAGTGATTATGCCTACTGTCCAAACTGATTAGACATGGACAAGGAGTAAGGTAACACCCCATTGTCAATTAGATGTAAGGCTATGTTCACACTAGGCGTTTTTTCACTACACATTACTTTCAATGGGTGAAATACACTGAAAGAAGTGACGTGCTCTATTCAGCAAAAAACAATGCAAATCACAAAATACTGATCATACAAAAACCAGGGTGTGAGCATGAGATTTCTGAAATCTCATAGACTTTGCTTGTACTGTAAAACACAGCTGAAAATTTGCATTAAAAAAACGCTGAAAAAAACGCGATGTGTGAACATAGCCTTCAAAGGCACTGCACAGTGGTCTGAAACACAAATTCTGCACATTTGTGATTTTATAGGGTTTATAAGATTACTAAAACAGACGTGTCAGGAGACCACACAGATCCACTTTATAAAAACAAAAACACCTCAGTCATTGAAAGGTTAAATTACAACATTCCTAAGTCCAGCGCTCAAAATCTCCCAAGTCTCCTTACATTATGTAGTAAAGGACAGGTGACATTGGGGCCTTGCTTGTCCACCAGGTGATGTCTTATCGGTGGAAAGACTGTGATGAGAGGTTTGTCTTGAGGAAATTGTGGCGGAAGTAAACTGCAATAAAAACAAAGTATTAGAGCAAGACGCGGGATACATGACTGCAGCCTACAGAAACGTGACAGGTCCGGGGAAAATACCCAACAGCCTCATCTCATCTCAATGGAAAATCCATTTAGGTGGCACGTAGCGTAAGGCATAAAGGGACGTCAGCACCTTGACATATGATCGTAATGGTGTTATAAGAGATCTGATGAGTCCATCATGACAAATCTAGTGTGGAAAACATATGCAAATCCGTCTGGAAGTGCACTGGGGCGTATCACTGCACTTAGACAGCTCCTTTCAAGTGCACGGACACGCCCCTCTGCACTCCCACACCAATCTGCAGACACTCCATTTCCTTTTGACTGGCACATCGGAGCTCTGCAAAAAAAAAAAAGGATAATTTTTCTGGGGAGGGACAATCGACGATACTGTTCTACGACTACTTCCATATGTAAAAGGAAGCTGAGAGGACCCTATAAGCCTCCATATTGATTTAAAGTGATTTCTTATTAGTAGCAATTAAACAACTTGCATTAATACACATCATCTATAGTGACGTCATGAGCCGCCAAGCAACATCATTTAATGGCTCCAGTGCTACAAGACATGACTATGGATGACAAGTCATTGTAGGGTACCGATTACACGCGGTGGGGTCTATCAACAGCATGGGACAAAGATATTCTAGAAGTACCTAATATGGTCTGCTTTCTTTAAGGGGTTGCCCACTACCTTGATATTGATCACTTACCCATTGGATAGGTCATTAATATGGAATCAGTGGGGGCAGGGGTGGATTAAGAGTAGTAAGGGCCCCGGGCAGTTTAGAAGGCGCGCCCCCCCCCCACACCTGATTTATCACGTGACATGTCACATGATCCCCTGTGATAGATCATGTGATAGTTCACGGGAAATTAATTTGGCATAATATTAATTGTGCTGCCTCATCTGAGAGCAGCACAATATTTGGGCAGATACCCTGATTCCAGCAATGTGTCACTTTTTCAGCTGCTTGTTGTCATTTTGAGAAAATCACCGTTTTATCTGCTGCAGATCTAGCAGCTCTCTGAATGCTGCGCTCTGTATAGCCCCGCCCACACCACTGATTGGCAGCTTTCTGCCCATGCTCAGTGTACACAGAAATCTACTGATCAGTGATGGGGGTGGGGTCCTACAGAACTTACTAGTCATCTAGTAATAATTACCTTCTGACAAATCAATGATTTTATCAAAACAACACTAAGCAGCCCAGTAAGTGACACATTACTGGAATCAGTGCCTCTAACCCTACATTATGCTGCTCTCAGATTAGGTGGCAAAAACCTGATGACAGATTCCCTTTAAAGGAGCTGTAAAGACAAAAAAGTTTGTATTAAAAAAAATACAAGCCATTTGTGAAATTAACTTTTTTTCATTGTTAATTCACATTAGACTGTATCTTCAACACTTTTGTCAGCAGGTCTTATTACAGACTCTGAATAGGGCAGCTCTCTCCCTCTCCCTCAGCAGAAAGTCACAGCATGGTTAAAAAACGGGATCTTTTATGATTTTCTCATAATAAATAAAAAAGGACATGCAAGTCCTCCAAACTATTTTCCCTTTCTCTATAGGCGAGGTCCTAAATCTTTCTTGTTCTTTAGTTGATCACATGTCAAAAATGCAAAGCATTTACTATGAACTCGCCTAAAAAAATATACACTTGGAGAGTAATATCATCATCTGCATGTAAACATTCCTTGACTCTAAGGGCTCGCTCACACTGTCGTATAACACGGCCGAATGCTATGTGATGTTTTATCGGATAGGACTCGGCCCTATGTTATACTATGGGACAGTGCGATTATTGGCATGAGAAAATAATCTCATTCGATATTCGGACCATGTGCACCCATACAAGTCTATGGGTGCACGTAAAACATTAGACTGCACTCGGATGTCATCCAAGTGCAGTCCGATGAACACTCACAGAGACTATGGAGAAGATGGAGAAATTAAGTTCTCCATCTTCTCCATATCTGTGCTGCGAGAGAATCGGATCACACTCAGTTGAAGCTCTGACAGAGTTTGAGCCCAGTGTCATTAGCATAATTGGCCCTATTCTCTTGCATGAGAGAATATATGGCTTAGTGAGTGGACCCTAAAACTGAATAGTAGTGACGGACAGGAACCTCACAAGCGGGATCCATGTAGCTCTCAGATGTCATGTAGGTAGGGCTTCATTCCATGGAGTAGGGCTTAATTCCAATGTAAATAAAAAAAAATGGACTTCAAATAAAAATTAAATGAACACAAAAAGCACTAATTGAATTATTTTTTTCATATTTATGTTTGCAGCCCCTTTAAAAACCCTTTGAGGACCAAGGCACATATATGTCCCATAGTTTTAAACTGGAAAAAAATTTGATTGAATAAAATTTAAGGTCCTCAAAGGTTTAAGTAGGTCATAAATTCATATGAATACTTGCTCATACAATTGCACATGCCAAAAGGTGAAGAAGAGCAGAATCAAAAATATGACATTAAGTGGATCACTTACAGGTATTCAAGGTGAAAGAGACCAGCAAAGGCATCGTCTCGAATGACAGTAAATGAGTTAGAATTCAGCAAGCTGAAAATGAAGACAGCAGGTTAGAAGCGAACCAGACTTTATGGTGCTCAGAATTAGTCAAGCAGAATTTATTGACTGCTCTTGCAAAGCACTGAGACTCCCGCTGTGTATAGATGGCGCCGTGCGGCCTCCCGCTGTGTATAGATGGCGCCGTGCGGCCTCCCGCTGTGTATAGATGGCGCCGTGCGGCCTCCCGCTGTGTATAGATGGCGCCGTATAGATGGCTACGTGCGGCCTCCTGCTGAGTATACGTGTATAGATGGCTACGTGCGGCCTCCTGCTGAGTATAGATGCCGCACGACGCTCCCCCCAGAGACAGCAGGAGGCCGCACAGCGCCATCTATACTCAGCAGGAGACCGCACGTAGCCATCTATACACAGCAGGAGGCCGCACGGTGACATCTATACTCAGCGGGAGACCGCATGTAGCCATCTATACACAGCGGGGGGCGCACGGCGCCCCCCCCCAGAGACTGCAGGAGGCCGCACAGCGCCATCTATACTCAGCGGGAGGCCGCACGTAGCCATCTATACACAGCGGGAGGCCTCGCGGCGCCCCCCCCAGAGACAGCAGGAGGCCGCACAGCGCCATCTATACTCAGCGGGAGGCCGCAAGTAGCCATCTATACACAGCGGGAGGCCGCACGGCGCCCCCCCAGAGACAGCAGGTGGCCGCACAGCGCCATCTATACTCAGCGGGAGGCCGCTCGGCGCCATCTATACACAGCGGGGAGCCGCACGGCGCCATCTCTACACAGCAGGGGGCCGCACTGCGCCATCTATACATAGCGGGGGGCCGCACGGCGCCATCTATACACAGCGGGGGGCCGCATGTAGCCATCTGTACACAGCGGGGGGCCGCACGGCGCCCCCCCAGATACAGCAGGAGGCCGCACGGCGCCAACTATACTCAGCAGTAGGCCGCACGCAGTCACACACACAAACATATACAGACATATACATACATGCATAAACACATTTGAAACACAAAAACATATAAACAGACATGACACAATGATATCTGCCCACACACACACACAAACAGACATCACACAATGACATCTGCCTACACACACAAACAGACATCACACAATGACATCTGCCCACACACACACACACAAACAGACATCACACAATGACATCTGCCCACACACACACACACACACATACAAACAGACATCACACAATGACATCTGCCCACACACACACACACACACACATACAAACAGACATCATACAATGACATCTGCCCACACACACACACACACACACACACACATACACACACACAAACAGACATCACACAATGACATCTGCCCACACACACACACATCACACAAACAGACATCACACAATGACATCTGCCCCCACACACACACAGACATCACACAATGACATCTGCCCCCCCCCCACACACAAACAGACATCACACAATGACATCTGCCCACACACACACACAAACAGACATCACACAATGACATCTGCCCACACACACACACAAACAGACATCACACAATGACATCTGCCCACACACACACACACACATACAAACAGACATCACACAATGACATCTGCCCACACACACACAAACAGACATCACAATGACATCTGCCCACACACACACACACACACATACAAACAGACATCACACAATGACATCTGCCCACACACACACACACACATCACACAATGACATCTGCCCACACACACACACAAACAGACATCACACAATGACATCTGCCCACACACACACACAAACAGACATCACACAATGACATCTGCGCACACACAAACACACACACACAAACAGACATCACACAATGACATCTGCCCACACACACACAAACAGACATCACACAATGACATCTGCCCACACACACACACACACACACACATACAAACAGACATCATACAATGACATCTGCCCATACACACACACACACACACAAACATACACACACACAAACAGACATCACACAATGACATCTGCCCCCACACACACACAGACATCACACAATGACATCTGCCCCCCCCACACACACACAAACAGACATCACACAATGACATCTGCCCACACACACACACACACACACAAACAGACATCACACAATGACATCTACCCCCCACACACACACATACAAACAGACATCACACAATGACATCTGCCCACACACACACACATCACACAAACAGACATCACACAATGACATCTGCCCCCACACACACACAGACATCACACAATGACATCTGCCCCCCCCCACACACACAAACAGACATCACACAATGACATCTGCCCACACACACACACAAACAGACATCACACAATGACATCTGCCCACACACACACACAAACAGACATCACACAATGACATCTGCCCACACACACACACACACACACAAACAGACATCACACAATGACATCTGCCCACACACACACACAAACAGACATCACACAATGACATCTGCCCCCACACACACACACACACACACAGACATCACACAATGACATCTGCCTACACACACACAAACAGACATCACACAATGACATCTGCCCACACACACACACACACACACACACAAACAGACATCACACAATGACATCTGCCCACACACACACACAAAGACATCACACAAACAGACATCACACAATGACATCTACCCCCCCACACACACAAACAGACATCACACAATGACATCTGCCCACACACACACACAGACATCACACAAACAGACATCACACAATGACATCTGCCTACACACACACACACAGACATACACACACAAACAGACATCACACAATGACATCTGCCCACACACACACACATACACACACACACACATACACACACACACACACACACACACTCACTCACCATCCCCCGGCTCGGCTCCAGTCCTCCCGACTCCTGCTCCTCTCCCGTGGTAAGTAGCAGTGCAGGTCGGGCGCGAACTGCGTGACGTCACAGCTAGGAAACACGGCCGCGCACAGGGCCGTGTCTCCTAGCAGTGACGCGGCCGGGCCAGCACAGGGAAGTTAACTGCTGCAGTGCTGGCCCGGCCGATGAAGAAGTAGCGGCGGCTGCTGCTGGGGGAGCGGTACGGGGCCCCTCCTCCCGGGCCCCCCCTCCCGCCACTGCTACCGGTATGTGCCGCGGCGGCCCGCACATATAATGAGGGCAATCCGGCATTAGACACCCCGCCCCGGAGCCGCGGGCCCTCTGCAGGCTCGGGGCCCTGGGCGGTCGCCCGGATTGCCCTCATTATAATCCGCCTATGAGTGGGGGCCATCTTCACAAGTGAATAGGAGCATGCGGCTCCCTCTCTGGGGGGCTGTCAAAACCCCATCGATTTGATATTGATACCCAATGCTGATGTTATCAATATCAAAGTAGAGGACAATCCCTTTAATTCCCATTAGGTTCACATTTAATAACTCCAAGAAATGCAACGTAATCTCTCAACTAAGACAATAGCACCCCGTGTCACTTACATATTGATGCTGATGGTGAAGTTCTTAAAGGTGATTGGCAGTCTGTACTCCACATCTTTCTGAATTTCAGTAATACTGGAAAGATAAAAAAAAGAAAACATTAATGATGACAATTCTACAAACTGCTGTGTCCCAAAAGAAAACACAACAGGTGGATATGTGTAAACCTAACCGATGCTCCAGTATTGTGGGTGCTGGAGCGTGCAGTCTCACAAGACATGATTTGTCTACCATCTTGAATTGGAGGTGCCCCAGCCCCCAATAATGATCTAGGTCTGATTCGGCAGAACAGCATGAGGTCCGGCAAATCTGACCGCTTTATGGATACAACATGCTCCATATTACGACCACAAGAAAAAAGCCAAATAAAGAAGTGTGAGAACAGGACGGCGATGGGTGTACGGAGGATGGCAGAGAGATGACTGCAGAACGCAGCATAAAGCACTCAGACATTAATCATCCCTGACAAAACATAATACAAGTCCTGCTTCATGCTGGGTACGCTTCTCAGGTAACCCTATACTGAAGGACTTGTACTGTTCATAGACCTAACATACAACACATTACATACAAGTTATCCCGCATCAAGAGACACATGACATTTTGTAATGGTTTGGAAATAATAACCATCCTAGACATCAAGTTCCCCTTTGAGAGGTCACAAGGTAATATCCGATGGCTCTAAAATGGAATCTGCCACCAGGTTTTGCTATCCCATCTGCATGATGTAAGGGCAGAAACCTGATTCCAGAAATGTGTCCCTTATTTCGCTGCAGTTTTGATAAATTTTAGTTTTATCTACTGCAGATCTAGCAGTGCTCTGAATGCTGAGCTCCATATAACCGGCTGCACCACTGATTGGCAGCTTTCTGTGTACACTGTGCATAGGCAGAAGGCTGCTATACAGACCTTGTGAAAAATGAGAAAAGAGAAAGGGAGAAAAAGCGCGCCATGTACCACCTGAGGAAGATAGTTCACTATCGAAACGCTTTGTGGAAAGGGCTCATTAAATTTATTTTTTAGTCCTAAAATTTTTTTCACTTCTAGTGTTCATTCTTTTAGCGCCCTATAGACCGCTTTTTTATTTAATTTGGACCACTCCTGAAAAATGAGGGATACCTGGTTGCAGGTTTACTAGTCTTCTAGTCACAACCTCCTACTGATAAAACAAAGATTTTATCAAAACACCAGCAAGCAGCCCAGAAAGTGACACATCGCTGGAATCAGGGTCTCTGTCTCTACATATGGCAAAAACCTAGTGACAGATTCCCTTTAAGCTCTCATCTCTAGTGATCAGGACCCTAGAATTTTCTTCTGAGGTGGGTTTCCCTTTAGCTCTGCACCTACCTAGCGTCACTGCATGGCTGCGGAAATAAAAAAATAAATCTTTCTGAATTTTGAAGAGAAGGAGCAGTTGTGGAGTGTCAATGTGGCACCCCAGGGGTCTGGTTTCCACAGTAATGTAATGTTATGTCTGAGAGCAGGTGGGAGGTCCTTTGGTCAGGGATCCTGTGCATGCCACACCTCCTGCCCAGTCTTGGGAGGGGAAGAACTTCCCCTATGTAAACCCGGGGCTGAAGCAGGGTTAGTCAGTCAAGGAGAGCAGAGAAAGAGAAGCAGCATAGGAAGAAACAGCAGAAGCTCAGTGGGAGCAATACTACTACAAGCCAGGGGCTGGCAGCTGCAGAGCTCGCCCTGACTGAGAAGATTTCTTACCGGACCCGGCGTCCGAGGCTGTGGGGACTAACTCTGACCCAGCAGCAGAAGCCGACCGGCAGGGGATTTCAGGTCCTCAGGCCCAGAAACCCGAAGGCACGGTCACACGCGTGGGACCAGCACCGCCATCGTGGAGCGGAAGCCATTAGAAGGCCCCGAGTCACCGGCCATACGGGTGAGCACCACACGGTACACTCAGGGACGTGGGCTACTTATATCCGCTTCTAGCAAGGTAGCCAGAAGAGTACAGTCAGTTTGGGAGGCCTACAACTCCGCCTGGCCAGGGGAGATCCCATCTGCTCAAGGACTGACCAGGCCCCGTTCGCTAGCAAGTACTCCGGGAGGGTCTATCGTTGTTACCAGTAAAGACCCTGAATTACACCGCACCGTCTCTGAGTGGTTCCTGCTACCCCCATCATCCACATCTGCTGCCCTGAGGCCATACCCCTCCCGTTGGGGGTTATACCATCTACGCTGCACCATCCATCCACCGGCCTCAGCGGACTGTCCTGCAGCGGCAGCTCCATAGCTGCATTCAACGGGTGGCGTAGTCGTACACATCTACCGCTGATACATCGCCGCTCAGTTTGACTCCCTGGGCACGGACTGGGTCCCCGCCACGAGACTACAACCCTCAAGCGATCCGGCTCCGGGTAAGCTCCCGCGTGCGCAACGCAGCGCGACACAGGCCCAGGGGCGCGTCAACTTTTATCGTAGTCGGCAGGATTTCGTGCCCGCAACCACCGGGTACTGCGTGCCTGAAAAAGAGACTTTTCAAACTTACCTGTGGTGAAGATTCCCGCCATCCGGCGCCATCTTCAGCCTTCTTCCCGCCATCGGTGAAGTTTCCCGCCATCCGGCGCCATCTTCTGCCTTCTTCCCGCCATCCGTGGAGTTTTCCCGCCATTGGACGCCATCTTGAGGACGCCGCGCGGGAAGAAGAGGGGCGTGGACTCCGAAAGCGCGCGAGAACTGAAGCCCCGCCTCACGTCCGGACGTTGCGTAAGGTCCTGGAAGGAGCCCAGCAGACGCCGACGTCACAGGAGCGCGACGGAAGGTCCTCAACCCTGACGATCCACTGCGGAGCCGCGGCCTACGGAAGAGGATCATCACAAGGTAGGCCACGGTTCACTAGGGGGTAGGAAGATGTCGGATACGGAGGAGAGCTTCACTGCCTCAACCCCCGCCAGCGCTACCGCTGCTGCAGTTATGCCCTTCACCATGCCCTATATCCCGGGAGCAGCTTGGCTACCCCAGTACTCAGGGGAGTCACATACCCTGCATGACTTTAGAGAAAAGCTGGATAGCCTCTTCCAGGTGTACCCCCTCACAGAAGAGCAAAAAGTGAGCATCCTGGTGGCCCAACTAACCGGGGCAGCCAAAAGGGAAGTAAAATCCTGGCCACCTGGGAGGAAGACTGTCGCAGGGATACTAACCCGGCTGAAGGACACCTTTGATACCCGCACCTCAGCCGAGATTAAGCTTAGATTCTACGGGTGCAAGCAGCGAGCGCATGAGAGTATAAGGGACTATGCACTAAACCTACAAGAGGCCCTGAGGGCCATTAAGCAGACCAACCCTGATGGAGTGGGAAAGGAGGACAGGCTGTTGACCGAACAGTTTATAGAGGGACTGTATTGTAATACCCACCGAACCCAGTTGCGGGCAATGGCCTTACAGGATCCCCATCTGGGCTTTGCACAGTTCAAGGACAGAGCCATCCGGGTGCTCCGAGAACCGGCACCGGGTGGCGTTGTGACCCACAAGCGCCCTGCTATCACTTACCACCAGGAGGCGGCGCCCTTGTCGGCAGGGCCTGTGGGAGCTGATGCGCAGGCTTTGGACAATGACCCGGCTCCAGACCTACACCATCAGGTCCAAGAGCTAGCTAAGAGCGTTGCTGCGCTAACCCGAACTGTGCAGTCTTTACAGGCTTCCACCCCAGGGAAGATCCAGCTGGCATCCGGACCGGAGGACATCCCGTGGCGTCGACCAAGGAGGACCCCACCGGCCAGAGGAAGACCCAGTGACCGATACAGCGAGGACGGACGACCCATCTGCCGCCGCTGCAATCAACCCGGACATATGGCAAGGTACTGTTCTTTAAACGGGCACAACCTGGGGTAGAGGGCCAACCCCCAGGAAAAAGATCACCAGGCCCATCGAACTGGCGCGACAGATATGTGGGAGGACGTCCAGTCTTGCCTGTGGTACTGGATGGCATTCCCATGAGTGCCCTACTGGACACCGGGTCACAGGTCACCACCATCCCGTACGTGCTATTTAAGCAGTACTGGAATGACTCGGATATTACCCGCTACCCTGACGACGACTTGAGTATCATCGCCAGCAATGGCCAGCCCGTGCCACAGATCGGATTTAAAGAGGTGACCATCAAAATCGGTAGAGTCGAACTGGCAGCACAGGGACTGATCATTGTAGATATTGACAAACATGAGAGTCACCCAAAAATAACTCTAGGAACTAATGTAATTGAAAATTGTCTTGCAGAGGTGATTTTCCTTTTACAGCAGGTTGCCAAGAACGCCAGCTCCGGCGAGCAGCGGGTGCTCCAGAAAGAGATCCGGGCACTGATGCGACGGCAACAGGTGGAACTCTCCGGCGGTGAGATTGGTAGCGTAAGAATGTGTGACCCTTTTCCTATTACCATGCCCCCAAAAAGTGAAATGATGATTTGGTGCCGGGCAGCTATTGGTCTGAGAGGTAGAGATTACCAGGCAATGGTAGAACCAGTTTACTCGGACAGTAGGCCCACCATTTTGACAGCACGGGGGGTGGTTGATGTACGCCATGGGAGGGTGCCCGTTCGCATAATAAATATCGGGGAGAGGGAAGTGTACCTGCCCCGGTATGCCACGCTAGCCAAATTATATACCATTAACCAAAATTCTATACAATCTGTGGAACCCTTGCCTCCATCTCACCCGGAGGAAGGTAACGGCTCTAAGAAAAACATGGAGGACTGGTGTCAGCAACTACATCTGGGTACTGACTCCACTCCCACACACCAGAAACAAGGAGTCTATCGGGTGGTTCAAGAGTACGAGAGAGTGTTCAGTAAACACCCGTTAGACTTCGGGCGAGTCAAGGGGGTAGAACACCACATCCCCACGGGAGACCATCCTCCTATAAAAGAGAGGTATCGACCCGTACCCCCTGCCCACTACCAACACGCCAAGGGGATGCTTAGAGACATGAAGGAGGCTGGGGTGATCAGGGATAGCTGTAGCCCCTGGGCAGCTCCACTAGTCTTAGTCAGAAAAAAAGACAACACCATGAGGATGTGTGTAGATTACCGGAAAATCAACCGTATCACACACAAGGATGCGTACCCCTTGCCAAGGATAGAGGAGTCATTGGCTGCTTTAAGATCTGCTAACTTCTTCTCTACCTTGGATCTCACTAGCGGGTACTGGCAGGTTCCTGTAGCAGAGGCGGACCGGGAGAAGACCGCATTCACCACCCCGATGGGACTTAGCGAGTTCACCTGCATGCCGTTCGGACTCTGCAACGCACCAGGAACCTTCCAACGACTAATGGAGTGTTGTCTGGGCCACAGAAACTTCGAGACGGTCCTGTTGTACCTGGACGATGTCATCGTATATTCCAAGACGTATGAGGACCACCTGAAACACCTGGCGGAAGTGTTCGAGGCTCTGGCGAGTTACGGCCTAAAGGTGAAACCCTCCAAGTGTCACCTCCTGAAACCAAAGGTGCAGTACCTGGGACACGTGGTGAGCGCTGACGGAGTGGCTCCCGACCCTGATAAGATCACCGCAATTAAGGAATGGCCAAGCCCCTCCAGCGTAAAAGAAGTGCGGCAGTTCCTCGGGTTGGTAGGCTACTACCGAAGGTTTATTCCCGGTTTCACCAAAAAGGCAGCACCTATGCAGGACCTCCTGATAGGCCAGTCCCGGAAGGCCAAGAACCAGAAGCCGCCCTTCAAATGGGAGGAGCTGGAAGAAGAGTCCTTCCGCCAGCTGAAGATGGCCCTCACGGGGGACGAAATCCTGGCGTACCCGGATTATAGCCAGCCCTTTATCCTCTACACCGACGCCAGTAACATCGGGCTAGGAGCTGTACTGTCCCAGATCCAGCAGGGGAAGGAACGAGTAATCGCCTACGCCAGCCGAAAACTGCGACCCACCGAAAGGAACCCCGAGAATTACAGCTCATTTAAGCTAGAGTTCCTGGCCGTAGTATGGGCAGTCACCGAGCGCTTTAAGCATTACCTCGCTTCTTCCCGGTTCACCGTGTACACGGATAACAACCCGTTGACACACCTGGACACGGCAAGACTCGGTGCCCTGGAGCAGAGGTGGATGGCCCGTCTGTCCAACTACGAGTTCACAATCAAATACCGGGCCGGACGCTCCAATACCAACGCGGATGCCCTGTCCAGGATGCCCAACCTGCCGGACGAAGGAGAAGATCCGGAGGGACTGGAAGAAGTTGAACTCCCTGCGTTCCACCGTCATGGGACTATCCAGTATTCCCACCGGGTAAGGAGTAAGCAGGCTGTTACGTTGAACCCCTTACCTCACTACAACTGGGCGGAAACGCAAGACAGCGACCCTGCCGTCCGACTGGTGAAGGAGATGCTGACTCGCCCGGAGGCTTGCCTTGAACCAGACGCTCCGGAGGAAGCCAAACAACTATGGGCAGAGAAGAGTCGACTGTTCCTTTACAAGGGGAAGTTGTGCCGCAGAATGGTTAACTCCTGGACGCATGAACTACTCTGGCAAGTAGTAGTGCCACAAAGAGACGCAGCCATGGTGATGGAGGCATACCACGACGGAGCTGGACACTTCGGGTGGAAGAAGCTGGAGTTCCTGCTGCGCGAGCGATTCCACTGGGTAGGCATGAGGGGAACCATTGAGAAGTGGTGCAGAGACTGTGGCCCGTGCAACCTGAGAAGGAAGGACCGCGCCAGCCAGAAGACTCCCCTGCAGTCCATCGTCACCCGGCAACCGTTGGAACTGGTAGCCTTGGATCATGTAAAACTGACCCCAAGCAGAAGTGGCTACGTCTACGCGTTAACCATCGTGGATCATTACTCCCGGTTTCTGGTTGTCGTCCCCGTCAAGGACTTAACGGCTCAAACAGCAGCTAGAGCCTTCCAGCAGCACTTTTGCCGTCCACACGGGTACCCGGACCGAGTGCTGACGGACCAGGGACCTGCCTTTGAAGCGGAGGTCTTCCAGGAATTCTGCAATCTGTATGGCTGCCGGAAGATAAGGACGACACCCTACCATCCGCAAACTAATGGACTTTGTGAGAAAATGAACCAGGTGGTAATGGATCTTCTAAAAACGTTGCCCCTGGAAGAACGCAGTCTGTGGCCTGAGAAGTTGCCCGATCTGGTGGACCTATACAACCACATCCCGGTAGGTTCCACCAACTGTACCCCGGCTTACCTAATGAGGGCAAGACCTGGTAAGTTACCTGTTGACCTGGAAATGGGAGTCCTGACACCCGAGGACACTTCACCAGAAACAGACTGGGACACAGAGAGGCAGCAGCAGTACCGGAGAGTACAGGAGAGCGTGGAGCGAAGTCTCTGTCAGGCTAGGGAAAGACAAGAGAAAACTTACAACCAGTATGCTCCCGCTGTTCCCCTGGTACCCGGAGAGCAGGTCTTGAAGAGGAAGAGACGGCTCCACAAGTTGGACGACCAGTGGGAGAAGGACCCGTACACCGTACTGCCCTCAAGCCACGAGAACCCGAAGGTTTGTACCATCAGTAAAGACGGAGGGGAAACCACAGCCATTGTATCCCGGGACCACCTGAAGAAGTGTCCCGAACAACTGAGGAACCCTGAAGAGGAACAAGAAGACCATCGACCCGTAGAGGAAAGGGAAGATATGGTTAGTACTGTGCTCGGGGACTTCCCTCGGTCTTGGACTCAAGTCAATGGTGCAGTTGTGGTACCCGTACTCACCTTCCTCCAACCAGCATCCCAAGCACCTACGGAGCAACAGGTAGAGCTGGAAGAACAGCCGGTCCAGGAGGCAGAAGACTCCACACAAGCAGAACAGGAGGATCAACCCTCTGCTTATAGTGAGCCTGCCGTACCCCTAGTGAGACAAAGAGCCGGTAGACAGCTGCCCAGTTTACCCTTGACAGCTCCTACACCCTGTAGTTCAGGGCCAGACAGTCAGCTCCGTAGGTCCACTAGGGCCACTAGAGGCCAGTTACCCGCACGCTGGAGGATTTGAAGTGTATAAATTGTTTTATTTATGTTTACCTGTGTATTGTTGCTTGTGTATAATTTTGTGTTTCCAGTTACTTTTAGGAATCCTTGGTGGATTACCGGGAATCCTTGTACATAGTTGGAACGTAACCCAGGATGGACTAGAGACTGTTAAGGACTCGGGGTAGGACAGACCCCTACCTGGTTACGTCTCCCTGTTTTGGTGAAATGGACACCTTGCTTTTCTTCAAAACTGCACCCGGTTGCGGACACGCCGTAACCATCGTTATGTGTTTTCTTATTGTATTATTATTGTTTATATCTTGTTATGTTTTTCTAAAATATGTTTAGTCCCGGAGTACTAAATTTTACTAGGGGGGAATGTGGCACCCCAGGGGTCTGGTTTCCACAGTAATGTAATGTTATGTCTGAGAGCAGGTGAGAGGTCCTTTGGTCAGGGATCCTGTGCATGCCACACCTCCTGCCCAGTCTTGGGAGGGGAAGAACTTCCCCTATGTAAACCCGGGGCTGAAGCAGGGTTAGTCAGTCAAGGAGAGTAGAGACAGAGAAGCAGCATAGGAAGAAACAGCAGAAGCTCAGTGGGAGCAATACTACTACAAGCCAGGGGCTGGCAGCTGCAGAGCTCGCCCTGACTGAGAAGATTTCTTACCGGACCCGGCGTCCGAGGCTGTGGGGACTAACTCTGACCCAGCAGCAGAAGCCGACCGGCAGGGGATTTCAGGTCCTCAGGCCCAGAAACCCGAAGGCACGGTCACACGCGTGGGACCAGCACCGCCATCGTGGAGCGGAAGCCATTAGAAGGCCCCGAGTCACCGGCCATACGGGTGAGCACCACACGGTACACTCAGGGACGTGGGCTACTTATATCCGCTTCTAGCAAGGTAGCCAGAAGAGTACAGTCAGTTTGGGAGGCCTACAACTCCGCCTGGCCAGGGGAGATCCCATCTGCTCAAGGACTGACCAGGCCCCGTTCGCTAGCAAGTACTCCGGGAGGGTCTATCGTTGTTACCAGTAAAGACCCTGAATTACACCGCACCGTCTCTGAGTGGTTCCTGCTACCCCCATCATCCACATCTGCTGCCCTGAGGCCATACCCCTCCCGTTGGGGGTTATACCATCTACGCTGCACCATCCATCCACCGGCCTCAGCGGACTGTCCTGCAGCGGCAGCTCCATAGCTGCATTCAACGGGTGGCGTAGTCGTACACATCTACCGCTGATACATCGCCGCTCAGTTTGACTCCCTGGGCACGGACCGGGTCCCCGCCACGAGACTACAACCCTCAAGCGATCCGGCTCCGGGTAAGCTCCCGCGTGCGCAACGCAGCGCGACACAGGCCCAGGGGCGCGTCATCTATATAATAGATGTAGAGAAGTGGGATGACGGCGGCCTGTGCTGAGCATTGCCCGGCTGATCGGGTGATGACTGATGGGTCACATGAATGAGTTATTACAGCAGAAACCGCACCCGTCCTGATAACTATTCCTGCAAGGAACCGGCCGTCCCTAACCCTGCAGCTACATAATAGAGATGCAAAGAAACAAGGAGAAAGAAAGGATGCAATGACAGGGATCACCAAGGAATAGCAAAAATATAGAATTTTATTAAAGACTAAACATACAAGACATGTTAAAAAAAACAACTAAAAAGCAACAATTGCCCCAATGAATAACAAAACCATTGCAAGGTACTGATATGGTTAATCCTCACATATATATGCCCAACTAGTCACAGAAAATCTCAATATATGACTACAGACTGCCCACCACAATATAATAAAGAGCAAGGCAGCAGCAAAGTATCTATTCACAAAGGCATTAATATCCAAATAAGCCTATAAAAATAGTGCCCATTATATAACCCCACAATGAAACCTGCCGCTGACACAATCGCCCCAAATGTGAAACAATACAATTGGATTGCTAAAAGAGCAAGCTAACGCTGTTAGGTCGGGCAGTAGAAAAAAATGATGTAACTACACCTGAACCATCAGGCAACCTACAGAAATGTGCATGGAGGATGTTGTTTTTACATAAGAGTTATGTATACAGAAAAGCTATATGTCCTATACAGGAAAAGTGTGGGATGAGGAGCTTACAAGACCACTAAAGTAAGACATTCACAAGCTCCTTCTGTATACTCCCTGGTGCCGGGGGTCCGACCCCACTGATCTTACACTGAGAATGTATGGAACTCCTGTAATGTCACCCTTCTTTTCTACAATGTAATCAAGGCATATTTATATGTCTGAACAAGACTTGTATCGACCCATAAAAGAAAAGAGCCCCAGCTCCACCATACTGAATCCCTGCACAGCGACGCTATCAGCCGTGCAGGGACACAACGCAGCTGCCGTCACTTATATAATGGCCGAATGTGCAGGGGAAAGCCACAACGGACCTCATTGTTCTGAAGGCTGCAGCGTATCCGAGCTATATGTGATACTACTCTGACATAGGGAAAGGGACAAAAACCCTTCAAATAGCAGGGAGTGACGTCTGATTAATATTTAGATTTGTATTGAACATAAAACCACAATCTTAGGACCATTACATACATTACCAGACTACTTTATAGATGATCAATTGCCAGCACAAGTTATATTACGCCCAAAATATCTCTGCAGCACCACCAAATTGCTGTATGAAAAATATGAGGAGTTATAGAAGTGTATTATCTGTACAGGTCCATATATCAGCCACTATTATGTGAAATATGTAATAAAATACACTATTATACATTATTAATGTTCTGTCCCTTTAACATTCTGTCACCATGGTAACGACAGTCATACTCAGCCAATAGGATTGCTCGGTTTGAATTTGAAAAAAAAAAAAACCTCCTATGTGGTCAGTTTGTTCCATCTCATCTGAGTGTGAAGACAGACACCTGCGATCAGCGAGAGATTCTAGGTATAAGACGTGATATAATCTAATGGACGGAGCCACATCCCATCACACGCACTCAGCGACCACAACTGACAGGAATCAGCCCATTTACCAGAGGAGAAGTCATTATTCCCCAACACATGATACGCTGAGACACCAGTGGGGGGCGCCACACTCATCACATCTCCCATCTGGAAGGATCCAGCGATCACTTCTAATGGGGGTCACTGCCCTTTTTTGGTGATTGCTGGAGTTTCCCGCGGTCGGACCCCACTGATCTATCAGTCGTCACCGAGCCCAGGGATAAGGGGATGACTTGTTCCATCTGATAATTCCCCTTTAATGAAGCTCAGATACAGAACAGTAAATATCCTACACATTTCCCAATTTGCCCTTTCCCCAGCAGAGCCCCCGAATTATTTATAGCCAATGTTTCTAAGACCAAAGAAATATCAGCCAATCACCAAACCCTCTGCTGACGCCTCCTGAGGTTTTATAGATTTTGGATACATTTCTACAAGAGAAGATATCAGCGGACACCATGGGGATGGAGTATTCTGCCAGCGTTGGACCCGGTAGTATCCATCACTCACTCACCGTTCTCTATACTCTTGTTACATGGCTTTCTGGGGCTTTCATTAAACAGACTCATCTGTGGGGACATTTTCTTTCCTTTAATGCATATACTTGGTGGTAAATATTTTTCTGAGTTTTATTGAAAATTGTGCACAGTTTGCCTCCTGTACCCTCTGTGCTGTACTGTCTATTGCTGGCTGCAGAACTAGTTAACTGAGAATCCATCAGTGAGCTCCTTCTGACAGTCTTAACATACATACGTCCTCTTTGTACGGTGAGGATTGCTCCTAATATCTGGTTGTGTTTTCTGCAGATTACATCAGTCCTGAGGAACAGCTGAGGAGACTGGCATATTGTGTGAAGTTTCTCCCTTCTCCCCTCTACAAGAAGGAGGTCAGTGAGACGACTCAGGGCAACGCTACGGCCTCTTCTATAAGGTAGCTGTGTATTCGGATCTTCCTTGTAGCCTCCTAACTTCATCTCTTCTCTTCCAGCGCCTTATGCCGACCAACCCCATTGCCCAAAGAAGATGCATCGAAGAGTATAAAGCCAGGGAGAAAAGGAAGAGGGAAGAAAGGCGCAAGGAACTAAAAGAACGGCGCAAGTACCTGGATGAAGAGGAAGACGAGGAAGAAGAGAAGGAAGAAGAGGAGAAAGCAGCAAAGAAGATAAAGCTGGACATCATGGATTTAAGACAGAAGACACTAAAAGAACTGTGCGCCTACCTGGATGAAGAGGAAGAAGAGGAAGAAGAGAAAGAAGAGAAAGAAGAGAAAGCAAAGAAGATGAAACTCCACATCAAGATCCCTAGGGGGGAAGTGACGGCCAAAGGCCAGAAAAGAAGACAACCGATCCCAACAACAAGAAGGAAGAAGGAGAACCAGACCAACTTCCGCCAGTACATCAACCGGTATTTGAGAGGAAAGAGGAACATCATGTGGACCATCCTGCTGGAACCTCTCTGCCGATAACATCACATACGGCAATACCGGCTGGTAAGTATCAGACCACCAAATAACAGCAGGATAGTGTAATATAGTGGTAGTGTATCAGTATTAGTGTAATAAGAGTAATAATACTAGTGATAATAGTAAGAAATAAATAAAATAGTAATAAAATAACAGTAGTAATAGTAGTAGGTAGAATAGCAGTGTGATCCAGGGTCCAAGGACTGATCGCCTTTTCTCGGGGTCAAGAAGGAATTTTTCCCCTGTGACACAAATTGGCTGAAGGTGTCCAGGGGTTTTTGCCTTCTTCTGGATCAATACTGTAGTTATAGGGTAGTATTAGTAGTGATAGGAAAGAATAATAATAATGTAAAAATATAGCAGGTTATTAATAATAAGAAGAATATTAAATAGCTATATTTATAAAAATAAAAACATAAATTAAAATAACTCCAGTAGTACAATAAGTAATATATTAATTATACAACTAATAATAACATTATTAGGTTTGATCCAGGGTCCTAGGACTGATCGCCTTTTCTCGGGGTCAAGAAGGAATTTTTCCTCAGTGACACAAATTGGCTGAAGGTGTCCTGGGGTTTTTGCCTTCTTCTGGATCAACACTCTAGGTATAGGGTAGTATTAGTAGTGATAGGAAAGTAGAATAATACTGTAATAAGACAGCAGGATGTTAATAATAGTAAGAATATAAAAATAATTATAGTGTTGTTTTGATTATTTTAAGTAGTTATAGAAAAGTTAGAATAGCAAAGTAATAAGATAGCAGGACATAAATAATATATAATCTATAAAAAGTACAAAAACCTAAATTAAAATACTAATAACTGCAGTAGCAGTACAATTAGTTGTGTAATATTAATAAGAATTATTAATAACTAGTAATAACATTATTAGATTTGATCCAGGGTCCTAGGACTGATCGCCTTTTCTCGGGGTCAAGAAGGAATTTTTCCCCTGTGACACAAATTGGCTGAAGGTGTCCTGGGGTTTTTGCCTTCTTCTGGATCAACACTAAGTATAGGGATTTTAGTAATACCATTATCATAAACACAAGAGTAATAAAAAATTATAAAACTAATTAAAAAATGAATTATAACAGGTACAATTGATTGCATTAGTACAGTAATAATAAACATTAAAAATGGTGGTCCCAGTTAGTAAGTTAGTGTAGTGTTAGTGTAGGGACCCATCTGAAGAGGTCGCCTTGACGGTGGCAGATGGGCTCGCACAATTTGCTCAAAGTGTGCGCTAAGAACCTCATATTTCTATGTACAGGAGATCTAGCAGTAATACCATTCAGGAGATAGGTATTTGTGTACACACATTTTGTTATATACTTTTGCGCCGCACACAGGGCAGGTATACAGGTACAGGATGCTCATATGTAGTGAGAGTGTTGCAGTAATATTATAACTGGGCCTTAAGGGTAAAATGTTGATAACTACAGGTCCTGGAAACACATCAGAAACTAGAACCTGTAAGTAACTGGTTCCCTGCTAGTGATTAATATGTAAAGGGCAGTCTGGTACCAGGACCCGCGTTATAGGACACATTATCATCAGGCAGGTGCAGTCAGGACTCTTACAAGATCTGCGGCAGTCGTGTGGCGGTATAACACAGTCCCGCTCCTGCCTCAGGCGCCAGCAGTGGAGCCAACCCTGATCCTGGCAGCTTAACCCCTTATATGACACAGTCAGTGGCTTTCACAGCATTTAGGCACTTAAGACCGGAGAGGGAGGCGCGATCATGGTGCCGATGAGTTTCTATGGCAGCCGAGATCTAACAATGGACCCCATGACGGCCATCTTACTGCTCTTATTAGTCCCGGCTGAGGAGAGGTCTATGAGGACACCGGTCAGAGTTATGTCGCCTGCTCTGCAGCTATTAGAAATATCTAGGGCTGATTAGTTTGCTATCTGTAAATCGGATCTAGCCCTGCCCCCCCCAGCAGCACTGGGCTACCACTGGTGTGATCAGGGCTATTGGGCTCCTAGATTGGGCAGAGGAGCTCAGTCTTCAGCAGGAGCTGGCTGAGGAGAGCGGAGCGACTTGCATGGGGCTGCTGCACAAGAAGCAGCTCACAAGGTGGAGATTTATCCGGAGACGTGGTACCTGGGCTGTCATCTGCTTTGCAGGCTGCATAGTCGCTGCCTCCTAGGACCCGAACTTCACCCCTAACAGGCACAGCAGAGCTCGGACAGCTGCAAGTGCCGGAGAGTGGCTGATTAGTGACTGCTGTGTCTCCTGCACTCAGATAAGAGCGGTACAGAGCGGGGGCTCAGTAATGGTGAATACGGGAAGTGTCCACCCCTCACATGCCCTATATGTGGCCCCCAGAGGTAAAGTCTTCCCTGTACCCAGCGTCTCCTCCCGCCTTCACTGCTGGCGTGCGCCATTGCTTAGAGGGGATGTCTGAAGATAACAAGTTACATACATAGTAACATAGTTTTTAAGGTTGAAGGAAGACTAAGTCCATCTAGTTCAACCCATAGCCTAACATGTTGATCCAGAGGTAGGCAAAAAAAAACCCTGTGGCAAACACTAAGCTCCACATTGGGGAAAAAAATTCCTTCCCGACTCCATACGACAATCAGACTAGTTCCCTGGATCAACGCCCTATCATGGAATCTAGTTTTTGCAACCTGTAATATTATACTTTTCAAGAAAGGAATCCATGCCCTTCTTAAATTTTATTAGTGAATCACTCATTACAACATCATGAGGCAGAGAGCTCCATAGTCTCACTGCTCTTACAGTAAAGAATCCCCGTCTGTGATTATGATTAAACCTTCTTTCCTCCAGACGTAGAAGATGCCCCCTTGTCCCCGTCTCTGGCCTCAGAGTAAAAAGATCAGTAGAAAGGTCTTTGTACTGTCCCCTCATATACTTGTACATAGTAATAAGATCACCCCTAAGCCTTCGTTTTTCCACAGTAAATAACCCCAAGTGTAATAACCTGTCTTGGTATTGCAGACCCCCCAGTCCTCTAATAACCTTGGTCGCTCTTCTCTGCACCCGCTCTAGTTCAGCTATGTCTTTCTTATACACCGGAGACCAGAACTGTACACAGTATTCTAAGTGTGGTCGCACTAATGACTTGTATAGAGGTAAAATTATCTTCTCCTCATGAGCATCTATGCCTCTTTTAACGCATCCCATTATTTTATTTGCCTTTGCAGCAGCTGCCTGACACTGGCCACTAAACATGAGCTTGTCGTCCACCAATACACCCAGGTCTTTTTCAGTGACAGATTTATCCAGTGTTTTACAATTAAGCATATAATTATACATTTTATTTCCTCTGCCCAAGTGCATTACCTTACATTTATCCCCATTAAAGCTCATTTGCCATTTATCAGCCCAAGCTTCTAGTTTACATAGATCCTCCTGTAATATAAAATTGTCCTCCTCTGTATTGATTACCCTGCAGAGTTTAGTGTCATCTGCAAATATTGAAATAGTACTCTGTATGCCCCCTACAAGGTCATTAATAAATATGTTAAAAAGAAGGGGGCCCAATACTGACCCCTGTGGTACCCCACTGTTAAATGAGACCTAGTCTGAGTGTTTTCCATTAATAACCACCCTTTGTTTCCTATCACTGAACCAATTCTTAACCCACATACATATATTTTCCCCTATCCCCATTGTTCTCATTTTATGTATCAACCTTTTGTGTGGAACCGTATCAAAAGCTTTTGAAAAGTCCATATACACAACATCCACTGCATTTCCTTGGTCCAGTCCAGAACTTGCCTCCTCATAAAAACTGATCAGATTAGTCTGACAGGAACGGTCCCTTGTAAACCCATGTTGATATTGGGTCATGAGGCTATTCTTCTTCAGATACTCTATTATAGAATCTCTTAGGAAACCCTCCAGGATTTTTCCCACAGTAGAGGTTAAGCTTACCGGCCTATAATTTCCAAGTTCGGTTTCTGTCCCCTTTTTGAATATTGGCACCACATTTGCTATACGCCAGTCCTGTGGTACAGACCCTGTTATTATGGAATCTTTAAAGATTAAAAATAATGGTCTATCTAGGACATTACT
The DNA here is from genome assembly GCF_046119375.1 of Phyllobates terribilis. Lineage (NCBI taxonomy): Eukaryota > Metazoa > Chordata > Amphibia > Anura > Dendrobatidae > Phyllobates > Phyllobates terribilis. Next base: position 2,318,094 of record NW_027362891.1, read on the forward strand.
TAATTCCTGCAGTACTCGCGGGTGTATCCCATCCGGGCCTGGGGATTTGTCAACTTTAGTTATCACTTATCCACAGGCTCAGTGATCACTTACTGATCGTGGGGTCTGACCACTGCGAACCATCGTCTGATCGGGAAGGAACGGAAAGTCAGGGAACAACTGCAGCTCCATTCATTCTCTATGGGGCTCTGGAAAAAGCCGAGCTCAGCACTTGGATGCCACATAAGGAATGAATGGAGCAGATCCTGGAGTAATAACATGTCCTCCTCAGCTTTCTGTCTGTGTAAGTGGCTCAGCCCTCGTCTCCCCTTCTGTTCCCGACTTCTGTTTTGTTCCCTGTGGACTTTCTCTCAGTCCTCTGCAGCCATTATGTGTGTAGACAACTTCAAAAAGAAAAAGTAGCAGAACATCAGTCATCTAATAATCCACGATATTCAGGGGGGAAAACAAAACGGTGATGTTCTTACACAGTCGCCTCCTCTTGAGCTGATGAAGATGTCGGTGGCAGCACATTGCGGTTTGTGTTCTCTGCCTGAATATCGCGGATTATGTGACGTCCTGCAGCTTCTCATCATCCATGTTGGGCTGTTGGACGACGTGTGGACGCTCGGCTTGTTGGATTCTTGTGTTACTACCAGCACTGACTTTATATTGTGACTCCTGTGCCGATTCCCATTTCTAATTGCAGCGTGTTATACCAGCACGTGACGGCTGCCACAATCACGTGACGGCTGCCACAATCACATGACGGCTGCCACAATCACGTGACGGCTGCTACAATCACGTGACGACTGTAGCGTCGGCGTCCCTGCCTCCTGCTAGGCTGGGACGCCGTTCCCCTCACCTCTCCGCTCCGTGCCCGGCGTCTTCCTCCCGCTCTGCTGGCAGCGCACGCTGCTTCCCGGTCAAGGTGCTTAGGGCGCGCGCGCGCTCCCTCTCTCTTAAAGGGGCCGCACGCGCCGTCCTAAGGAGTCCCCGGCCAATGGCCGGAGGACCTCACCATATATAAGGCACCTCCTCCAAAATGGAGGTGCCCGAGCTCTGTTGTTGCAAAGCCTTTCAACTCTGCTTCAGCCCTCAGGTCCCGTTGCCTGATACCTGCCTGATATCTGCCTGATTTCTGTCTACCTGCTTGCAATCCTGTGGTCCGACAGTCTGCCTACCAGCACCTGCCAGTCTGTCTATGGATCAGTCCGCCTGCGGACCAGGAACTCTAGTTCAGCTATGTCTTTCTTATACACCGGAGACCAGAACTGTACACAGTATTCTAAGTGTGGTCGCACTAATGACTTGTATAGAGGTAAAATTATCTTCTCCTCATGAGCATCTATGCCTCTTTTAACGCATCCCATTATTTTATTTGCCTTTGCAGCAGCTGCCTGACACTGGCCACTAAACATGAGCTTGTCGTCCACCAATACACCCAGGTCTTTTTCAGTGACAGATTTATCCAGTGTTTTACAATTAAGCATATAATTATACATTTTATTTCCTCTGCCCAAGTGCATTACCTTACATTTATCCCCATTAAAGCTCATTTGCCATTTATCAGCCCAAGCTTCTAGTTTACATAGATCCTCCTGTAATATAAAATTGTCCTCCTCTGTATTGATTACCCTGCAGAGTTTAGGGTCATCTGCAAATATTGAAATAGTACTCTGTATGCCCCCTACAAGGTCATTAATAAATATGTTAAAAAGAAGGGGGCCCAATACTGACCCCTGTGGTACCCCACTGTTAAATGAGACCTAGTCTGAGTGTTTTCCATTAATAACCACCCTTTGTTTCCTATCACTGAACCAATTCTTAACCCACATACATATATTTTCCCCTATCCCCATTGTTCTCATTTTATGTATCAACCTTTTGTGTGGAACCGTATCAAAAGCTTTTGAAAAGTCCATATACACAACATCCACTGCATTTCCTTGGTCCAGTCCAGAACTTGCCTCCTCATAAAAACTGATCAGATTAGTCTGACAGGAACGGTCCCTTGTAAACCCATGTTGATATTGGGTCATGAGGCTATTCTTCTTCAGATACTCTATTATAGAATCTCTTAGGAAACCCTCCAGGATTTTTCCCACAGTAGAAGTTAAGCTTACCGGCCTATAATTTCCAAGTTCGGTTTCTGTCCCCTTTTTGAATATTGGCACCACATTTGCTATACGCCAGTCCTGTGGTACAGACCCTGTTATTATGGAATCTTTAAAGATTAAAAATAATGGTCTATCTATGACATTACTTAATTCCTGCAGTACTCGCGGGTGTATCCCATCCGGGCCTGGGGATTTGTCAACTTTAGTTATCACTTATCCACAGGCTCAGTGATCACTTACTGATCGTGGGGTCTGACCACTGCGAACCATCGTCTGATCGGGAAGGAACGGAAAGTCAGGGAACAACTGCAGCTCCATTCATTCTCTATGGGGCTCTGGAAAAAGCCGAGCTCAGCACTTGGATGCCACATAAGGAATGAATGGAGCAGATCCTGGAGTAATAACATGTCCTCCTCAGCTTTCTGTCTGTGTAAGTGGCTCAGCCCTCGTCTCCCCTTCTGTTCCCGACTTCTCTTTTGTTCCCTGTGGACTTTCTCTCAGTCCTCTGCAGCCATTATGTGTGTAGACAACTTCAAAAAGAAAAAGTAGCAGAACATCAGTCATCTAATAATCCACAATATTCAGGGGGGAAAACAAAACGGTGATGTTCTTACACAGTCGCCTCCTCTTGAGCTGATGAAGATGTCGGTGGCAGCACATTGCGGTTTGTGTTCTCTGCCTGAATATCGCGGATTATGTGACGTCCTGCAGCTTCTCATCATCCATGTTGGGCTGTTGGACGACGTGTGGACGCTCGGCTTGTTGGATTCTTGTGTTACTACCAGCACTGACTTTATATTGTGACTCCTGTGCCGATTCCCATTTCTAATTGCAGCGTGTTATACCAGCACGTGACGGCTGCCACAATCACGTGACGACTGTAGCGTCGGCGTCCCTGCCTCCTGCTAGGCTGGGACGCCGTTCCCCTCACCTCTCCGCTCCGTGCCCGGCGTCTTCCTCCCGCTCTGCTGGCAGCGCACGCTGCTTCCAGGTCAAGGTGCTTAGGGCGCGCGCGCGCTCCCTCTCTCTTAAAGGGGCCGCGCGCGCCGTCCTAAGGAGTCCCCGGCCAATGGCCGGAGGACCTCACCATATATAAGGCACCTCCTCCAAAATGGAGGTGCCCGAGCTCTGTTGTTGCAAAGCCTTTCAACTCTGCTTCAGCCCTCAGGTCCCGTTGCCTGATACCTGCCTGATTTCTGTCTACCTGCTTGCAATCCTGTGGTCCGACAGTCTGCCTACCAGCACCTGCCAGTCTGTCTATGGATCAGTCCGCCTGCGGACCAGGAACTACCTGCCAGATACCTGCCTGCCTGTCCAGAGACTCTTACCCGCTCACCTGGGAGCGCTCACCTGGGAGTGCTTACCTGCTACCCGCCTGCTAGCCTACCTGGAGGCTTAGCCGTCACTTGCTGTGACCACCTGCCTGTCCAGAGACTCTCACCCGCTCACCTGGGAGCGCTCTCCTGCTACCTGCCTGCTAGCCTACCTGGAGGCTTAGCAGTCACTTGCTGTGACCACCTGCCTGTCCAGAGACTCTTACTCGCTCACCTGGGAGCACTCACCTGCTACCTGCCTGCTAGCCTACCTGGAGGCTTAGCCGTTACTTGCCGTGACCACCCGCCTGTCAAGAGACTGTCCCCGTCACTTGCCGTGACCACCCGCCTGTCAAGAGACTGTCCCCGTCACTTGCTGTGACCGCCCTGCCCTTCTACCCTGAGACTGTCCTTGTCACTTGCAGTGTCTACCTACCCGCCTTCCCTGGGAGCCACCCGCTTCCTTACAAGGACTACCCTTTGTATAGTAGCTCAGAGGTTCCACCTCCCACACCCGTTACAGTTTGCTCAGGCCATGGAACCCGGTGGCACCCAAGCTCCCTCGCTCTCGGACCTATGTCATGAACTTTCCCGTCAGAGGTCCCAACAGGAGTCCATCCTGAGTCACCTGCGTAGTGTTAACTCTCGCCTGGACACACTGACTGTCTCATCGGGAGCTGCTTCCACTCGCACACTTACTACCCCGGCGCCGCCGCTGCACAGCAATACCATAGCATCCCTTCCCGGTACCCGTCTCTCCGCCCCGCCTCATTTTGGCGGAGATCCCGGTCAGGCACGGGGCTTCACTAACCAGTGCACTCTGCACTTCGAACTTTTGGCACATCAGTTTTCCACCGACTGAGCCAAAGTAGCCTTCATCATGTCCCATCTCACGGGGGAGGCGCTGGCTTGGCTAAATCCTCTATGGGAGAGAGGAGATTCCCTGGTGTCCAACCTGCCAGCCTTTCTCACGGCTTTCCGGAAAGTCTTCGACGAACCAGGACGGAAGACCTCATCCGCCTCATCTCTGCTACGCCTCCGTCAAGGAAGTCTCACCGTGGGCCAATATGCCATACGGTTCCGTACCCTTGCTTCGGAGCTTGCCTGGGATAACGACGCCCTGGTGTCCGTCTTCTGGGAGAGTCTGTCCGGCCGTATTAAAGATGAACTCGCCGGTCGGGACATTCCTACCACTCTCGACGACTTAATAACACTCGCCACCCGGATTGACATCCGGTTCCAGGAGCGCACCAAAGAGGTCACCCGTGAGAGGAGGTTTCCACGCCTTGCCCCTACCTTTCAGAAACCCGTGACTTCCTCCGTTCCTCCTCAGGCGCACTCACCCGAGCCTATGCAGGTCGACCAGACCAAGATGGTCAAAACCCGTCAAGAATTACGCCGTGCCGAGGGGAGCTGCTTCTACTGTGGCAGTAAGGAGCACCGGATCCGTTCCTGCCCGGAGAGGTCGGGAAACACCTGTGTCTAGGATCGCTCAGAGAGGTCGTCCTAGACAAGAGTAAACCCTCTCCATCTCTGATGCTGTCGGTCTCTATCATCTGCGGGGAGAACAGTTTCTGTGTACTAGCTCAACTTGACTCTGGAGCTGCCGGAAATCTCATTTCTCTATCCCTGGTAGAGAAATACCACATTCCCACCAAACCCCTGGCTGTACCCTTATCTGTCGCCTCCATGGATGGGGGTCTCTTACCGCATCCCATTCAACTCATCACCGAATCCATAACTCTGCAGGTGGGAATGCTGCACTCTGAGAGCATCTTCTTCCATGTTCTGCCTGGACTCTCTCACGCCCTCTTGCTAGGCCTACCTTGGCTCCAGAAACATGCACCCGTGCTTGATTGGCAGACCGGAGAAGTCCTTCGCTGGGGAGAGGACTGCCATAAGACTTGTTTAGTTCCCGTTCTTCCTGCCTGTCCTTCTCCTACCCCAGCCAATCTACCCGGCCTACAGGTTCCCTATTGGTCTTATGCGGATGTCTTTAATAAAAGAGAAGCAGAGACATTACCCCCTCAGAGACCATACGATTGCCCAATCGACCTGATACCTGGCGCTACTCCTCCCCGTGGGCGTTTTTACCCTTTGTCCGCTGCTGAGACCCGGTCCATGTCTGAATATATTGAGGAGAATCTGGCCCGGGGATTTATCCGGAAATCTACCTCCCCGGCGGGAGCAGGCTTCTTCTTCGTCAAAAAGAAAGACGGCTCACTCCGTCTAGACATTAGAAACGTATCGTCACATTTAATGTCGGAGGTGTAGATCACTTTAAGAGAATTTCCGTCCCGTCCTGTAATGAGCCATGTGAGCTCCTTGTCTGATCAGGATAACAGAGGGGTGGAATGTATTTGTACACATGATTAGTTGTTGGCTTCTCGGGTTTGGGCTTTGGACGCTGTAGGCCTCGTCTTTACAATGTACTGCCTCCTCTCTGTTTACAGCCTGGGAAGACACATGATAAGTTCAGGTAATATGATCTGTAGGAAAAAAATGGGTGAAGCCGGACTGCGGGACTAAGTTTAGATCAAGTGCGTCAGTAACCTTTATCTCACCAAACAGGTCACAGTCGTTCACGTTCATTTCAGATCTCACATGTACAAATACACATGAATGAGCACGGTCATGCACTGTGGACTTGTGGCCTGAGGCCACGGCCCCACTATCAGTAATCAGTCAGTATTTTTTCTCAGGAGTGGGAGCCAAAACCAGGAGTGGGTGATAAATGCAGAATTGGTGACTTGTTTCTATTAGACCGTTTCTCTGATTGTTCCTCACCTGGTTTTGGCTCCCACTCCTGAGAAAAAATACTGACCGAATACTGATAGATAGTGTGGCCAATCATCAGCGTCAGGCCACAGCCCCACTAACAAGTCCACCGGTGCTCATATAAAGCCTTTTCAAAAGGGCCGATACAAAGTGTACCAAGATGGTTGCTTATTGTCGGCAGCACGTCCTGTTTACATGGGCAGATGAGATGACTATAAACAATCCAATCAGGCGATGGATGAGTCTTTTTCTAAATAATACATTGTTCCTGGTTAATAATATTTTTTTAGGACTTGGACCTCCTAAAATTAGGACTTTAAAAATCCTAAATATTTTCACCGTGATAGTGATGCTCATAGTCAGTCTCCTCTCATATGCCACAGCAATTCCAACAGTAAAGCGTTGTCCCATACACAAGAGTACTTCAGCCGAGTGTCTCTGTGTTCTCTATAAGAGAACCGCAGTCCTACATCTTTGGTGATAAGCTATCTCCAGGGAAACAGAAGGATCAATAGTTCAAAATCGGACATGTCGGACACTTTAGAGGTATTCTCATCTCCAAAATCCTATCCCAATATGTAGTAGGTGTAATAATATTAGCAAATACCTACAATTATAAATGTAGGATAGTTCTTCTGACTAGCTATGTCACTTACCCCATGTGCAGGGCATTGCAGTAGCTTAGGTATTCATTGTTACGACCACTAAGCGTAACTATGTGTGGTCGTAACCATGGATGCCTAAGCTACTGCAATGCCTTGCACATGGGGTAAGCAACATTGCTAATCAGAAGGACTATACTACATTTCTAATTGGAGGTATTTGCTAATATTATTATTACACCTACTACATATTGGGATAGGATCTTGGAAATAGGAATACCCCTTTAACTTCCCCAACAATCAGTTGTCTGGGCCCCCATACACATTTGAGTTTCAGCTGAATCTGTCAATATCGGTGGGATAGGTCAACATTAGTCTAATATGTATGGTGGGCCTTCAGTTAGATATTTTGGTTCTAATACAGCTAAATATACCAGTAGAGTTTATACAATGGGCTCTGTGCTGCTTTATAATGGTCACCCCAGAGTTTGAAGCCCCCGTAGATCCCAGTATACCACACAATAGAACATTTGCTGCATTTTACAACAGTTTGGCTTTTGTAGATCCTTATTTCCATAAAGAATGGATGCAGCCAAATATCCCAGAATACTAAGAATTATTTAGGAATGGTTCCTTGAATAGTCAGGTATTTTCTTTTTTTCCTCGATGTCCTGGAAAGAGGTGAAGGCTCAGCAGGAGAAGCTCCGAGATGATCATTCCATCATAATGTGTCATTGTCGAGTCTTCAGATGTGGTCCTCTCCCCGCGTGGGGTTTTCCTTTTAGGAGGAAGCTTTATATTTACCACGTCAGTGTTATGCATTGTTACTTATTTTTATGTTATGTGAATGTTTTATACACGAGAACATTGACCACTGAGCCTTTATTATAGAATTCTCGGTAAAGCTACTAAATATAGCCTAATGATTGTTATAGCAGAAGATGGAGTCCCTCAAGTTTAAAGGCCCCATCTATGCTATATAAGTCTGACAGTTATTTTAGGTAAAAAAACAGCAAGCTGAAATGTTCCTTCTTGTATCAATAGCGTGTCCTTGCTAAAAAGATAACGTGATTCTCCCTGGCCAGATGTTTCTTCTTGTAGTAATAATGTGTTCTTGCAGAAAGATGAAATGACCTTGCTAACTAGATAAGTCTAATTAAATATTTTAAAGCATACAGAAACTAGTTTTTTTCACTTGTTCAGCTAAACTGTATAATCGAACCATATATGGCAAATCCGTTTCCTGCCTTTAGGGTGTATATTAGCCCTGTGTTTTGTAATAAAGTTTTTAGAGTATGTTTAGACACAAACATCCTGTCCTGTGTCTTCATTCTCTCCGAGCTCGTAATCCAAAGGATAGAAGACCCAAAATTCAGTGACGACAGCTGGCGCCTCGAACAGGGACCTTGAGTTAATCTACCCAAGGGTGCTCGACCGGTCCGAGACGTGGGACGAGTGAAGCTCTCTGTTGGTGATATATACAGCGCTGAGGTAAGAATAACTGTTATATTCTACCTAATTATATCACTGCATAGAAGAGACTCCCTCACCCCCGAGCGGTCGGCTCCCCAGGTAATTCAACAGATTGTTGTCTGGCTCAGGTCCCTTTGAACCAGTAGAATCCCTCAGATAAATTGACAGTCCTGCCTTCTATCCTTTGGAGAATTTAATGAAAGTATGGATCCGATGATTGTGTTGTGGATGTGTCCCGGGATTGATGTTTTTGGTCTGTTTTTCTGGTTGGCGTATAAGTCCTAGAGAGGCTAGTAGTGGAATGGTTCAGAAACCTTTGTGGCCCATTGTCTAAGTGACTGAGGAGTCTCTTCTAGGTGAGGAGAACCGAAAAAAATGGGGAACCAAAATGCCAAGGAAGGCATTATAGCCAAAGACTTAGTGGTACGCAGAGAAGGGAAACAGGCACTGATTGGAATTGACAAAATATTGTGTAAAGCGGGAATGAATGAGAATGGAGAGATGAATGGAGAGAAATGGAAATCCTTCTTTAACTCCTATCATGGATGGTTGAAAGATAAGGGTCTGTTGAAGACAGTAGATGTATGGATGAATGCATGCGCTTATTTTGAAGGAAAGATTGAAGAATTAGGAGACGGACGTTACAGACTGACAAAAACTGGAATGACAGATTTTCCTCCCTGTCCGCTCCCGACGTCACCCCCACCCCAGTACCAGAATTCCCAGGAACCTAAATGTTGGGTTTGCCCCAGATGTGGACAACAGAACCCCTTGACAGTAGACATCTGTGTGGCATGTGGAGGACCGAGACCCCACCCAGCTAGTCTATTCCCAATGAGGATGGTAGTTGTGCCAGGAGCACCAGCAGCAGCAGCAGCAGGGGGGGATGCAGTGGTTCCAGGTCAGGAAGCTCGTACAATGTTAATGTATAGACCATGGAGTCCTTCAGAGCAGTTGGCACTGATCTCCCAGCTGCCAGATCCGTCCCAGTCCCCTATGGGTTTTGCTAGAATGATCACCACCATACAGGATACGTATCATGCCACTAGAATAGATCTGCAGGGGGTAATTAAGGGAAAATTGGCAGATGAAGCCCGCTATGATAGGTTGATAGATGAGACAAAAAAACAGTATGCCAATAGGACCGGACCCGTAGATGCAGAATCTAATGATGCAGCAGCTGGAGTCCTATTCGCAGCAGCGTTGGTAAAAGCATGTCAAGACAGGCAAGCAGAAAAGCAAGTTACACTAGAAGATAGAGTGCAGGGAAAGGAGGAAGATCCTAAGGATTATTTCTATGCACTAAAGAAAACCTGGTCAGAAATGGGGTTCAACCCCGGGAATAAGACTAGTGAGAGGGTATTAGCAAGTGCTTTCATGAATGGACTAAAGAAAGAGATTGCAGAGAAGGTAAAAGCAAGTAGACCAGACTGGAGATCAGTGAAGGCAGAAGATTTAGCTAGAATAGCTCAGGGGGCACAGCATGACATAGCGCAGGCAAAAAGAGCTGCCAGAATACATATAGTAGAGACGACCCCCAGAAACAACAGAGGCAGAGGACAGACTGAAGGAGAAGGACAGAGACTATGTTACGGATGTAAAAAGCCAGGACATTTTAGAAAGAACTGTAGGACCAACCCGTATCCAAATGCTCAGAGTACGGGTCCTCCAGCCGACCAAACAACGCCCCCATAGGATGAGGGAAGCTTGCACATGAACCCCCTCATCTCCTTACCCCCAACTCCCAGTTGTATAGTGCAGGTGAACCTACCAGGGGGACATGAAATCGATTTCCAAGTAGATACGGGGGCCGACAATTCAGTAATTACGCAAGGTGATTGGCCATATACTGACACTGATTTTTCACATCATGTCATTGCCACCCCCTTCAATTCCCCGTCTGTCCTGCTTCCTGTCACTAAAAGAATTCCCCTGCAAATTCAAGGAGCTACTGTACATAGCCAGCTCATGGTATCGCCCCGAGGCCAATGTAACCTTTTGGGAAATGATGTGTTGTCCCAATTACAAGCACATATTGAGTATCATCCCGATGGCACTGTCACCATGACCCCAGGTTTAAAACCAAGTACCCTTTGCAAAATTATGTCACTAGATATTGCCAGCATAGAAGAGACAAATGAGTTTCCCCCGATATTGGAGCAGGCTGTACCACATGATTTTTGGGCCTCAGGCAAAACAGATGTTGGTAGGTTAAGAGTTCAACCAGTAATGGTGAAATTAAAACCAGGAGCCATCTTGCCTCAACAGAAGCAGTATCCCCTTAACTCGGCTCAGGAGAATGCCATAGCCCAGCAGGTCCAACAATTACTACAGAGAGGAGTCCTAGTCAAAACCCAGTCCCCTTGCAACACTCCCCTGTTCCCAGTAAAGAAAAAGAGCGTGCCAGGACAACCAGCCGCATATAGAATGGTCCATGACCTCCGGTTGGTTAACAAAGCCACAGAACTTCTAACACCAGTTGTGCCCAACCCGCATACTCTTCTGTCACAGATACCTTCTAATTCTCTTTGCTTTTCAGTGGTTTATTTGGCAAATGCATTTTTCAGTGTACCATTACATCCTGACTGCCAGTACCTGTTTGCTTTCACATTCCAGGGTAGTCAATATACATGGACAGTGTTGCCACAGGGTGCCCAGAATTCACCCACAATGTACACTGCAAGCCTGCAGGAAATACTGGAGGGATGGTCTGAACCACATATCGTTGTTCTGCAATATGTCGATGACCTGCTCATTTGTGCCCCCTCCAGGAAACAATGTCATAGTGCAACTATATCGCTTATGTTGTTTCTCTATCACGCTGGCTGCAAGGCATCGAAAGATAAGCTTCAGTTTTGTAAATCTTCAGTCACCTTTTTGGGACATTGCATTACACCAGGAGCTCGTCATTTAACAAATGCACGCAAACAAGCAGTACAGGCATTCACCGTCCCCATTAATGTTGCAGCCCTCAGAACTTTTCTTGGACTTGTTTCCTATTGCAGACAGTGGATTCATGCCATCTCTGTTTTAATGCAGCCCCTCTATGACTGTCTTACCCCAACACCTTTTGTACTAACATCAGAGGCAATAGACTGTTTTTATTCTCTCAAGAACCGTATTTTGGCCGCTCCAGCTTTGGGTACCCCTAATTATGAGCTCCCATTTACTCTGTACCTTCATGAACAAGCTGGACATGCAGCAGGAGTTTTAACTCAAACACACGGTGATAATCAGAGACCTGTTGCCTACTTTCGTGGCAGATTGGATGCGGTAGCCAGAGGTGCACCATCCTGTGTACGTGCTCTGCATGCTGTTGGACTATTACTCCATAAATCCGCAGACATTGTTCTTGACCACCCACTCACCGTTCTAACACCTCATGATGTCTACACTATATTGAATCAAGTGCAACCCGCTCACCTCTCAGCAGCACGTCATCTCAGGTTACAATGTGCACTGTTAATGCCTCCCAATGTTTCTTTACAGAGGTGTACTACCCTGAATCCAGCAACTTTGTTACCTCTCTCGGATCTAAAGGAGGAGTCAGGTACTGTGCTTTTTAAGGAAGATCCAAGAGAGGAAGTTCCTCATGACTGTGTACAAATGATGGCACAAGAAACGGCAGGTTTACCTACTGGATTTGAACATGAATTACAAAATGCAGATTTTGAATTTTTTGTAGATGGATCCCGTCATCAGGACGATTCAGGTACCTTCCATACTGGATATGCAGTTGTCTCCCTCAATGCAGTAATCAAGGCAGAACCAATGCTCCCACACCAGTCGGCTCAAGAAGCTGAACTTAGGGCCCTAACCGAGGCCTGTAAACTAGCGGAAGGTAGTATTGTTAACATTTACACAGATTCTAGGTACGCATTCGGTATATCGCATGATTTTGGTCCAATATGGAAGTCAAGAGGTTTCCTGACGGCAGCAGGACACCCCATTAAGAATGCTGATGCGGTCCAGCAGTTAATTGATGCGCTACAACTACCTAAACAAGTAGCTGTCATAAAGGTAAGAGCACATACCAGACGCACCGACCAGGTAAGCAGAGGAAATGCGATGGCAGATGCAGCGGCAAAAACAGCAGCCTGTAAGCCGCAACAAGGGTCAACAGTACGTCAGTTAAGTGCCCCTAAAAACCCCTTTGTGTCGGAGGACATCTTATCCCAAATGCAGGCTCAGGCTCAAAAGGAGGAGGTTGATAAGTGGTTAAAGGAAGGTGCATGCCTGAATGAAGCAAATGGGGTATGGGGGAAAGGGACACGACGATGACTTCCAAGGGCACTGTACCCAGCAGCTGCCCAGATACTACATGGGCCGACACACCAATCTAAAACGGGTGTGATGAGTGTGATGCAGAAACATTGGGTGGCACCAGGATTCTCCACCTGTATTGAAAACCTGGTACAAGGGTGCATGATATGTGCTACATATAATCAGGGTAGAGTAGTTAAAACACCAGCCAAACACACCCCCCGGCCCCTCTATCCATTCGAGAGACTGCAAATTGATTATATTCAGCTGCCAAAGTCAGGATCATGGGAATATGTGTTGGTTTGTATTGATTTGTTCTCAGGATGGCCAGAGGCTTTCCCGATTGCCAAAGCCACGGCTGCGGCAACCGCAAAGAAACTGCTTGCGGAGGTGGTCTGCAGGTATGGGGTACCAGAGGTAATTGAGAGTGACAGAGGTACACACTTCACAGGTGAAATAATGAATGAAGTCATGTCAGCTCTAGGAATTCAACAAGCATTCCATACCCCATATCACCCACAAAGTAGTGGTAAAGTGGAAAGACTGAATGGGACATTGAAATTAAAAATTCAGAAAGCCATGGCTGAGACAGGAAAACCATGGCCGGACTGTTTACCACTTGCTCTGTTTTCAGTAAGATACACGCCTAATAGAAAGACTGGACTCTCTCCATATGAGATATTGTTTGGCAACGTACCCAGCCTAGGGTGTTTCTATCCGCAAGCATTAGAAATGAACAACCATGTGCTAAGTTCCTATGTGAGGACTTTACACAAAAAGATTAAGCAAGTACATGATAATGTCTTCAGTTCTCTTCCAGATCCAGATCAAGACTCTAGCAGCCATACGCTGCAACCTGGAGACTGGGTGGTTATAAAAAGACACGTGAGGAAAAGCCTAGATCCACGGTTTGATGGACCCTTTCAAGTTCTGCTGACCACAAGCACAGCCGTTAAGTTAGAGGGAAAAGAGACCTGGATCCACGCGTCCCATTGCAAAAAGATACTAGGAGAACCAGCGGACAAAGACTGATGACATTGTTTATACTTACCTGCATCCTTGCGACCACAGGTGCATGGACTAGGTTAGGCACCATGGATGGAGACGACAATAGATTCATTAGACACCATCTTGCTCTAATCGATGGACTAAAGGAGCAAAACCAGACCATTGCTAATTGTTGGATATGTACACATGCCCCTAAGACGTCCACTAGCATACCCTTTCTCGCTGTCCCAGTCTCATGGGAAGAGATAAACTTTTGAGTGAACTGTTCAGATACTTTGGCCAATAATTCCACACAGAGATTTTCCTTTCTAAATCCCGCAAATTGGTTTAAAGGTATTGGTGGGTGGTTGGCTGGTATAGTACAAGCTATTTTACAGGTTTTGCTAATGTGTCTTGCGGTTTATTTGGTTTTTAAGCTTTTTTTAATGTGTATTCAGCGTTGTACTAAAAGAAAACATAGAAATTCGCATTGATAAATGAAGGAACAAAAGGATGGAATGTTATAGCAGAAGATGGAGTCCCTCAAGTTTAAAGGCCCCATCTATGCTATATAAGTCTGACAGTTATTTTAGGTAAAAAAACAGCAAGCTGAAATGTTCCTTCTTGTATCAATAGCGTGTCCTTGCTAAAAAGATAACGTGATTCTCCCTGGCCAGATGTTTCTTCTTGTAGCAATAATGTGTTCTTGCAGAAAGATGAAATGACCTTGCTAACTAGATAAGTCTAATTAAATATTTTAAAGCATACAGAAACTAGTTTTTTTCGCTTGTTCAGCAAAACTGTATAATCGAACCATATATGGCAAATCCGTTTCCTGCCTTTAGGGTGTATATTAGCCCTGTGTTTTGTAATAAAGTTTTTAGAGTATGTTTAGACACAAACATCCTGTCCTGTGTCTTCATTCTCTCCGAGCTCGTAATCCAAAGGATAGAAGACCCAAAATTCAGTGACATGATAATATACAATCACGTTTGTTGTACTTGCGGAATTTTATTCTAGTGGTTTCCTGCTTCCTGACTAATTGTGATTTAGATTAAATACTATCTGACCACGGTCACTTGTGAGGTCCGAGTACTATCTACGTCTTATACGAGTGTTGATCATGTTAAGGAATATATCAGCTAGAAATTTCTGTAATTATTAAAACCAGACATTTATATTCTTTTTTATCAATAGGTTTTTAATTTCTGATTGTCAAGATTTTTCTAATTGTATTCTCTCTAAATGATCAGGCGGCAATATTACCTGAGCTGATAAGCCTTACAGTGGATATATGGACCACTTTAGACTGTGGATGTTCACTGGGTTATAGGCATGCTCTCTGACCTGTGCAGAGGTCATTGTGCAGAGAGGGGGGAGAAGGTCAGCTGAGACCATCGCCTTTTGTGAATGGTGGATCCTGTATTATCTATATGACAAGATGTTACCTTTTATTTTAATCCTGTCTGTGATGATAATAAGATGGCTGCTGAGAATCTCTACAGAACAGGCAGGGTAAGCCAATGCTGAGACTTAATATGCATTTACACTGAAAGATTATAAACGAGAGCTGCTGAGAAGTGGAGTGTAAATAGGCTATAGGGTAAAACGAGAAAAAGACGGATTTTGGTAAGACCTTACCTGTAAAATCCTTTTCAGCGAAGGAAGGAAGGGAGACACAGATCCATTACTAGTGGGGGTAGGCGGAGCCCCACAGGATAGTTCACCTCAGATTTAGAAAAAGTGACAACCGGCCCCTCCAACTTAGGCTCCTCCTACTCCCATGTTCTCCAGTCCGTACACAAGCTAAGGAAGAGCAGACAACACCAGGGGAACAACACAACCCCTTCTGAAAATTCATAAATGTGAGAGAACAGGTTATGTATATAACAGCATGAAAACACACAGTCCCAGGCACTACTTACTGGACCTGACAACTGCGATGAGCTGGCAATGCTGGAACAGAGCCCTAGTGCGCCAACCCCAGACCAGATGACCGCCATCAGGAGGGAGTCGCGCCGCATCTAGAAAAACCATAATACACTTCTGCCATGGGAGGGTGCTGTGTCTCCCTTCCTTCCTTCGCTGAAAAGGATTTTACAGGTAAGGTCTTACCAAAATCCGTCTTTCAGCAGCAGAAGGGAAGGAAGGGAGACACAGATCCATTACTAGTGGGAAGTCCCAAAGCAGTCCAAAACTCAAGGGTGGGAAACAGTGGCAGGATCGCCAACACCCCAACAACTTAGGCAAGTGCGCAACAAGCGCCGAACAAAAAATAAAGAGATAACCTAAACCACTGCCGCCTGCAGGACCCTGCGTCCCAAGGCCGCATTGGCGGAAGCACTCACGTTCACTTTATAAAATTTAGTAAAAGTGTGAACGGAGCACCAGGTAGCCGCCCGGCAGAGCTGCGCTGCCGAAGCCCCCTGACGAAAAGCCCACGACGAACCAACAGCTCTCGTGGAATGAGCTTGAACCTTAACCGGACAAGGCTCGCCCTTGAGCCGGTACGCCTCCAGGATAGCCGAACATATCCACCGAGCTATAGTGTCCTTGGAAGCCCGCTGACCACGGCGACGACCAGCAGGAATCACAAACAGAGAATCCGATTTTCGAAACCCTTGCGTGATTGAAAGATAGAACTTCAATGCCCGCACCAAATCAAACGAGTGCAAGGCCCGCTCCTTCAGACTCTTTGGTTTCGGACAGAGGGAAGGCAACAGGATGTCCCGATTGAGGTGGAAAACGCGACACCACTTTAGGTAAAAAATCTCCACGGGTACGAAGCGCCACACGATCCGGGTGGAATTCCAAAAAAGGGGGCGAGCAAGACAGTGCCGCCAACTCCGAAACCCTTCTTAAAGAGGTGACCGCCACCAGGAAGGCCACCTTCCAAGAAAGCAAGTAAAGCGTAGCTGAATCCATAGGCTCAAACGGCCCATGCTGAAGAGCCTCCAAAACTAAATTGAGCCGCCAAGGAGCCACAACCGCCCTCCGAGGCGGAAACTTATGTGCAACCCCGCGAAAAAATGAACGCACATCCCTGCGTGAGGCAATAGCCTTCCGAAAAAGCCCGGATAGTGCAGAGACCTGACCCCGCAAGGTACTAACTGCTAGACCCTTGACCAGACCACATTGCAGAAAGGCCAAGAAGTTGGGAATGGAAAAAACCCTCGGGTTCCTTGACGATCCAGAACACCATGAATAGAAGGCCTCCCAAGTTCTGTGATAAATACTAGTCGTAGCTGGACCTCTGGCCGCCCGCAAGGTGGCAATGACCTCGGACGAAAACCCACGACGGGTCAAGATTTCGGTCTCAAGAGCCACGCCGTCAAACGAAGTGACTTCAGGTCCGGATGACGAATGGGCCCTTGAGTTAACAGGTCCGGGCGAAGAGGCAGTGGAAACAGAGGCGCTGCCAGAAGAGACACCAGCGTTGAATACCACACCCTCCGCGGCCAATCCGGCGCCACCAAAATCGCCGATACTCGTTCGAGATTGATCCGCCTGATCACCAGAGGAAGTAAGGATTCCGGCGGAAACACATAGATCAGCTCGAACTGGTCCCACGGGGCCACTAGAGCATCTACCGCCACAGCCTCCGGGTCCCTGTACCTGGACATGATTGTCGGAATCTTGGCGTTCAGCCTGGATGCCATCAAGTCCACTTGGGGAGTCCCCCAACGTGAGCACAGCAGAGTAAAAACCTCCGGATGAAGACTCTATTCTCCGGGATCTACCCGCTCGCGACTGAGGAAGTCCGCCGAGATATTCAGCACACCCGGGATGTGAAACGCGGAGATGACTGGAACCCTGAACTCGGCCCAAAGCAGGATCCGAGAGACCTCCATCATGAGTCTGGAACTCCTCGTCCCGCCCTGATGGTTGATATACGCGACAGCTGTCGCATTGTCCGTCTGAATCCGGACCGGCAGACCGCTCAAAGGGACCGTCCAATGTCGGAGGCAGAGAAATATTGCTCTCAACTCCAGAATGTTGATTGGCAGAGACGACTCCTCTGACGACCAGACCCCCTGAACCCAGAGGTCGTTCCAAACCCCCCCCCCAGCCAGTCAGGCTGGCATCGGTGGTAATCACCGACCACCGTGGGAGAAGAAGGGATTTCCCCAGGGATAGAGCCTCCAGACGTAACCACCATCCAAGAGACTCTCGCACCCTGCGGGAGATGACGACACAGCGATCCAGCGAAGTCGGCGATTGGTCCCAACGGGTCAGAATAAGATCTTGGAGATCCCGGGAATGAAATTGTGCAAACGGCACCGCTTCCATTGCTGCCACCATCAGACCCAGAAGGCGCATGCACTTCCGAAGGGACATCGCCCTCACCGACCTCATAGCCTGGACGTGGTGACGAAGGTTCGCTTGTTTGTCCGGAGGGCGGGACACCACTGCCCGTACGGTGTCGAAATGCATCCCCAAGAACAGGATTGACTGCGACGGCTCCAATGACGACTTCTTCCAATTGACCAGCCACCCGAAGTCTTCCAGGTGCTGAAGGGAGAGATCGCGAGCTGTCACTGCCTCCTCCGCTGTGGGCGCCACAATTAACAGGTCGTCCAGGTAGGGGAGAATCGGAACTCCTTGCTTTCGAAGGAGCGCCATGAGCGGCGCCAGAACCTTTGTAAAAACCCTGGGCGCCGAGACCAACCCGAAAGGTAGGGCCACAAATTGGTAATGGGCCTGCCCTACAGCGAAACGCAGGAAGCACTGGTGAGCCCTGCCAACAGGGACATGCAAATAGGCGTCGCGGATGTCGATCGACACCAAAAAATCGTACTGCGACAAGGCCGCCACGACGGAGCGAAGAGACTCCATACGGAATTTCCGGATTCGGACATGAAGATTCAAATCCTTGAGGTCCAGAATGGGATGAAACTTGTCCTCCTTTTTGGGGACCACAAAAAGGTTAGAGTAAAAACCCCCTTCCCCGGTCCTCCGGCGGAAACGGAACCACTACACCCTGCTGCAGAAGAGAGTTGACCTCCCGCAGCAGAGCAGCAGCCAGCTTGGGCACGGACGGGATGCGAGACTGACGAAACCTGTCCGGGGGTAGAGAGTGAAACTCTATGAAATAGCCCGCTGACACAACCCGTGTCACCCAGGCGTCCGATTCGTGGGACGCCCAAACCGACCCGAATTGTAGCAGCCGACCTCCCACCCGAGAGCCCTCGAGAGGGATCCTGGCGTCAGTCCGCCTTAGCGGGCTTTTTGTCAGCCTCCCTTTTGTCCCGACGGAAATGCTGTTTCCAGGGAGTACGGGATTTCTGGGTGGACTTCTTACCGGAAGACGAGGGACGACCCAATCTCCAAGAGGGCTGATCGAATCGTCCCCTGGGTCGAAAGGACCGACGACCACTACCGGCACTTGACCTGTCAGACGTAGAGGCCGCTGCTTTCCGCTGTGGCAAAGCCACATCCTTGGCCTTAGCAATCAGCTCCGTGAGGTCCGAACCAAAAAGCAGACCGCCCTTGTACGCCAGAGTAAGCAAACCTTGTTTGGATACTGCGTCTCCAGTCCACTGTTTGAGCCACAGTGCTCTACTGACTGTGACGGCCGAGGCTTGAGCCCTGCACAGAAACAAAGTAGTATCCAGCACTGCGTCTCTGCTATATCGGGCCACCTCTTCCAACAGCTGGAAGAGCCTTTCCACGTCAGACAGCGGAGTCCCATCTTGCCATGCTGACTGCAGCTGATCCAACCATCTCAGGGAAGCCTCACCAGTATAATGTTAGGTGTCAGGCATGTGCTGGGCATGAAATTGGGTCAGAATCATCTGTGGATTCTGTGGTCTCCCATTCTGGTCCAGCCAGGGCAGACACTGCTCAGCATCACCATCTGGCCCAACGCCTAACTAGTGCACTAGATGTACAGGCTGTCCCCACATGGCCCCCAAGGCCGCTCGGAATCCATGACCCACGGCCTCGTAGATGGACTTCGCCGCTAACTCCGTCCTTCTGTCCAGCGGATCCTGTAGACTCGCCTTCCCTTTAACCGGAAGCAAAGAAGATTTGCTCAGCTGAGACAATGGCACGTCCACTTCAGGAGAGGGGACCCAATTAGCGATCGTCTCTGTGGAGCAGGGATACAGGGCATCAAAAAACCGCATCCCTTGGAAGCGCTTATCCGGACACAGGCATTCTCTCTCCACCGCCTCGTTAAGTTCATCGTGCGCTGGCAGTGTCGAACGAGCCCGACGCGACTCCTGATACAGCCGGGCCGACTTGCCCGGCCTCGTCATCTCTTCAGACAGCTATAACACTTCCCGCATGGCTCCAATAAGAGCATCCACGTGGCCTGAAAGCGAAGCCGAGCGACCCTGCCGATCCTCTTCATCAGAATCGGAGATCTCACCAGCAGAGCTTGTCGGTGAATCCGAAGCCTTTGATGCGCTGCGCGGAGGAGACAGCGCCACCACAGGCCTGTGGCGCTTCTTGCCCCGCGCCGGTAGGGACTTAGCTGATACCCAGTGACCCAGGAGGTCAGACAAACTGTCAATGGAGCGAGTGAGCGCTTTAACATCACTGAGGCCCCTGACCAGAGACGAACCTGACGCCGTCAACCCCGGCATATCAGATACGCGTGACCGATCCTGAAGCGGGCCGGGAGAGAGGTCCGCGCCGCCTGGACCCTGATCCGACATGCCCCCTACTCAGTAGCGAGCGTCGCGGAAAGAGCAGTAATAACCCCTTACAAGAGCACAGTAACCGGGGAAGTGAGATCCTGCTATCACAGCCTGTTCCCACAAAACAATTTACCAAGCACTGAAGGGTTAAAGATTCTCCTTAGAGGGAGAAAAGCTACCCCAGCATTGCAGAAAAAAGGTTTTCTGATGATGGCCAGAAGGGGTTAATGCTGCTGAACACGCAATGCACCTTGCCTTAAAAGGACTAAGGTGTGCATGCAGCAGAGAAGACAGCAGCGCTCTGTGCTGTAGAGATGAGACAAACAGATGACTCACCAGCTTCCTGGAGCCTGTGTGTGAGAGTGGAGAGCAGGGGGGAGGGAGAGGACAGCGCTGAGCTACGTGAGGCAATGGCCGTTTGCAGAGCCGAAGAGAAGGAAGGCAGGAGGGGGGCGGGGACTGCCCAGCGCGCGCTTTCCAGGCGCTTCCTGTCTGCACAGACGATGGCAGGCAGCCAAGAACATAAGCCACGCCCCCCGTTACACTAACGGAGCCCGCGCTCCTCTGACCCGCTCCCCTGCTAACAGCAGCGGTGATGTGCATTCTCCAGTATTACACCTCTGCCTGAAAAGACAAAAGGTGCAGTCACCATAAGACAGTAACACACACACACACACAGGGCACTTACCCAGCTGAGCGCCACAGGGACCCCCAGGGATGTGTGACGCCATGGCCCTTCGCTCCCCCCCACGGCGGAGCTCGCAGGGACCCCTAGATGCAGTGTGCGTCTCCGCCAGGGAGCACCCTGTATCCCCCGGGGCCGGCAGGCTTATGCGGGGACCTCCTTAGGGGGTACGCAGATCCGCCAGGGGAGGGCCAGGGGTCCCAGCAGCGCTGAGACCCCCTGAGACCTCTAGACCACGGGGGTCCAGGTCTCCTGGTAAAAATAAAAAATTCTTCTGAGGAGCTGCAAAGCTTACGCCTTCTGAACGTTCAACGCACATCATTTAGCATGGTTTTCCTGTGTAAACAGGCTTCTAAACCTCCGACAATCAGTAAATATTTACCAGTTAGTGGTGGTTTACTGCCACTAATCTGTCTGTGTAAATGGAGTATTAGTGGGCAAAGCAAAAATTCCAAGATTTTAGGATTTTATTTTTATATGTAACCTCTCACCGCATTAGGATGTGAATGAACATCCTGAGAAGGAGCCTGCGTGTGTGGAGGTGGCTCAGGAACTCCACAAGAAGCTGATGGTGTCTGTTAACTATTTTGAATGTGCGCTGTTAATCGATGGGTTACCACAGCAGCCGGGGGCCAGCTTAAGCAGAGGCGTTCATAGAAATCATGGGGCCCCATACCAAGAGTCTATATTGATGGACTAGGCAGGGTTATAACATATTGATGCAGTCACACAAGGGCCTACTTTCCAACTTTTAAATACAGGGAGAGGACATGTTTTGTGGCTTGGACACAGAAATAATGCCCCTGCTACTGATTCCTCTTGTTTGCACACACTGATACCATTTTAATAAACCCCATAGAGTATGCTGCCCTCCACACACGGTGCGATACCTCGGAGTGAATCTCCTGTCATAATTTTCTCCCACAGTAGTCCTTACATGGACAACATGATGACCCCATGGCAAACCCCACCAGTATAATGCACCTACACTACTCCCCCCCCCCCCACACACACACAGTATGATGCTCTTACAGCCCCCCACACATATACACACACAGTATGATGTCTTCCACAGTTCGCTCACACAGTATGATGGCCCCCAACAGTTCGCTCACACAGTATGATGGCCCCCAACAGTTCGCTCACACAGTATGATGGCCGCCCCACATCATGTATGATGGATCCCACAGTATACGCTTTTCTTGTTGCCAAAATAAAAAAAAACTCCGCACAGAGGGCCCGATCTAGTGACGTCATTGCACCTGCAGTGCTGAGACTTCGAGCACAGACGTACAGGCTGAATGATGAGGAACAAAGGCCATCTTTCAAAGAATGATATGCGGAAGAAGAAAGCCCTGTAGCATCAGGCTTTCCCAGCTAATGAGCGCCATAGTGGCCACGTGGTCTACCGCTATGGGCAAAATGCCTTTACCTTTAAGGCCCATCTTAGTACTTTTTACAGCAGACTGAGTGCCATAGGCAACCATGATTTCTAGTAAATACCGCAATACTGTGGTATTACAGTATATATAAGCAATCCAAGGATCACATGTTTAAGTCCACTAATGGGTACAAAAAAAATGAAAAAAAAATAAAAAGTCAAAATATAAAAAATAGATAATTTTTAACTATCCCACGTTTTCCCTATTAAAAACAAAGAAACGGAAAAAAAAACATTTGGTATCGCCACATCCGTAAAAGTCAGATGTATCAAAGTATGGAATTATGGTAATTAACCTTTACGGTAAACATTGCAGAAAAAAAAAATCAAAATGCCAAAATTGTGGGTTCTTTGTCACCTCACTTAACAAAAAAAATCCAATACAAAGCTAGCAAAACGTTATATGTGCTCCAAATTGGTATCAATAAAAACGTCAGCTCCATAAACACAAAAAGCGCTTAAATAAAAAACTCCCTGGTTCTTAGAGAGTTAAAATAGCGATCACAAGACGTTATGTCACCAAACTCATTAAGGCCTAGTACATTAATGGTGCCACAGGAACGGGCAACAGCGAAAAATGTTATTTGCAAATCTACTTTCAGCGTATGTATGTTGGCCCTTGAGGACATTGCACACGCTGCTGCCAATTCATAGTTTTCCATGAACGTTTATTTTGTGCATAGGGTAAAAGAATACATAAAAGATATTTCTTATAGATGGCAGCTAGCGTTATATTACTCCTGGTTTAGGAGCTGTGACTCTCACAATCCCTCCAGGTGAGCACCTCAAATTATTTCTTTCCCCCTCCACTGTTTTTTTTCCCTATGTTCTGTGCGCTCTATTCCCTAAACAGCTCCATTTTCAATGGACAAATCATGATGTCTAGAGATCTCAATATTCTCCTTGTCAGAGGTGCCCCCATGAGGGTTGTCAGAAGATCTCAAAAACAGCAGGTGTTGTGGGGTGTGCCTGGCATACAATAGTTAGTGCCTACCAGGGTAGAACATCCGGTGAGCAGGTGGCGGAGTCATGGGCGCCCAAGGCTCATTGATACTTGTGTGGAACGAAAGGTACAGTAGCCCCAGCTGGTCCGGTGCTGCAGAAGAAATACTGTGGCACATATTGCTGAAAAATTAAGTTTTGGCTATGAAGAAAAGATGTCAGGATAAAGTATTGCAGCTTATTACATATGGAGATGCACACTGGTCATTGTCATGCTGACCCGGTTACAGCCAAAAGCACCTACAAGGGTATATGGGCATCAGAACTGAACCATAGAGTAATAGAAGAAAGGGTTCTGGTCTGATGAATCATGTTTTCTTGTACATCACGTAGATGGGTAGAGGTGTATAACTTACCTGGGGAGAAACATGGCCTCCAGGCGCACCTTAGGAAGAAGGCAAACTCCGGGGAAGTAATCTATAGTTGTATGTGCCAAACATTACATTTTATCACCCTTTTGGAATTTTTTTATATAAAGTGACCAACCCCAATATAATAAATAATACAGAATTTTACAATTTCATTGTACAATTTTTAAGTCATATCCGCACTTGGAGTATCCTACACAACCCTATATATATATATATATATATATATATATATATATATATATATATACAGTCATGGCCAAAAGTATTGAGAATGAGACAAATAGTAATTTTTCCAAAGTTTACTGCTTCATTTTTTGTAATGGCAATTTGCATATACTCCTGAATGTCAAAGAGTGATCAGCTTAACAGCAATTACTGTACTTGCAAAGTCAATATTTGCCCAGAAAATGAACTTTAACCCCCAAAACACATTTCAACATCATTGCAGTCCTGCCTTAAAAGGAGCAGCTAACATCGTTTTAGTGATTGATCCATTAACACAGGTGTGGGTGTTGATGAGGACAGGGCTGGCGATCAATCAGTCATGATTAAGTAAGAATGACATCACTGGACACTTTAAAAGGAGGCTGGTTCTTGGTATCATTGTTTCTCTTCAGTTAACCATGGTTATCTCTAAAGAAACACGTGCAGCCATCATTGCACTGCACAAAAATGGCCTAACAGGGAAGAGTATCGCAGCTACAAAAATTGCACCTCAGTCAACAATCTATCGCATCATCAAGAACTTCAAGGAGAGAGCTTCCATTGTTGTCAAAAAGGCTCCAGGGCGCCCAAGAAAGACCAGCAAGCGCCAGGACCGTATCTTAAAACTGTTTCAGCTGTGGGATCGGACTACCAGCAGTGCCGAGCTTGCTCAGGAATGGCAGCAGGCTGGTGTGAGTGCTTCTGCACGCACTGTGAGGCGGAGACTCTTTGAGCAAGGGCTGGATTCAAGGAGGGCAGCAAAGAAGCCACTTCTCTCCAGAAAAAACATCAGGGACCGACTGATTTTCTGCAAAAGGTACAGGGAGTGGACTGCTGAGGACTGGGGCAAAATCATTTTCTCTGATGAATCCCTTTTTCGATTGTTTGGAACATCTGGAAAACAGCTTATTCGGAGAAGAGGTGAGCGCTACCACCAGTCTTGTCTCATGCCAACTGTAAAGCATCCTGAAACCATTCATGTGTGGGGTTGCTTCTCAGCCAAGGGAATCGGCTCACTCACAGTCTTGCCTAAAACACAGCCATGAATAAAGAATGGTACCAGAATGTCCTCCAAGAGCAACTTCTCCCAACCGTCCAAGAGCGGTTTGGCGCCCAACAATGCCTTTTCCAGCATGATGGAGCACCTTGCCCTAAAGCAAAGGTGATAACTAAATAGCTCATGGAACAAAACATAGAGATTTTGGGTCCATGGCCTGGAAACTCCCCAGATCTTAATCCCATTGAGAACTTGTGGTCAATCATCAAGAGACGGGTGGACAAACAAAAACCAACAAATTCTGGCAAAATGCAAGCATTGATTATGCAAGAATGGACTGCTATCAGTCAGGATTTGGTCCAAAAGTTGATTGAGAGCATGCCAGGGAGAATTACAGAGGTCTTGAAGAAGAAGGGGCAACACTGCAAATATTGACTTGCTGCATTAACTCATTCTAACTGTCAATATAACCTATTGGTACTCATAATATGATTGCAATTATATTTCTGTATGTGATATAAACATCAGACAAACACTAATAAAAACCAGAGGCCAGCAGATCATGTGAAAATATAATTTTGGTGTCATTCTCAATACTTTTGGCCATGACTGTATATATATATATATATATATATATATATATATATATATATATATATATATATATATTCTCTATCTCAAGTCTTGGAGCAGAAATACTTCACATACAGAATCTGTTGCTATAGTGAGCTTATTGTTCTGTTCATGATTGCAGTTTGTGAGCTCCGATCTCCTTCTATGGGTGAATTTCTTTGGGGTCTTGAATCCTCTGGCTGGTTAAAACACGTGAAAACAATCCTAGATGCTGGTATCTTCATTGTAAAGGTAAGATGTGTTGTATCTGTTCATATTCTAGTGCTGCTTGTCTGATTTGTACTATTCTAGGCACGGACTGTACAAAAATGATCCTTTTAGTGCTGAGAATAAACGAGATTTGTAATTATATAAATGTGTAATATTTTACATTTAATTTGCACATTTAGGCCGTGTCAGAAGAGGGCGCCAGCGTGCTCGTTCATTGTTCTGATGGATGGGACCGCACCGCTCAGGTCTGCTCTGTATCCAGTCTGTTACTTGACCCCTATTACCGAACCATCAGAGTATTTATGGTAAGAGGTTTCATTTCATATACTCTATGTACTGGTGGAGATTTACGGAGTTGATATTTTTTGCATAGTGTAACTTTTATTTTTCCCAATTACTATTAGGTGTTAATTGAAAAAGACTGGATTTCATTTGGACACAAATTTAATCACAGGTAACCCTGGTCACTGCACATATGTTGGAAAAGTCAAACAGAGTCACTTATTTACAGAGGGCCTTTCACCAAATTTTTCATGTTGAATTGAAAACACGTTGTAGCTTCAGAGCAGAAAAAAAAATAATTGTTAGTTCTTTTTTTATTTTGCATCTCTGTTGCAGGGATATTAACAATCAAAGTATTTGTCACCTAATGAGTTAATTTTCGTTACATCCAAGTGGGTGTTATCAGAGAGCTTTCACTGTGGGGCATGTACTTCTCCTTGTACGATGTTGTCCAATTATAAACAGGCAGCAAGATGCTAGAAAAAGAACACCTCCACACCATATCTTACAGCAGGTTTCTCAGTGTGTGGGTTATAATGAAAGCCCGGATCTCCTGGTCTAACCTCCTGCATGATTAGAATATCAACTGTATTCAAATCCCATCAATCAACACATTTCAGATATGGGCCCAGCAGTCAGTGTGGGGCTAGGGTCAGCACAGCTGAGTTTAGCTGTGTCACTTTCCAAATCTTCCATCAGCTCTCCTCCTCTCAGCAAAAGAGACAAAAAAAAAACACCATACATTCTAATATAATATACTTACTGTAGTTTTTCTGTGCCATTCCCAGTCTCAGGCGGTTTTGGGAGTGCAGTCCACCTGAAAAAGATGTTGCATGCATATACCCCAATTGCATTGCTTCAGCATATTTTTTTTTTTTTTTTTTTTTAAGGTATGGAAATTTAGATGGGGATCCCAAGGAGGTGTCCCCAGTGATAGACCAGTTCCTGGAATGTGTCTGGCAGCTCATGGAGCAGTTTCCCTGTGCGTTTGAATTTAATGAGAGATTCTTGGTCCACATACAACACCATATATACTCCTGTCAGTATGGAAACTTTCTGTGCAACTGCGAGAAGGAGAGGAAGGAACTGATGTGAGAGAATATGTGCTCTGTGTATGGTCACTATAGGCTTGTAACAGAAATAGAATATGGATGGTTGACGTGTCCCTGATGCTGATCTGATCACACGGTGCCCCACAGTCTGGATAACAGCAATCACTTATAAACTGTGAAGGTTGAACCTTGGCAAAAAATTTTCAATAACTGTGCAGGAGAAAAATGTATAAAGTGATGGCATATTGGTAAGATATGCCATCACTTCAGGATTGGTGGGGGTGTCAGACCTTAGGGACTCCCACATATCCGGAGACTGAATGGGTATGTGAACCTAAACCATTTCAGTTTTTTCCTGCCCATCTGGGTCGCTGGCATCGCTGGCAGTGCCACTGTACAGAGAAACATAAGAATGGTGAAATCAAAATGCCAATAATAAAATAAGATGGGTACATGGATTTAAGAATTGCACAGTTCCTGATGTAACCAATGGTCCACTAGAAGATACTTCTTGAAGATATTCTCTGTCCTGAGTAATGTTGAAATCTTGTAGATCTTCTTTCCCAGTCACAAAATGTCCTAACCTGCAGGTCAGTAGCCAAGGACATGAGATACATCCTTGTAACTAGAGGATCATGGCTTTAAAGAGATATTCTTAAAATATCAAGCTCTCATTGAGGCCTCATTCAGACATCCGTATCCACATGTACGTGTTAATGCTAATGCTATTCACATGCCTGTGGATTTTCATGGACTATGTGTCTGTGCAAAACTCACGGAGACATGTCTGTTTTTTCTTCCAATATCACAGATGAAAAAGACCTATACAAGTCTATGGGTCCATGAAGAACATAGACAGCCCACGGATGGCATCATGGTGCTGTCCGAGATTAAAGGGGTTGTCCAGTACTTTATATTACCCCCCCCCCAATGTATCTCCCCGAGACCCCTAAGGATTTTTGTAATTACCTACCGTTGCAGATAATGCCTGTGAGTGGCGCTATCACTGGCCGCTCACAGGCATCACGTGACCCCCGCCGATGTCGCTGGCAGCAGCCGGGGGTCTCTGTCTTCCACGTTCCAGGTGGATGCCAGACTGTGGGCGGGGTTACCCCCCCCCCCCCACATCACACCCGGCATCCACCGCACGCTCTGCCTCTCCCCATTCATTGGGAAAGCGCGGTAGATGCTGGGAGTGACGCATGGGGAGGAGGTGTAACCCTGCCCACAACCCAGCAGCCACCGTAGGGACCCCAGCGCTGAGTCACGCCTCACTTGTCGTGACATCAGCGTGGGGTCACGTGATGCCTGTGAGCGGCCACCGATAGCGAAGCTCACAGGCATTATCAGCAAAGTCTTAGGGGCCCCGGGGGGATACATTGGGGGGGGAGTAATATAAAGTACTGGACAACTTCTTTAACATTACAAAGCATAGGAGAAACTTTATAACATATTTATCCATACGAGAAGAACACTGATAACACAATGATGGTAAAAATGGACACACTGATACCATTTTTTCACATACCTGTTTAAACCTGTACATGTGAATGAGGCCTTCTGCTGATCACTGAAGAGCCCCATTCTCAGCATCGCTAAAAGTCCCATCGGTCAGACCTCCTGCATTCAGAAAGTTATCTCCTAACCCTTTACAGCAGTGGTTCTCAACTCCAGTCCTCAGGACCCACCAACAGGCCATGTTTTCAGGATTTCCTTAGTATTGCACAGCTGATAATTGCATCACCTGCACAGGCAATAATTCCATCAGCTGTGCAATACTAAGGAAATCCTGAAAACATGATCTGTTGGTGGGTCCTGAGGACTGGAGTTGGGGAACACTGCTGTAAAGGGACTGTCAGTACAGAAGGACTGTTCAAATCAAGTACAGGCGCTCGGTGCACCGTGGTGGGGCCAAGCAGTTCAGTCCATCTTTCCATCTACTTTTTGGAAACGGATTTTCCAATTTTGACTATGAAGCTACACAGCTACTATGCAAAGAAACACTGAAAGCTATAGAACTTGTGGCTCATTCATATAAGAGAATCAGGCACAGTTTCACCAGTTTGGTCAGTGTCAGTTTTTATCATTAGAGTTTGGCCTGAGCTTCAGTTTCTTCATCTTTTGCCATCAAACAGACCTGGAAAACTGGACAGCGCTCAGATGGCAATTAATTGTTGGCCGATTTTTTTTTTTTCACTGACCCATGGATGTGCATTGTTAATTTTGACCTGACACTCAGATAACTATCGTACTATCGTACATTTTGCCACGATTTTCCGTCTCTCAAACAATCACAGATATGTGAATGGCCCCATTCACTCTTCTAGGTACAAGTCGTATCTGGAAATAACACAAATAGGACTCGTACACAAAAAATGTCCGCCTGAATGAGCCCTTAGTGTTAGTGCAGGTTGCAGTGGTGACGGGTATACTTGCAGCTCTCATAATCTCAATATATCAGTGATGCAATCATCATCTTCCAGAATTCAGGAGAGGACCTACTCCCTCTGGTCTTACCTGTGGAAGCAGCGGTTGGATTACATGAACCCTCTGTACAGAGCAGATCACAGTCAGACCCAAGGAACTCTGAGACCACACACCACTCCATGCCACTTCAGGTAAGAGGTTATTCTGATTCCTCCTCTGCACTGAATAAAGCAGCAGAACTCTAACACACCATATACTTATCATTCATATATAGAAACATCAACCCTAACTTTACAGGTGAAAGAAGCGGGGTGACGTATCATGAGCCCAATGTGTCCTTCAGTGGTGAAATCCAAGGCCCAACACTCTTCCCACTTGTAACCATGGTCTACCTTTAGGGGTTGTGTCAGAGCTCACTCGTCAGTTCTATCTTCTGCCTGGCACAAATCAATTCACTTTAGACAGATTTACTGACATCTATGACAGCTTGTGACACGGTGATTCATTTTGCACATATTTAGACTGCGATAAAGTATTGATCTTTGGGGGTCAGACCGCTGGGACCCCCAACAATCCCCAGGAGGTTCTGTAGAGCAAGCTTTGAACAGAGCAGAGGGGGAGCATGTACATCTCTACTCCATTCATTCTCTGTGGAACTGACCCCTAGCGATCAATTCCTAAATCCCGTTGATAGGGGATTACTTATATACTTGGTACAACCCCTTTAATAGGGCATGCGGATGTCCCTGATCGGGAACTTTCTATATAAACGCATAATATAAAGTCGAGTTTGGGTCAGGAGACCTGAAGCCAGTCTTTGCATTAAAGCATACTCAGACCGCAAAACACACGTGTGAATCCAGGCAAAAGCTGTTTTTTTTTTGTTTGCCTGTACAAAACAGACCAATTTTGCAAGTGTGTTAGATCCAATTTTCGGGCATATTTAGTCCACATGTCCGTTTTTATCAATGGTTTTGCCATATGCAAAAACAACGTGACAGAGGTTTCCCAAGCTTCTTCAAGTACCCAGTCAGTGAAAATGAAGAATAGCAGTAGGATGCAACTTGGATGTCCGCAAATAAGGTCAATGTAGGGGATGTCTCTGTTTATATACAGACCATCAGTCAGCAAAATAACAGAACGGACATGTGAATAGTGTAAGGATAGGATGTGTCAGTGTGCTGTCCGAGTAATGAGGCCCAACTTGCCACCACATATTTTCACTGATCTGAAGTCACCAGCCATAGATCAGCCACTGAGGGACTCATTAGGACTCGCTCACATTGCCACGTAACACGGCCGAGTGCTAGTGCTATGTGATGTTTTATCGGATAGCACTCAGACCAATAATATACTATGTTATCCGAGTGCAGTCTGATGTACGTGCACAGAGACAATGGAGAAGATGGAAAAATTAAGTCCTCCATCTTCTCCACACCTGTGCTGCAATTCTTCCATGCGAGAAAATTGGATCACACTCAGAGTTAAAGCAGAGTGTCATTAGTATAATCGGCCCAATTCTCTGGCATGGGAGAATATACAGCATTGTGAGCTAGCCCTTCATGTGTGTACCATGAGCTAGCACGTCTTAAGAACATATATCATGAGAATTGCTCGATGATAATCTTCTGTACTTGTGCATATACTAACTCTTCAAACTTATTTTTCACCATGGAAGGTTTTGGAGGGGCCTCTATAACCGATTTGAGAAAGGAATGCACCCTCGCCAGTCAGTCACTGATTTTCTACAGGCAGTAAAAGAAGAGACGCAGCAGCTGGAGGAGGAAATGGAGTTCATGGAGAAGGTGTGGTAGAAATACTGAAAATCCAGCTTCCTGGCCTATATGTTTTTGATGTTTATACCTCCGCTTAGGTTTCAGTGTAAACCAATTCAGCTTTTAATGGTGACTGAGAAACAATTTTAAATTATTATATATAAAAACCCTGCACAAGATAAAAAAGAGGCAATCATTTTTAGCCGATGCCCTACGTCTTTGGTGTTCTCCAACACAATAACTGGAAGAGAGCACCATTAAAGGGAATCTGTTACCAGGTTTTTGCTACCCATCTGAGTGCAGCGCAA
The DNA here is from genome assembly GCF_046119375.1 of Phyllobates terribilis. Classification (NCBI taxonomy): domain Eukaryota; kingdom Metazoa; phylum Chordata; class Amphibia; order Anura; family Dendrobatidae; genus Phyllobates; species Phyllobates terribilis. The sequence continues at coordinate 2,349,640 of NW_027362891.1, forward strand.
TATAGGGGCAGAGGCCCTGATTCCAACAATCTGTCACTTACTGGGCTACCTGCTGTCATTTTGATAAAATTACTGTGTTATCTGCAGCAGACCCCGCCCACATCACTGATTGGCAGTTCTCTGACTGCTGAGCTCTGTATAACCCTGCCCACACCACTGATTGGCCACTTTGTGTATACTAGATTTGCAGAAAGCTGCCAATCAGTGATGGGGGCGGGGTTGTACAGAGCTTATGAATATGTAGGACTACCTGGCAGCAGGTTTACTAGTCCCCAATGATAATCTGCTTGCTGATAAAATAGTGATTTTATAAAAACTACAGCAATCAGACCATTAAGTGACACATCACTGTAACCAGGGTCTCTACCTTGTGTCTTTTCAATGTCAGTAATGCCTGAGCACTGTGGCGTTATGGCTTTCTTATGGCACCAGAGAAGTTTGTTCATTGGTATAAAGTTTTCAAGTAAAGGTTCATTTAGGCAGGCCAATAATTGGGTTAGGGAGCGTTCCCTCATTCCCAACTGTTGGCTGCCTAAACAGGCCATCAAACATCCAATGGAGGGGCAAAGCATTCATTGGTGTGATAATTTTTGAGCACGTTTAAAAATTATCATTAGCAGCACATTGTCCTGTGTAAACGAGAAATGTGCTGACGATAACATAAGTGCGGCCGGCCTTACTAAACAGACCATTAAACCACTGCTGATCGACTTGCATGTAGAGGTTACATTAACATGCCCTAACCCAATGTAACTTTTGCTCTTGTCTAACAATTTTTCCTTTAGAGATTAACAAAACTGGAAACTCGAGAGTCAAATGAAACCTACAAGAATCTCAATGACCAGCCAAAAATCCACAACTTCCAGATATGCATCACCAAACACTCTCCGGCTAATACGCCCCAAGATTACAGCACCAACCTGAAGCTGTTTCCCTCTCGTAGTTCATCCCAAGGTGAGGAGGACTCGGCCCTGATCCTAACCCAGGACCATTTGAAGAGCTCGGACCCCGACCTGTCGGCTAACAGTGACCAGGAATCTGGGGTGGAGGACTTGAGCTGCCGGTCTCCGAGTGGTGGAGACTCGTTACCCAGCGAGGACAGTGGGAAGGATCCCGATTCAGATGAAGCAGTGTTCCTGACTGCTTAGAGGTCTTATTAACCACTTGCTATTATATTAGTGCTTCTATTTATTTATAGGGAGTGATGTAAGCTGGGAGGGATATACTGGGGGAAAAAAAAACATATCGACTTTGTTCACATGTATCAGTGGTAGTTTGTGCAGCGGAGACCAGATACTAATGTCCTATATAGTCGGTCTGATCCAGGCAATTGAACGACTGACAATTGGAAAAGTGCATACACAGGTTGACGAAACAATGACGGGGACACAATGATCGCTAATAATCTGGTATCCTGTTATCAGCAGCACGTCTCCTGTTTACACTGAGTAATGTGCTGCCGTTAAGAATTTTAATGAATGCATAAAATGTATCGCACCCAATGAAACGGTGCTTTCCTAGTTTGTCTGCCGATTGTGGTCCTGTTAGATGGGCCAATAATCGTATGTTGAAATGATTCCTATGAGCGCTCGTTCATCGTTTATTGGCTCTACGCCTTAAGTGCGTGTCTGCAGCCTCCGGGAATATTCAGAAACAGTTATCTTTTTTTAAGAGCCAACCTTATAATGCATTTTGTTTCCTTTCATGATTTCAAACCACATGTCCGTGGAGCATGAATCCTGTCCCAATATATTTGTATATTTAAGGTTTGTCATTGACAAAGGTGCCCTGTACTGGAAATATGGACACTTACATCGTTTTCGGGTTTAGGTCCACTGTGTGAAAGATCTGAATGTGCTTTGCTTCTGTGTAAGTTGCTGGTAGACTAATGGTGGTCATCCAGGATCTGACATTGGGTATTAATTCCCTACCTCCTAGTTATGTTAGGCATGACTATCACATGTAAGGTTCTTGCCACCTGGCCGAGAAAAGTTCGAAAAAAAGGACGCAAGCATAAACTGTTTGGCCTGTGACCACAGCAATTTACAGTAAAACAATGTGATTTTCGTCACATGATTAAAACCATGACCCAATGTCTATGGCTGAATAATCCCTTAAAGACTAATGTTTTGTGCTATGGTATACCATCGGTCCGATCTTCTGTAACTTTATACTGTTTCCACATAGACTGCCAATGAAACAAAACTTCAGAATCTCATTTGGAGACTTTAAAGGGGCTGTCCAAGACTTTATTGAAGGCCTATACTTGATCATCAATGTCTGATTGATAGTGCGTGCTGTAGCTGTTCCTGTGTCAACGGTGGCCAGAAATGCTCAGGTGCCGAGCTCTGTTGACGGAGTACTACATATCGGCCACCCATTCAAATCATTAGGGGGCAGATGTGTAGTACGCAGCCGCAGCCACTATTCCCTCCACAGAGCTCCGCAGTGCAGCTCCGCTAATGAGCACCCCAATTGATCAAACATTGATGCCTTATCTTAAAGAGGTGGTCACTACATTGTATAATGCCCCCATCAAATTACACCTTTTAAATACATGCAGCCGGGGTCACGTGATGCAGACTGAGAAGTCAGCAATAGCGCCACCCACAGGTACATATGGAAGCAGGAGGTATTTACAAAAACATTTATTTAGTTAACATGTGTAAATCGATGGGGTCATTATACAGTGTAGTGGACCACCTCTTTAAAGAAAGGCCATCAATGTTAAAGTCCGGGACAACCCCTTTAATTATTAATCGGTATCGGTACAGATCTATTAGACTTTTCAGAACTTCAAAATAGGTCCATCCTTCAAACAGATGCCAAAAAGTACAGTATGTTGCAAACTTTAATGGAAGCATTCCTGTATGAATACAATATTGGAGGAAATAAAGAAAAAAAAACAAAAAGCTTTGGCACTTTTATGTAGGTCTCCAGAATATAGTGGGGAGAGACTTTCTTATTGACTTATATAAGTGAGGTAGAGCAGTAACCCCAAAGAAATTGAAAAATCAGCTGTGGTCCCTATAGGATGGCCCTACACATTGCATTTCCCATCACTTTTTTGAGAATACATTGGGGTGGAAAAATAAGATACAAATAAAGCAGATAATAAGAATTTATAGTCCAGAATTTACTGGTCACTTTTGTATTTCTGTAGGAATTCCAGCTCTGTACGTTGCAGATATCCGGCCCATCAGCGGATTAGCGGGGTCCCGCGTACTTGAATCCTTGCATGTTATCTGGGGGCTAAGAGCCATAGGGTTCTCTCTAAGTGCTTCCGACACTGGTTTTCAGAAAACGTACTGATCCTTTTATATTCGTGCTGCACGGTAGTTACATGTGGGGTCTCAGCGTCACATTACTGGGCTAGTACTAATATGGTAAGAGTCAATGTTGTGTAGTATCCCCCCGCCATCCTTTACGTGTCTGCCTGCTGCATAGCGGACGGCTGCCATCTTGAATGCTCATTGAAGCTGCTATTAGTTTTTTTTGTAAATTGCATGGATAATCTTACCAGAATAATCGTTCTCACTTCTTGACTTGTCTGCTCATTGTGACCAATATCATATTGGTTTTCTAGACGAGTTTACAAGCGCTTGTAGTGCTACAATACAAGAACAAAGCTACTAGATGTAATAGGAAGATCATCATAAAATGACCGTCCCTCCCAACTGCAGATTCCAAAATCTTCTGAAGATGCAGCTTATAAGTGAGGTCCGTGATAGTCAGAAGCAGCGTCTTCTTCCCATGATCTGTGCCTGGGGTGGTAGCCCAGCGATGTAGGGGCTGAGCCGCAGTAACAGACATGGGGCCGTGTCTGCGGGGGAAGGTGGGGAATAGAGTTTTCATTTTCTAATCCAGGACAACCCTTTTAAAAGTAGAACTCCCAAAAACAATGAAAGGGAAAGCCTCTTAAAGGGACACTAATCCTCGAAATGAATGAGGGCAAAAAATAGAGCAGCTCTTACTTTTGTCCAGTCTCAACATGATCCTAAAAGAGATGGGGCCAGAGTCATCAAGAGCGGCGCTGTTCACATTGGTCTTGATGAGGAGGTGTGCTGGAGTCAGACAGACGCTCACGGTTCATGAAAAGGTGCATGCTTCTTCCTGAATTGAGAACGCACCGTGGGTCAATAAACAAATATGCAACATGGGAATGAGATTTTGTGGCTATTTATGGTACAAAGATTTAAAAAAAAAATTCTGCACAAGCGCTGTGTGTGAGCAAACCCCAACGGTGGTGCCGCAGGTCTTTTGGGAGTTCTCCTTGATTGCAAAGGGTTTTGTGTGTTTTTTTTATATATATTATTTATGGTTTATTTATTGATGCCATCATTGCTTATTTTTGTGACGAGTATAATAAAATCATGATCTATTTTTTTATTTTGTGTTGCATATTTTGGCTGTAATTTATATGCAGAAATTGATTTTTGTTTTAAGATATTTTAAAATATGTTGTCAAGCAATATTACCCTAATTGTGACTATATCAGTACAAAGTACGTATGTAAAGTAGTTTATTCCGTAATGTGCAATTAGAATATTTTTGTAAACTCCCTTGTGTTGTGTGTGTGCTGGTGTGTATAGATTAGATTGGGCCGCTGTCCTTTACGGACATAGCATTAGAGTCATTTATGCTGCACTTATAGAAGATGCTAAAGAATTACACTACAGTTTTTTTAATACAATTTTCTTTTCTTTTTTAAAGCAATACTTTACTCACCCTCTCTGGGTCTAATGCAGAGTGTCAGCTATTTGTCACATTGACAGCGCTGCAGCCAGTCAGTGAGTTCAGTGACTCTGAGCAAGTAGTGCCGTTAACTCGGGCAAAGCTGCTGATCTCAGTTATTGGTTGCAGCGCTGTCGACGTGAGACCAAAGGACAGTAACAGACACTGGGAGCAGTGGCAGAGACCCTGTGCTGGACCCAAGGAAGGTGACTAGTGCACAGTTACAAAAAAAAAACAGCTGCACCAACGGGTTAAAGGAAAATCCCTTTAACCCTCAACTGGTGAGGTGGGGGTCGCCACACCCCAGGGAATTTTTGTTCGGCTGCCATTCATTGAAAAATGCTGGTATGAGGATACGTGTCTCACTAGCTTCCATCCATTTGTGGGTGTCAAAAATTTGTTACACTCATATGCAATCAATCGCCAATAAGAAAACGATTAAAACAAACGTGATCTTCGCATTTTCTGTAAAAATAAGAGATTTCTAAACACTGGGGTATAGGAAACCCCACCTCACCAGTTGCGTGACATAAACCCCACCTCACCAGTCGAGGGTTAATGAACCAGATAATCTGGCACAGATCAGCAATGGAATGGGGAATTTTACAAGATCAGAAGCAAGAAACT